>NW_024529488.1:168884-505192 GCF_017590135.1 Pyrgilauda ruficollis
TTTTTTAAAAAATTTTTAAAAATTTTTGGGGTTTAATAAAAAAAAAAAAAAAAAAAAAAAAGAGGCAAATATGTAAATATATTGGCTTTATGAGTTATGAGTCAGTTGAGAATTTTATATGAAATAAGACTATATGAAATTATTTTCAAAAAACAAGGCAAATTATTATCAAGAAACAATAGCTACAAAGGCCAAGGGAATTTTAGGGCCATTTCTTAGAAAGGGATTTGTGGTCTCATGACAAGGACAATGTAAAAATCACCTGTGGAGAGAAAATTATGTACCTTTTCTGGGTTACTCCAGTTCTTTCCCTGCAGATATCAACAGCAGCACCTATGAAGGAAAAACAATAGGATGCTAAAGAGAGAAAGGTTTTTTAATTGTTACACTGGGAAAGCATAATTTGCTCTAAGAACATCTTGGGGAAAATAAATTATTACTTAGACAAGGTCAATTCTCTTTGATACCTTCCATGTGTTCATCTCAGTCATGCAAAAAAGAAAAATAAAGATAAAACCAGGAAAGGAGGTGTAAATCAAAACCCCAAATTATTTCCAGCAGGGTGAGACCCTTACATATCTGTAAGGACCATAAGGTTGCTTCTTTATCATAGTGTAAGCTGCTGCCTCCACCTCTGGAATGTTTTGATTTTCATCTGTGAGTTAGAGTCAGTTCACCTGCACAGGTACATCAAATCTCACTGTTACATACCTGCATGTGTGAAATTGCACTTGACTTTTGGTCTTGCACTTGACTTGACAATGAGGTCTGAGAACTGTTGGCATGCAGAAATAATGAAAATGTGGAAGTAGGGCAGAAGTATCCTGTAAAATGTTCTTGGCTTGCAGTCTATTCAAGCTTCCATTCTACTTAGAAACTATCATAAAAGCTTTCTAGCATGGACACATTTATTTAACCACTACGATGAACCAGTTACATGAATTTGCTGATGTCTTGCACCCAGAGGTTCTGTTCCAAATGCTTTTTTTGCCATCAGAAAGAAGAGCAAGCCTCAGGTGGTCACCTTTAGAAGTCAGAGATATAATAAGTCTAATAATGTCAGAAAGAAGACTAAAGTGATGAGACAGGTAGTTAGGCAGGTGGTGCCTTACTGAGACAGGTGTGGAAGCTGTGGTTACTAAAGGTATTGAATCTGATGCTGGAAGACAGGGGAGACAGCTCATTTATAACAGATACAAGATTTGTGGAATCATAGTGCCTGACTTTTTAAAAATTCAGCATCAAATACACATAAAATGTGGTGTTGCACTGCTTGACCTCAGGCTGGTGTCACTCCACATCCCATCTGCATGCCTGAAGTTCATGATCAAAACCAGAAAAAACTGCAAAAAAAACCCAAAACAGGTCGGTTGTGTTTCTGGGGAACGCTAAGGTTTAGGAACCCACTCTCCAAGTTTTTACTTGCAGTAACATTCTTCTAATTGCATGTCTGGGCTTATCCATGCCAAACACGAGAAACAGCATAAGACAGACTTGCAAGTAGCACTGCTGCTTGAACATGTCCTTCTTGAATAGTAAGTTGAGGAAAAGGTTGCAGAAGTATTACTGATGAACCTGACTGATACAGACTATAAGAAAAACAACTCTGTGCCAATTCATTGAGATCACAAGATATTGTCCAAACAGTTCCAAGGTCAAACCTCCTTGGTTTCAAAAGAGTAAAAGGTTATTATACTTTCCCAGAAGTATAATTCTGCTTATTGCCCAAGTAATTGGAAATAAACGGCTGATGTTTCAGGAAGAATAAAGAATTTGCATGTAGCAAAATAATTGTGAAAAAATGTGTGTGAAATCTATTGTGGAGATGGAAAAAAATTAAACCTCCAGTATTGGTGAACACAGGGGAATCATAAATCTGTTGGGAGGCTACAGTTCCAAATGAACAGTTCTGTTTTTTCTTGCATTGTTCTTATCTGTTTGCATAAACATGCAAAGCCAAAACATCTTCTCCAAGCAGAGAAGACCCTCCCTGTTAACTCTCAGTCACACAGCATCCAGCCAGAATTACCCAAAAATCACTTCATGCTCATGCTCATCACAACCAAACAATACACTGACTGATTAGCAAAGCTTACTGCCTTGCAGCGTCTCAGCTTCAGAGTGAAGTTCCTGCAGTGGAAACACAGGGTGAGGCTTTAGATTAGAAAAATGGAAAGACAGAGACCGTGGTGTAGTGGTTCTTCATTCCCCTTCACACACTGCTCTGTGACATGGACTCCTTGCCATGAGAATATTTGTCTGACAACCTGCCTGGGGACTTCCCAGCCCCAGAACTCTCTTTATGCTCCTTAGAGAAGCAAGTCCTGGGATAGCAGGGTCAGCACAGCTGGGCATCATGACACTTTCTCAACTGAAGGTAGAGGCTGAAGATAGTTTGAGACTTCTATCCTCTTAGTTTCTGGCCTAATAAACTGTAATCCTTTGTCTGTCTGTCACCAGCAACAAGGTAGGAGAGGTGAGCCAGTCCACTCTGCATGCACATGAAACTCATGGATCTGAAGTGATTCTAGTGAAATAGCAGTTTATGAAAGGGACACCATAGGATATTCACAGTAACAGATAAATGGCCTGCACTTGGGACCACTGTGCATTTTTAAAACTAATTTGCTTTGAATGCCTGATTTCTAAAACTCTGTAACTAGCCTATAGTTGTAACTGTAGGCTGAAACTAGCCTATAGTTCTAACTATAGGTTGAAAAAGAAAGCAATATGTGAGGAAACTGCCTGTATGTTGAGAGTGCTCATATTCAAATACTCAGGGTAGCCAGCCATACATGGTAACTGTCTATTGACTGTACTTGGAGACCATCAAAGACAGTCCTACAGGCTGCAGGAGGGCTTTCCACTGCGCATGAAAAGCATGCCTGGCTGTCATCCTGCATCTAGGAACACTCAACTTTGTTCCCATGAAGTACTTTTATGCTTGCCATTTCAGCACTTGCCCAGAGCTTAAACATTACAGAACATTTCTTTTTCTGATGGATATTTTGATAAAGGCATTCTTAACAGAAGAGCTCTTTGATTTTAATAACCATTTCAAAGACTCTTTTTCTGATTAGGAGGCAGAGTATTTTCTTCCACAGGCCTCTTCAGCTGACGCTTTATGTTTTAGTTACTTTCACAAATTCACCTTCTTGTCATACAGCTTCTTCAGGTCTCATTCATTTTATTCAATACTTGCTGACAGTGTCTGGGCTTCTCATTTCAGCATCTCTCTTCAGAAATGCAATTGACTTTAAGTACTACTCTATTCTTCAGGTCATTTAATTGCAGTGCATTGAGCCCTTTTGAAGGTGACAGCTCTGCAAATTCAAAGAGCTCTGATCAGTTCAGAAAAACTGCTTTCAAATGTAACTTTTCCTGACATTACAGAACCTTCTGTTAAAACTTTTTCCATTTTCCAGACTGTCATTTTGTTTTTGAACAGAGGTTTCTTTTCTTTGAGTTCCAGCAACAACTTCCAACTTTCCTATTTTTCACCCATCTTTCTTCATCTTTCAAACTGCTTCCCTATATTTGATATTATTATAAGCACACTTTTCTGCCTTCTTCCCCGATTCAAACCTGTAGAGTGTTATGGCCTTTTGTAATTCCTTTCCTGCAGTGCTTTTCACAGAGCACTTTCACCCAAAGCTATAACAAATATCTGAAATTAGAAGGAGTGCATCCCCATCTGGTGCAAAGCCTGGGCAGAGCTTAGCACAGAAGAAGGATCCAGCTTGGAGGCTGCTGCTGCACAGCACCTCAGCCCCTCTCCATGCTGGCCACTCATCATCCCTGAAGGGCAGGGGTCTCTGAGCAGAGCTGTGATCCCTCCCTGCTGCAACCCAGCCTGGGGGTTTTGCCCTGCTCAGTGTCTGCCTGACTCCTGCCTGTCCAGGCAGCAGTGAGTGCTCTCCCTGCATGTAGGGCAGCCAGCAGGCTGCTTCTGAAGGGGGGCATCTGCCCTGCTGTTCTTTCCCCTTTCATTCTCTGCCTCTGAAAAGATAGGACTGTGAGGTCATTAATGGCTTCAAGAGTAAGAAATGAAGTGGCTTAGCAGTGACTGCTTCTTTTATGGATTAAAAGATCTGGAGAACAGGATTTTCTTTACTAATGAAAAATTGTGTAAGATTTTCCTTCTATTGTTGCTCCTTTATTATCAATATTCATAGTTACAGATTTCCTGCTCCCCTGAGCTCTTCTTACTAACTCAGAAAAAAAAAAAAAAAAAAAAAAAAAAAAGTAGAATACAAGTGAGCACTTCCAGCACAGCACTGGAGGTTTTCAGAAGTGCAGCATCTAGCATCTTGAAAGGCATATGCATATGACATAATGTAATCACACCAACAGCAAGGTTTTGAAATGGACAATTTCTATTGTTCCATCATGTTCTTCCCCAGTCCCTTTCTGTAGTCTTTCAGACCAAGATTTTTAAGTTTGCTTTCAGATTTTTTTTCTTTCCAATATTTACTAACACACTATACACTTGGTGTGTATTTTTCCCCAGTGGTGTTTGCAGTCAGATGGGTAATAGGAAATGTCATGATTAGCAAACCAGTCTGCATTAAACCTGACTTATCTCTTTACATGCAATATCTCAGCCATTCATCAGGAGACCCTTGGGGAATTGAGACCGAGAAAATATGTTTCTAAAATGCTACTGCCATAAAACTGCAATTGGATTAGGAAACTTCCCAGTACATCTAGGGAGTCAAACTGTAAAATCTTTCTTAAAGGAAGATCACCTTCAGTTCTGGTTTCTCAAGTCACACTCTGGATGGTTTTTTGCTTTCCACTGTCAATCTCTGCCATTTTGTGTGGCTTTGCACCTTCGACTTCGCTTTTACAGAATACAACCTCAGCTGTTATCTCACTCCTCTTCATTGCACAGTAAAAAAAATAAAAATACTTCACTTTATACCACAAACAAAGGCCACAAGCTCCTTTTTTTTCCAACCATGAAAATTTTCAATAGTAGAAGTTATAGAATAGAATAGAAGATTATAGAATAATAGAAGCATATGAAAGGGTTACTGAAACCAGTGTGTTTCAAAACCCCTGAAAAAAAAACCAAAACCAAAGCACAGCACTACTGAGTAATTAGCAAAGGTACTAAGTCAACTTGCTAAGCAATTTTCACTATCAGACACAACTGACATGGGAAGAAATGGAAAGAACACTAATTAGTAATTAAGTAGGGTTGCTTGAATCCAGAATCAGGGGGAAGCCTCTGTAGCAGAGCAGGGAAGAACTAACCTTTTTGTAGAGAGCTTGGTATTTACTTGGGTGACTGAATCAAAGTTACATAGGAAAATACAAAAGAATTGAAGAACAATGAAGTCAGTTCTTTGCTGTATTTCTGTATTTTAAAATCTGAAATGAATAATAGATTAAACCATTATATAGAAACAGGTCCCAAGCAGCAGCAAATACCAGAACAGAGGACAGCTCAGTAACTGTCAACTCAGCTACTGCTCCTTGGGATGATAATCAGAGATGTTCCTCCCAGCCAGATCCTGTTAATGCTTCACAAATGTCTGTGTGCTTGCTGTGAGTTAAAGAGAGAAAAAAAAAAATCATACTGTCTTTTTAAAACACAGCCCTTAAAACAATGATGTCTACAAATATGTGGCTTTGTAAAATAAAATAAAAGCCAGACAAATATTACCTAGTAATTTTTGTTTCTTTCTTGCTACAGTCTCTGGGCTAGAGTAGTCAAGTGAGTTAAGTGTATGAGTGAAAATGTAGAAAGGTATCTTAAAGTTTCAGAGAGGTGTCAGGAATCAGACTGGCTATCCCCCGCTGGCTCGTTTGCACACACGAGTTTCAGATCTGCAGATGTGGCAGATGTGAGTGCTGAATGCGGCGAGCAGGGCATGCAGCTCCTCTGGAGTGGAATCTGCATGGCAACAGTATAATCACAGCTGCCTCAAGTACATTGAGCACAGTGTAATGCACTTCAGTGGGGACATGCCAGATGTAGCCTAACACAGGGGGCAACCTGACCATTTCAGTAATAATAAGAATTGAGGGGATTCTCTCTCTCTCTCTTTTTTTTTTTTTTTTTTTTTTTTTTTTTTTTTTGTGATGTTCAGTACCTACAGCCTGGAATGTGAACTATGCTAATGTCTAAAACAAAATCTTCAGGAAAACTCTGCACTCACACTTGTTTAAATAAATAATATGTAGTACAGAAAAGCCTATTCCCTGAGTTGCATGCATTCATGAAATGAAAGATGACTTGCAGAAGAGGTCACTGTAAAGCAATATTATCTGAGCTTTTATTAGAACCCGGTGCTCTAATACTAGACAACAGCATCATTCACAAGGGAATAAAAGCTTGTGGGCATATGAATAGGGAGTGTTGTACAATTACAGAAACACCTGTGCTAAATAACCTTGCAGTCATCCCCTAGGAAAATCTGCATGCTCAACAGTCCCGACATTTCTCTTGTGTATATTAAGTTACAGCATAAAAGCATGGTATGATAAAATAGGGTAAAAAATATTCTTCAAGGGCCTACATATAAAACCTATGGGTTTACCTGATTTTTTTCCCCCTCCTAAACACTGTCTGTAGTGCTAAGCCACATTTGCGTCTGAGACAGCAGAGACCTCCCTCTGCATAAAGAAACATTGCTTTTCATCATGCCATGGTGGCAAGGATATCCTTTCTGATTTTTAGCAGCTTGGTCTCTAGCCTTCTTGTTCTGAAAGCCTGTTCAAAGCTTGCCAGAACAATGGCAGTCCTGATACCGCTTTCTTTGGATAAAAAAGGTATTTCTTCACCCCCTAATTTTTCATGGCCTCCTGCATTTATGAGCCTCCGAAATGCTACCTGCCAGAATGAGTAATACTGCAGAGAGTTACTGGCAGCCCCCAAGGCAAAAGACTTTTGATTAGGGATCTGACAATTTTTCAGGAACTCATGTATCATACAGACACAGATATTTCAGTCTTAAGTGATGCTTAGCATTAGCAATTAGCTCAGCTTGTGCTTACATGCATTCAGGTGTGCACATAAAGACTGTGTTGCGGGTTTCTCTGTAACAGTAGAGACACAGATTGGATGCCAAATTAAAGACAGAGCATCCTTCACGGGTCACTGTTTGGCCTAGAGGATGTTATAAATTTCACACTGGCTACAAGTTGTACTATTTAAGCACAGGAGATTGCTATAGGGGTAAGCATTTATAAAGGTGGGGCTTCTGTTTCTAAAAACTTCAAATCTGTGTCTGTCCTGTTTCACACATAGAATGACCCTCCCTTAAATGTACAGAAAGTGCAGAAGGAGGTTCTCTGTCACTCTGCCACAAATCAGTTTAATTAACTACAGTTACCTGCCTTCCCCTCTTTTACTCCTTCTCCTTCAAACCAAAGAAAAATTAGTCCTTAGCACAGGGTTGGACCAGTTAGAGAGCAGAAAGATCAGATCAGTAAGTCTGGTCAGCTGGGAGGACAGAATATACACTCTTGAAAAATAGAATCACAGACTTATTTGACTTGGACAAGATCTTAAAAGTCATCTTCCCATGGCAAGTCCCTTGCCATAGGAAGGGACCTTCCACTAATCTTCCACAGGTTGCTAAGGGCTCCATCCAGCCTGGACCTGAACACTTCCAGAGATGGAGTTTTCACAAATTCTCTGGGCAATGTTTTAGCATCTTGCCACCCTCATCAGAGGTGAAGAATTTCTTCCTAATATCTAATATAAATCTATCTGATATAGGACTTTATACAGAGTAAAAAGGTAGGAAATTAGGATTTTCCAGCTGATCCATGAACATGGCTACAATACAAGGACTGAATTTCCAGTTAGATATGTAGCCAGAACCAGTTTAAGAGGGGGATGGGCAGTGGTAGTGACATCTCCTATGCCCAATGACAGGAGAGTGTGTCTTCTGTGGTCTGAAGTGTGAAAGAGATGGAAAGGATACTGTGGTTGTGAAGCTGTCCCTGTTAAGCTGCTCTGAAGCCAAGAAGCTTGCCCTAATTATGACTTGGAGCAGCTTACTTGGTCTTCACCTGCACGCCTTAATTTCTCGACTCTAAATGTCACTACTGTCTGTGCCAGGAGATTTTATGAGTAGGTATGTCCTTTATCAGATGCTGACATTGCAGTTCTATGGCCATGCTGTAGATCACAGGCATTGGCAGTGCTAACAAGCTAACTGAAAATTTGCTGTTAGACTCTTGGGATGACTACCGGATCAACGCTTCCACTAATTTTACCAAACGAGTTGTAACACAAAGAGCCTGAATTCTCCCTATACGTCTCTGAGTAGCTCATGCAAACCCTTACCCATTGCTTTTCAGGATCCCAGGCTAAAATACAGTAGTAGTTAAAGGATGAAAAAGGTTAAATAGCTACGTACATCAATATTAGATGCTCTTAGAAATTATTCTAAAAATAATTATCATCCCCGAAGCAAAAGCTCAAGCTGAAAAAGGGAGCAGGTCTTACCATCAAGTTAATTGAAACAAGTCAGTACTTTACTTAATATGAGCTTAACGCGTCCTCCTAGTGCTCAAAGCCAGATCTTCCAGGTGGATATCACCTTCCAGAGGGAATCAGGAGAGAACTGAATTTTAGAGTTTCACTTTGTAATGGGCAAACACCAAGTGAACACTTGGATAGCTCATCTTCTATTACAGCAGTTTGGCCTGCCAATACAAAAATAAACCTTGTAAAGGCATATTTTTTACTTTTTCTCTTCCACATTGTAAGTCAAATATCCAGCTTTCTCAAGGAATAGAAAGACAACATATTGCTGAGGTAACAGGAAAACTATAATGGCTTTGCATTTACAGAAAACAAGGGGAGGACAACACACCTTATCTGGCAACTTTTCTACCTTCACTTTCATTTAAAAAAAAAGACTGTAGGAGGAAAAATTTGAAGTGTCAGCACAAATAATCAATCCAGATTCTAGTTGGAAAGTAAAGGCAGATAGATTTTTTTTTGTGTGAAAGATTTAAGAGAGAAGAAGCTGCATGTTATTCAAACAATCATCTTCTTTACTTTGGTACATTAGGAAGCAGAGTCAGAAGGAGGCTTGCAGAAAAAGCAATGTGACGCATATTTCCTCAGTTGGATTTTTAATCTGGCTTAAACTTCCATCAACTTTCTTTTCCCATGAGCCAAAGGGAGTGCATAATATGTATATCCCTTGCTCCCTACCCCCACCAAATTATCTACCAAAGTGAATCTGCTTTGAGTCCCTGCTGCACTTACAGCTTGATGCTTCAGCTCCTTTACAGCTTTCAGCACTGGTGCAATGCAACAAACAGGGTTAGTATGAGGAAGCATCCTGCTATTCCATCTGTAATTGTCACTCTCCCTTTAAGTGTTGTCTCATGCAGAGCTTCAGAAGGTGTGAGAAAACAACCATTTACTTTATTAAATAAAGGACATAACCTAATAAAAACTTCCGGGTTTTTTTCAGGGGGAGGGAAAATATTCCCTGAAAATATTCCCTACTGAATCTTGAGACAGCATAGCCAGGCTTACAAAACATTCTGATTAAGGAAAAAATGCTGATTCATTCCTATTATCTGTCGGGTTTATTATTTCCAGGGAGTGGTTTATAACACAGTTGGCACCAATACTCACAATCATATACAACACATCAACACAATGGCTGTATCATTTTGACTGGCCCTTGCTTGAGTTATAGTAATGCCTGCTGGCATTGTCTTATTACAGGAGGTTCGTCTCAGCAGTTCTAATTCTGTATAAACCCATTTGTTTAGCAGATTATAATAACTTCACCATGAACATGTTTCTGGGGTTGAATTATTATTATTAGCAGAAGTAACGCAAACAATATCTTAAATTTATATTTTGTCTTTCATCCCAAGAATCCCCAGGCACTTCTAGGAATAAAGAGAGTACCATTACTTTAGCAAACCCTCAGCAAAGGTACTTTTCAGGATAAAACAAAGCATACTGAATTAGATCAGATTTTTTTCATAGGGGAGGAAATGTGTTTAACACTTTCTTATGAGCAAGAAGTCAGGTGCACTTACCTGTACATCCATCCCCTCTGCATATGCAGTGAGACCAGTGCCTACAATGAGTTCCTACTCATGAGTGCTACTTAATTTCAACTTTTATATTAATGTTTTTAATAATATTTAATGCATTAAGGTTTGTGTTCTTAACAAAACTTGTAATCCAAATAATTAATATGTTATGAATACATGAAACGAAACAAGAAATACTCATTTGCTTGCCCGAATGGATAGCCAGGTGAGACACTGAGTGAGGGAGACTTGTGAAGTGGGCTTAAACAGGTCTGTCTAAATGAGCAGCAGAATTAAGAATCTAAGAAGCATCTACATTTCTGCTGTAAACTCTCTAAGGAGCTAAGTCAGATAGCCAGAATACATAAACTAATTTCTCTATACATGATTAGACTTAAAGCCATTCAGATAAATTAAGCAATTCTTACAAAACCCCAAAGGACAGAAAGTCTCACATTAAAGACTATCTGCCTAGAATAGCTGTGATCCGTTGAATGTAAGGGGGAATGTTTGGCATCCATAAACATGTACCACCAGTAAACTGAGAAGCAAAGACAACTCTGGGGATGAAGAAGATTTTAGCAGGGAAGATTGCTGCAGTGTGCTGTTGCTGGACTTTTCCTTGAACGAGACAGGTACAGTATTCTCCAGGCATGGCAGTCTGCCTCAGAGTTACAGCAGAGGTCTTGCCCAGGAAGTAGAGCTCTAGCAATGAAGGGCCACACCATGGCTCAGACTGCAGGGACCAACTATAATTCCAGTTTTTGCAAAAGTGAGCCTATTAAACTTTGTAACAGCCAGGAAATGTTTATTCAGCCTATCAAGGAATACAATGTGAAAAGTGTAGGTCACTTTTTTCTAGCACATGTTCAATAGTGTTCTGTTTCTATAGTGTCTAAATAAAGCAGAATGAGTTTGGACACGTGGAGCTACTGGAGCTGCAGGACAATAAACCACAACCTGTGACAAAGACATGACCTGAAAATCATAAAATCAGAATGGCTTGGGCTGGAAAGGATCTTAAAGTTCAAGTTCCAAACCCCCATGGCCTGTGAACATTTTCTCTGGGAATTCACGATCTGCATGGGCCTCTGCCTCATGGAGTAACAGACTCAGTCCAAATGGTCATAGGGAGCATGTCATCCAGATAATACTCCTTTGGGATCCAAGAGGACATTCATTAACAGGATCCTTGAAACAGATACCTTGTTCCTGGATACTGTCCCCCAAAATGGGAAATATACAGATCCAGATTTAAAATGTCAGACTCATCCAACATCATATCCATTATGGAAAACTGGATGACAGAAAAATTCTAAAAAAATTTACCACTGAAGGATCATCACTTTTCTTTTCACTATTGAAATTATGAGAGGAGATGTAGGAGGTAGAATTGTTAGTCTAGCTTGAGTGTATAGTTTAGTTTCTCTTCTTGATGCTAAAAATTTCTGGGCATAATTTCGTGGCTGATGATAGTAATGAAATTAAACTGGATAACCATAATGAATCTTTCTGGTCTTGAGCTGTGTTAGTAAATTTTAAAAGCATACTGGATTACTCTGATTGCAGTGCTGAAGTATTCAATGCACATGCACAAGTTATTTGCTGCAATCTGGTCCACTGCACTTGAATCCAATGTTAACATAAGGTTCAAAAAATTTCCTTGCTCCATAAGTTTGTGTGTTTTTGAAAAATTTGAATTATTCTTAGCAAAATAAGAAAATGAAAGAAGGAAAGCAAAGATATGATGGTGCAGCTGTCCCATTCTCATGTTGTCAGTTTTACCTACCACTTTTAAATCCACAGATGGGAGGACTAGCAGCCATGGATATGTGACCATAGGAACTGCTGCCCATGGCATATAAAAGATCAAACACAGACTATAGGCAACCTCAGTCTAACAGCAGCCAGTATTCTCTTTTAAGGTGTAAAATGTTTAAGACAGTCCACCACACAAATGCAGATTTTTATTTCACATCCTTAGGTCAGTTACTGTTAAGTCCAGGCTGTACTCAAAACAGGACAGAAGAAGGAAGTCTAATCCTTACAAAGGCATGCTCAGTCAGAGCAAGTATGTTATTTCAATCAGCATTGCAGATTGCAGGGTCAGTGTTCAAACACTAGACCATTAGGAGGTCACATTTCACAGTCTTTAAACACATAATATGTACAGAAAGAATTTCTGCTGAGAGTCCATGGGCCTAATTTTATTATCCCTGAATAAGCAGGAATACTTTAATTTCTTTTTGGTTGGCCGAAAAAGACTAGAAGAAGGTAGATCAAATGTTGGCAACTATTAGCTGTATTTTTCTTTCTTTTGGATTACTAAGAGGGTTGTGTTCGTGTTTGGTCATGTTTTTTATGCCCTTTTACATAGTAAAAGTACCCAGCTTTTCAGCAATTACTTTTGTAATTAGGATGGCTGTTTTCTTCAGAATCCCAAATATAAGAAGTTTCTTTAAAACAGAAGCTTGTTTGAAATGTGTTTCAAACCAGATTTTTTATAAATGAAAACTCAATTTTGTGTCTCTTTTCTAAAGAATTTCATAAGATTATCTGAAGTCATCAGACAATCAGGTGTTCACTTTGTAGTTCCTGTTTTATGCAATAAACTGTTCTGGGTTTCACAACAGACCCATCTTAAACATTTGTTTCCATTTGAATTTTTTCAGATAGCTGAATTAACAGCTATGTGAAAGTAATGTTCAGGATCTGTTACCAGCAGAGGGCAAAAAACCTTAAGTTTTTTGCCAGACTGACATTGGTGTTTTCTCAAGGCACACATCACCATCCCCATGTCACCACCAAACATCAGTTTCAGTGCACTGGTCCACTCACTCAGACTAATTAACTTGTCTTGCCAAGTGTTACAATGCATCAGCACCATATGGCTGGTGGAAAATAAACTAGCTATTATTTGCACATCTGCTGAGTAATATTATGTTAAAACATTGCATGCACAATTATGTTCAATTATATTATACAAATCTACATATTTTAAATAAATAAATAAATAAATGAAATAAATCTATGTAAATTAAACAAATTAATGTAATGCTGAATCTCCAGGGTTTACACATCTTTAGTTACAGGGAGTTTAGTGCAGGGTAGCAGATGTTGCCAATTTATTAATTGGATATAATATGTTTAAAATGTCAAGTGCAAAACAATAATTTCAAAATGGATATTTTAGGCAAATAAATAAAAGTCAAAGTTTTTTAAAGACATCAGAGGAGTCGCACAAAATCTATCATGCCAACATATAGTCTTTAACACATGTGACAAACAAACAGGGCATTTTTCAGACTGCAGACAAGAAAGCGATGTTTACACTTCCACTTTGGAATTATTCCCAAATTTATCTCCAATATGACTTGAATATACTTGGTACCCTTCTCATCTTTACCTTCTAATAGTTTTGTTTTATCTGTTCTTGATTTTTACTTTGCTTGGTTCTTCCTTTTTCACAGATTTTACCTATGCATTTTCTTTCTCTCACTCTATTTATGGAGGGATGTTTGTCTAGACTACAGATTAACACCGATAGTGGGACTTGGTCAGTTGAAAACACACTTTGTGAAGTACAAAATTTCTTTCTTTTCTTCTCCTAGTACTCATCCCCGACTTGCAAATGCTATCCTGGCTGGCCAAACTGTGTTAATAGTCTGGGTAACACAATGCACCAAATTAAATCCAAATGTTTTCATCAGAAAGAATGTGGTATGTAGATAATAGCATGCTAGGGCTAAATAAGGGATCTGTGGTTAGTGAACTGTGATATTTCTTTAGCGTTTAATCCTACCAGGTATTTTAAAGACCTACTTCATCAGCTGCTGTAGATGCACAACAGTATATTTTGCAATTCAACTTTGTCATAGCAGCTGCTAGAAAGTACTATCACTACCCAGTTCCATGTACTCATAATCCTTGCCACACCTGTGGGGTATTTTCTCCTAGCTTTTGGTTCTGAACCACAGATAGGAGTTTGTGGCAATGATGAAACTTTTACTCCAGCCAAGTTACAAGCAAATCCAGATTGAATCTGTCTATATCCATACTTACACCTGATATTATACAATATATTTGTGAATGATACGTACATATGGAAGTAAAAATGCTTTTTCAGAAAAAAAATACTTGCTTTTTTTGAATATATCCATTTCAGAATACAATGATCATCTGTGGTTTTCAGTACCTCAGGGGTTCAGAAAGGCCAAGTGGGAGGAAAGGCATCCTCTGCGAGACTGTAGGCTCCCTAAAAGTAAAAGAAAAGATGTCCAAGAAAGAGTTCTTTCAGTCCACAAAGGATCAAAAGCCAGATGGAGAAATTAAAAATTAATGCACTTATCCTTTATCCACCTCAATAAAGCATTAATCCAGTAAATAATAAACACCTGAGTGAAAGGAGATGAAAAATATTGTGCTCTTGTGCTACAAAAAGTTTTTTGGCCAAAACAATACTGAAAGAGCAGATTCCAAGGGTTTACTTTTCTTATTCTGTGGGTGGCAGACAAAAGATGCTTTCTTTTGAGATTGCAGTGCAAGGTAGGGCTTTGCAAACTGCAATATGCCCTTTCTGGGTAATCCCTGTTACATAATGTTTTGCCATACTTCTTGAAAAAATATAAGACAATAAAGCATTTTAGGAAATTTTCTGCATGTGAATCTAGTCACCCTAAGTAAGCATCTGGCAAATAAACAGAGCTGACAGAAGCATTCCCAACCCGCTCCATCCTCATCTTCCAATTTCTAATAGATTTATTTCAGTTTTCTCCAGCTCTGTGATTTACCATATAAATGCTTAGTTTACTGTTGAGGTTGTTTTTGGTTTTCCTGAGCTGGAAACATGCTGAGGGTTGTACTGTCTGGATACCAAAAGATAGCCTTAGCAGGAGAATGAATGAATGTATTGGTATGGAAGGTTAATTGTGGAAATGCTGCTGTGATGTGAAAAGCTCCTTGTTCTCATGTTGTTCATGGTCCAGTATCCACCAGACACAAGAAGGCTCATGGCTAAATTCAGTTGAGTCTAAGCCTAAATAATGTTAAACACAGCTAGTGCTAGGCCATGCAAAGGTAGCAAAACTGACTTGACTTGCCTCTGAAGTTGTACCGACTGCCTGCGAGTCTGTTCGGAGGTGCTGGTTGATGAGTTACGAATAACAGGACAGCAGACACACCTTTCCCATAGGTGTGTCCTTATGTGTGGCCAGCTCCACTGCTTTTGAGGCTCTGTTGTCCTCCCTGTGTCCCTGGCTGTTACCCTGCTCCAGATGAGACCAGCTGCTGCAACAGCCACTCCCCATCTCACCTCCTGCTGCAGACATATGGTTCCACATCTCAGTACAGTGACTCCATGTAAAACTGTTTTTGTCATTTTAACCATATTAGGTCTTCCTACTTACAAACCCCACCTAACTCCTGCAACTGCTAAAAACAACATACATGTCTTTACGTTTAATGAAGACAACGCTGTGTCTTATAGGGCGTCTCTCACCCCTGAATTGCAATGAGAAAAAGCCAGAAAAAGCCAACAGTTTGTAGCAGGAATCAAGCCTCTGATTTTTAGTACTGTGAATAAATCTCATTTATCTTTCTCACTTGGGAAGCCAGCAAGCAGAAATACACATTTAAAAAAGGAGACCAGCTTTCTCTGTACCTTAGGAACAGTAGCTAGGGAAAAGGAAGACAGACAAGTATTGAGGGAGATGATTGACCTAGATTATTTCTAGTGATAAATTGAAGTATCTTCCTTCCAAAACTTTACAAGCACCAACTGCATTTTGATGAGGAGGAATTCTACTCGTCACCAAGAAAAATTTTTAACTGTAAGTAGACACCTGAGTCTTAAAGAGCAAGGTTTTTATGCAATTTTCATCAGCAAAAACAATATTTGAAGTCTTAGACTGCTCTTTTTCAAAGAGTAATTAACCCCAGGATTCATTAAGAGATTGAAAAGAATAATTTGTTTTTGTAGTGTGGAGGCACATTTTATTCCTGGTCTAGTTCTTTTAGATGAAAAGAGAGTTTGCAGTAATTTGACTACTGACTAATATCAAAGCATCATTCATCTCAAAGCCCTGAAGCTACAGAACAAAATTTGGTAAGTGCCCAAGAGCAGTGGCAAGATCAAGGTGGAACACCCGAGTGAGCAGTACACCAATGTCCAGGAAGGAGTCATATGGTTGCAAATCTTTTCATGGGATGCTCTGGTGTCAGGCACTTCATGTTGCAGAGTTGTTGTGAATGCGGCATAGAGGAGAGGTACTCAGTTTGGCTGGATTGGCATGCATGTAAATGCTTCAGAATTTCAAGGCAAATGCAAACCTTCCCTTTCCCCCTCCTCCCTTAATCCCTCTGGGGCTAGGGGGAGGGAGAATTACTAACAGACTAAGTGTGATTCTGCCACTTTACATCAGAGTACAGTAGTATACAGCTGGGAAGAACAAGTCCTTCTTTGCATGTTAGCACAGCATAGATTTCCTTCTGCAAAGGAATGATTCTTTTTTACAGTGGACCATTAGTGGGAAGAAAGCACAATGCACAGCCACTATCATGACTAGTTCCCTCACTTGAAACCATTGTGGAGATATTTAGCTTAGGGGGGTAAATATGAAAGCCTTGAGATTCTTCCTTCTTTAATGAGAAGCAGTACCAAGCCTCACTGACCTCTTGCTCAAGAAAGCCTGGGGCTTTCTCAAAATGAAGAAAGAAGGAAGCTGAATGTATTTATGATTTGTGGAACAATGCAGGAAAAAAATTGTCATAATAATCCCAAACCCTGAAAATCTCTGCTGAAGCAGAATGGCAACATTGTTTAAATGAAATTCTACCAGCCCCACATATGCATTCTGCAGGGAGTCTTTGTATGATTTTTTACCTGTTTTCCTCAGTGAGCCTTCATTAATAAGGACTGCTTCATAGGCCAGCTGAAGCTCATGTATACCTTTCAGCTTTGTGACCTCCTTGTGGATGACCATGGATCCATTATACTGTTTTTCTACAATGTGTTCCTGAAATGAATTACTCGGCTGCATCCAGGACAAGTCTCCACATGTTGGATGAATTTTGCAGGCTACACAGTGTACACAAAAGCCAGCCATACCCATATGCTTTTGTGCCCACAAACAATCCCCAGAATGCAAGTAAATTCACTTCCCACCTGCAAATTGTGACTTGTCTTTTTATAGACATCAGTCTATAAAAAAAAGACAAAATCTGAAAAAATACTTTGACTTACAAAGTGCTATCCTGTCTCCATACATCCTTATCTCTGAGGCAGAACCTCAGAAGTCCTAGACACTCGATTTTCCTCCCCATTCTTCTGTCTTTGCATAGTACCACACATAGCTCACTGGCTCACTGTGAAGATCATGGAACTGAAATACAGACAGCTGGAGTGAAGGTGTAGATCTGACCCTACAGTTTGCCTTTGAAGCACGCAAGAGGAGAGCTCTGAAGAGTGGAAGAGGAAAAATGAAAACAGTGAGGCAGGAGACAGTCACCAGGGGAAGTATGAAATAAATGGGTCCGTAGTATACAAAAGCTTATAACTTTCCAAGACTGCAAAAGGGAAGATGGGGAAAAAAACCCCCCAAAAAACCAAGTAAAGACAGGAAACAGTAAGACAAAGTGACCTGGCTATTCTGAAGAGATGCTATAGGTAGGTGTGCACATGAAAAAGGAGTGGAGGCAAACCTTCATCCCTTCGGCAAAAACTCTTGTAATCATTTTATGTGGGAAGATAAGCTATGTTTACCCCCTTAAATGCTTAGCTCTTCCTTCAGCTGTCCAAATCTTAGCCTGCTGCACAATAGCCATGGTTCATATGTGCCTTGATGGGCAGGGCTTGCCTCGAATCTGAAGGGTGTAGGAGGGTCATAGGCTGGGCAAAACACCTCTTTTTTTATGGGTCAAGGATGTGCTACTCCCAGGCTGAGGCGCTGTAGCTGCAGGAGGCACTGCCCCAGGACATTTGGACAGCAATGGTGATGCTCTGCTGGGATGCAGCAGCTCTTTGTGCAGCAGCACAGAGAGGAGAAATCTGCATTTCAAAGACACAATAAAGAGAAATATAGATGCATGTCAATAACTTGAGAGAAAGAACGAGGCACAATGTCAGTCAGAAACCCACACTACAATGGCAAAATCTTAGCTCAGGTGACCTTGACATCCAAGGCAGACATGACAAGAAAAAAGAAATTAGACAGAGGAGGGTGAAAAAGCTGGGTTTGCAGCTGTTTGCATAGTGAAATAACTGGACAAAATGCAGGGATTAAAAACTCAGAGGAAAGCATACTACAGTCACATATTTTAGCACATGAAAATAATTGGTTTAATATGATCTAAAGAGCTTGTGAAATAACTCTGAACATTAATTCACTTTACTGTGCTCTTTTTATACAAGACAGAAAACAGCTTCCTTTCCTCTTCACTCTCCTTTCCCCATGAGATTTAAAATTTCCCAGGGCAGCACAAGTTACTGTACCAGATTAAATAGCAGAGAAAATTATACTCTCATGTTATTGCAATTTGGGTTAAGATGGTATCGAGATAGTATCAACACTTCTTTTACACATTTCTATTAATATGGGATTTATAAGGCTGGCACAGCCACAAAAATTCACTGTAACATGACCTACAGAACCAAGCCCTGAGACCAAGAGGTCACTTTACTTAATTGTCTCCTCTCAGTTATTATTGAAAGCTCTTTTATTTCATTTTTATAAAAGTCACAGATGGAGAGAGAGAGATAGATATAACTCATGTGTCCCCATTTTTCAGAAAAAATGACCACAATACTAATATTTTAAAATATTCAAAAACTGAACATATGTTCAGTAATTCTTTCAAAATTAAAAGGTCATAAAACTTTGAAATGCCTTGTTTTAAAGATACTGCATGGTTATTGGAACTAATGGAGTACACACATAGTTCTCATTGAGCCCAGGGTGTTTTGTTGACTAAAAGAAAGCTTTATGACAGAGAGCTCTTTCATCAAAGACTTAAATCCTTTTTAACCAATGTGTTTGCTTGGCTATGGGTCAGAGAAGCAGTTTACTTCTTCATGTTGCTATTCATCTTGTTGTGCAATGCTGGAGTGGAGTGATCAATAATATTGAACTTGCCAGAGTTTTCCAAATGTGTTCACGCCCATGTGACACATGCTTTGGCCCCCTCCTGATCCTTGAACCTGAACAGTCAGATTAGAGATGAAAGAAAAACCTTATTGTAGGGTCATGGAGATGGAGAGAGGCCTGGCTCTAGGCTGTCAGTGCATTTTTTTCTCTAGCAGCATAGTAACAAGGATTCCCCAGAATGAAATCTGACAAGCCCAATCCCAAGAAAATCTTCAGGCAAAGGCCACAGGTTGGATTTGCATCTGATGTCAGCTGCTTCAGTTTTTGTTATTTGCATGCCAGTAAAAGCTGAGTGAGGGGGCTGAGGGGGCTTTTGCTGAAGTGCTGATCCACCTTGTGAAGTGGTGATAGATTCTCTGCACATATCTGGTGCTTTAAAAGCATATTGGGACTCACCTGTCTCTGCTTGCATACAGGGTGGCTGGTATTTTTCTCCACTGATTTTAATCTGCAGATCCAAGTTCCTTCTGGGACTCTGCTCTAGAAAAACCAGGTCATATCTTAGACCAGGCAGCACCTTTATCAGCTGTTGAGGGGCTTCTTCTAAAGAATGGCAGGAGGTGGTTTCCCATTGCTTACTTTACTTACTTACTGCTGCAAGCGTCTCTTTTCTCCAGAATTCTCTTCACAGCTTATTTCAAAAGGGAATGTCCCACATGGGGATTTAGTTTCATTCTTGGTGTTTGCCAACACTGAATCAGTAGGTAATAAAGAAGTGGATGACTTTCTGTTTCAATTAACAGAAAACAAGTCTTTAAAAAATACTACATTTCTATAGATCTGTTTTAATTTCAACAAACATGTACACATAGATATCCTCCTGACTATGGCCTAAAATTAATGAGATACATATATCTAAAGGTTATTTGGGTTATGTATCATTCATCACAGGACACTAGTACCACATCCTTCATTTAAATTACCGGATGACTAAACTTCCATCTAAGAACACTCAGTTTCAAATTTGTTTGCCTAACTTAAGTTATTTTGGTGTGATCAGGCAATGATAGTTTGCTGGGTACACACCAAATAAAACCAACCTATATCCTAGTTGTGAGGAAACACTTATGTGGTTTGCTTTACGGTAAACAGGTCTCATAACTCACCTTCATGGACTGGTACTTAATAGTGAATAGTGAACTGGGACAATTAAGAAAGACAGAAAAGGAGACTTTGTTTGCTGGCACTAGTGTCCTTTGAAATAACTGAGTTGTTTATATTATGACTGATGTGCGAAAACATTCCTGCTGAGGTCCAAGGCAATTAGTGCACAAGAAATTAAATTCTGGAAGACAGGCATATCCCTCTGTCACAACATTCAGAAAAGTATCAAAAAGTCTTGCTTAAGACGTCTCAGAAAAAGATTCTATAGCTCTGTAGTATAACAACCAAAGCAATTCTATACCTGAAACCTTTGTGCAGATAAGAATCCTGAAGAGGTGATGCAGGAGGAAAAGACATAGGCAGATATGCTCCAGTTCTTGTCATTACACCAGATGATACCAGATCTTATGATAGAAAAGAGAGAGGAAAATGCCCTCTTCAGAATGGAAAACAAATGGAAAACTCAATTTGTTTGTAAAATGTTACAATATATTGTGTTAGAAAAATAGAAGCACATCCCAATTCTTCTCAGAGATCTGTCATGGCTATGGCTTTACAGGTTAATGGGAACTGAAGAAAGGGCACTGTGGTTCACAGAGCCCTCTCCAGATTAACTTCTTGATTGCTGGCTTCCGTTCAACAGGAACAGGATACTCCCTTTATATGCTACGTGCACTTACCTATGAATGGGGAATGTTTTGTACTGAAAGAGTATTATTGTATCAGTTATTGTATCAGTTTATGAAATGTACTCCCTCTCTGACACTTAAGCTAATGGTCTAAAACCAATTATATTCAGGCGGGACCCTATAGAGGGTTTTTTCCCCCTCTGGAAATTAGCCCCATTTATTTAATTTCCTAAATTGCTTAAATTGCTCATTCAATGGATTTCTACCAATTTACAACATTTGAGCATTACCAGAAAATTAGTCTCTGTCTCTCTTTTTTTTTTCCTGATCAAAACAAGCATGATGTTAACCAGAATTTCACACCCTATAAACTCATTCAATCTTAAAAAATATACCAGCACCAATGAGACACTTTTGGTAAACCAATTCTTCAGAATACAGTACTGTAATACAATAGTATAGAGACATGGAAGAACTTTCTACATTCATGGGAAATTGTGCAATAATAGTGTCAGAGATGCTATATTTCTTGGTACATTTCTAGGTATCCATTGAGTGTGCATTCAGGTGTTTACCACAGCTGTTAAACTACCAAGAAATAAAGATCTTCTATAATAAAAGCCAGATGAGGTTCATCTTGCAGTTTTTAATCTCAGGTTTTCCATGTACTGAAAGCAAGAAGATGACAAGGTTGCTCTGCTGAAGCATTGTATTTTGAGTAGGGTGATGATTTGCTGGATGCTATGCCAATAGGTTAAATGCTCATAAACAGGCTGGATCTTGGAAATAAGTTAACAAAAGTATGTGGACACATTAGAGTTAACCTGGCCATAAAGCTGACTAGTGGCAGTGAGGCAGCAGGAAACACCAGTCTGAGACGTGCTGGCTAGCAAGACCTCCAGTAACCCAGCATCAGTAGCCTGCAGTCCTGCATCACTTTCTCTTCATTGCTCTTACATGCTCTTGCCTTCAGCCCAATCATAGGGCCTCCAGAACTGCAAATTATACAGACATATTGCATTTTCAACAACTTTAATTTCTCCAGTTGCATTCAATGGTACTATGTGGTCTGTTTAGCCTTGCAGTGACTCCTGCCTCTAATAAAGCTCTGAGTTGTGTTGGGTTTTTCCTTTTTTTCATTTTTAATTAAGATTTCAGGTAAGAGTTCTATTTAGGTTTAATATCATGATTATTGTACATCAAAATTAAGAGTCTGTGTATTACTTACACATAACATTGCCTTTCTTTGTTTTGCAACATTCATAATTTAATTTCTTATTGCAAATGAATAGCTTTTGTTATTTAGAAGCTAATACATGCTTTTGGCTTAATAATACTTGGAAATAAGGAAAATGTAATTACAAAGGCTATGCTCCCCGTTAACTTGTTTGTATACTAGACTATGTCGAGTCTTAGCAGTAATGTCATCATAATTTTCCAATGAACTGAATCTAGAGGGAGAAATGAGCACAGTGCCAATTTTAGCCTTAGCTGCAGGAAGGGATTAGCCTTTAATCCACAAAGATGTCTTCCCAGCCCTGCTGTTTGAAGTATTTGTTTTTTCAATGTTCAGACACTGTCTATCACTCAGCAGTATTTTCAGGTGCCTCCCTCAGTAAATCATATCTCAGCTCACACATTACAGGACTGGAGGAAAGGGACAGTACTAAAACAGGGGTTAGTTAAACCTTTAATTAGTATAACTAGCATGCATACTACTTCGTATTTATTTATTGGTAGCATAGACTGATCACTCCTGGAAACCACCATCTTTCTCCTGAGTTGGGACAATTTTTCCACCTGAGCCTTTGACTCAGGATCACTGGGGCATGCAGGACAGTGCTTTTTTTAGCTTTTCTGCTAAAGATGTCTGTGACAAGAGAGCAGAGTTTCTTTCTCATTGATCTCCTGTTGTCTTTCAACCGTTAAAACAAGTAGGGGTAACAGCAGAAGGGAACAGGGCTTCCAGCAAACCCACGAACTCTCCTAAATATAGAAACCACCTTGATGAGAGAAGCAGCAGAACAGCTTGCACTGCTAATAGCTTCCCTCTCTGAGAAGTGAGTATTCACACATCCGCTGTGATCCCAGCAGGCCAGAGCTAGAAGAAGGGGTCATATAGATTTTTCTACACTTAATAAAGTCTTTAGGATTCTAAAAACTTGGACTGTGGCAGAAATAGACAGCTTTGGATACACTTACAACTCTGAAGAAATCAAGATATCATTCCAAGTAAAAGGCACTTTCACTCCCAGAGACCTTAAGAAATTAATAACTCATCTCATAACCATGACTATTCTTGGAGCAATGCACAGCCAAACACCCTTGTGTACTGCTGATGTGTAGTGCCTCTCTCCAAAGACCTTCAAAGTTGCTCTAAGTGACTTACATGCAAAAGGGTCAGGATGCTAAATGAGGTTTTACCTGAAATCTACTTATATCAGAAAAAGGTCTGTTTTTGAGATGTGGGTTTATATACCAAAACTGACGTGAGCAACCTATCTGCAGTTGCAGAACAGTCTGAAGTGAAGAGTTTAGCATGATGAAACTATGTTAATTCAGCACCAAAAAACAATTCCCTTTTACAAGCAACAGTGGGTTATATTTCTCTGTCTTTTGTACAGAATGGATTAAGTCCAGATGTGAATTTCAGATTTTCAGGCTGACCCAGATCTGAATTTAAATTTTTTTTTTTTTTGTGAACAAGGATGAAAATTTTATCAGTGTTAATGTACATATTAATGGTAGAACTGGTAAAACAGTGGTAGAACTGTAAGGTCTTTTCTGGTGTGCTTGTCCCTCATATAGTCATGAAGTGACTGGTTTTGTAGAACTAGAGATTCATGTACAATTTGCAAACTAAGCTGCTGTTCATTTGAGCAAATGTATGTTTGCTGAAAGAGTAGCTACATCTGACCAAAAGACACATTACATTGAAAAGAGCACACAAAAAGCATAAAAGTGAGAAAGCCAATCTTTCTTAAGGTTAGGATGTATTTTGATGGCCTGAATCTATCCTTAATTGTATATTTAACAATCTTTCCTAAGCACTGAAATTTAGCTGAGCCTCACATTAATGAGGATATACTAAGTAATATCAACTATGAATCCACACTGAAAATCTGAGCAGAAGAAAGCAGAAAATGACCTTTTAAAGCTGGAAGGTAAGGGTGAAAATGAAGCTGCTTTTGTGTAGGAGAATTGGCAGCTTAACCTTATGCAGCTGGGCCTGTGAATTTTTGCCTTAGGCTAGAAGAGCACAAGATGAGCATTTTCTTCTTAGAAGGTTATAAAATCCAGCAGGTCTGTATTGACTTTGTTATTTTCTCTGTTTCTTCAGTGTCTTGTCTCAAGAATTCTCCTTGTTATGGAAACAGATACACAAATTGGTGCATGGCAATAATTACCTAGAATAACTTTTGCAAGAAAATAATCTTTTACAAGAAAACAAATAATCAAGAAAAATGCTAAACAGATTTTTTTTCAGACTTCTAAACTACCCTAGGCATCTTTTCTGAACACTTATTGCCTTCTCACTGAAAGACTGAAACAGTACTAGCTCCAAGACGTAATAAAAATATTTTTTAAGGAAAAACAACTATTATTATATTATTTTCTTAGTTCCATGTTCTTAAGGCTTGTCTCCTGTGAGAAACAACTGCTCACTTTGAAAATTTAAAAAGGTTTATTAAACCTTGATAAAAATACAACAAAAGGACTATGTAAGGAAAAATTCACAGCGCTGAGAACTGCTTCCTGTGCATACCGTGTGGCCAGTTCATCTTCAAGATGGATGCTCAGTCTTTTATACTCCTGGGGAGTTTGCATCAGCCAGCCCTGGCCCCTCCCAAAGTCTGTCAGTCAGCTCTTCTTTGCCATTTAACGGTGCTTTCCTGTAACTTGATTGGAGATAGATGTTGCCATGACGCACCTCCTAAGCAACAAGCTTTGCCATTCCCAGCTGCCCCAGGTAAGGGAGACGTGCACGCCTTCTTGATGTTGCATCCCGGTCCCGGTCGCCCGTGTGCTCCAATCTCCTTTCGCTTTTGGCGTGTGTGCCAGGAGTGGCCGCATCCCACTGGAACTGCTGGCAGGCAGGATCACGGTTCAGCCACTGGTTGGGGTCCCAGACCACCAGGAGCAGCCGATAAATGCAAACCCATGTCTAAGAATAGAAGCAAAGGAAGAAGGAAGGGCTCTTTGCTTGTTTCTCTGAGCTGCCTTTATTCTTTCCCATGGCGGGAGCGGTGCCGAGGCTGCAGTGCCGCGTGGGAGCAGGTGGGGCACGGGAGTGGCGCGGCTCGAAGGGGGACATCAGCAAAAGAGTGGGAAAAAAAGAAAAACAGTGGCTTTTATGGAGGGGAGTGGATTCCTGGGAGGAGACCATCTAACAAATCAAGGGCTAGACAGGAGGGGTCTGGGGGAACAAATGTAAACATAATACCAATAAAAAAGGGGTTGGGAAAGGTGCATACCAATGAGAGAAGGGAAATATCATAACTGACATTGAAGCTTCTGGATAAATGGATGTAGCAAATTATGACAAGCTGCAGGGGCAGGATTTTGGAGCATAGACAGGGAAGAATCTGGAATTATCGTAACTGCCACGGGGAAAAGGCGGGAAGACAGGTGGTAAACAACTTTAGAGAGAGACTAAACATATAATCTTCAAAACCCCACTGCCACACTTCTGTCCTAGACAACCCTGGCTGTCTGATGGTAACAATACCGTGGGGGAAAAGGGAACTATAGGGAGAACAGAGGACATCTAAACTACAATAACATAACTATACATCACTAAAGCTTTTCTTAATATTCACACAGTAGTTATCCCTTAATTGTGAGAGCCAATCTCCTCATTATCCTTCTATAACATCTTCTAACAGAATAGTTAACATATTTAGCTGGTTTAAACTTATGCTATGATTTGCAAAACTCTCAGCTTCTCCATGATTCTTTTGGTTTACACCTTACAAAGGATTTCAGCAAATGAATCTGCAAAACTCTTTCTGAGGAACTAGAAACTGTCTCAAATAATAATTGCCACTATGCAAAAATAAGTTCTGTCTCTCCTTATCTCAAAGCTGTTCTGCATGGACTTTTGCTCCTGCTTCACATAAACCACTCTTTCTAAAAGCTGATTTCTTAAGAATCTAATTTTGTACCTGCAAAACAGGAAGATGAATTGTCTGTCTTAACACTAAGGACATTTAAGGGTTAAAGTAACTTTGAAGTTTTGTTCTGTAGTGTAAAAACTCTGATGAACAAAAATTTGAAGCACATGGGAATACACTGGAGTCTTATGAGCAGACTTATGGAGTTTTCCAGCAGTGAGCTAGAAAATGTTTTTTGTTTCCTGAGCATAGTCCTTTCCATTGTGTTGAAACCATCTTCTCTCTCCAAATATAGCAAGAAAATGCAGTTGTCTGTTTACAGGATACATTGAACTCTTTTTGTCAAGAATGCTTATACTCAGTACTGGATTGGGTACAACTTATTTTTCATATACAATCCATGTACATCTGTCTTATTACAAACCTCTTTGCATTACACAGAAAAGACATGATAAGTTCTGGTGGCAGAGGATATATACTTTTTTTGAAATTATTTTAATTTCATTTTTTATTTTCTGAAGATGATGTGAAGCTGCTGAAGAATTCTCTGATTTCTTATAGTTACTCTTAATAAAAGAGTCTACTTCTGTAAGGTTTTTATATTCATAATTAAGACAAATGTGATAGTAAGTCCCCTAGAAGGAACACTTGTCAAATAGTTTAATATTACCTATTCTGAAACTTTCAGTCGAATCCAATTAATACTGGAGTGTGACAGTGGAGGACCTTCAGCTGATGCTTTTCAAATTCATCAAAAATTGTAATGAGTACTTGTATCTGTATTCTGTCTAAGCCAAGTCCGTCTTTCAGAAATGAAGGAGAATAGGAATTTTGCCAGTCATAAAATGCTACAAATTACATTTAAGTTGTTCATCCTGTGCTATCATTCATTAAATGTAATTGGTTTCTTAATTATATCTCCTCAAAATCCTATCTGTTCAAAGTTCAGCAACCTCTTGCTGTTGAGACCGGCAGAGTCCAATCTTCACCTAAATGTATTCGCATTTTCCGGGTGTTGTCAGAATTTCAGTAATGAATTCACTGAGATATACCTAACACAGTGTCACTAAGTGAAGAATGTAATGGCCTATCTTGTGCGGCATTAATCATGCTTAAAGGAAACCTGTGACACTTTATTCACAATGACAAAATCTTATTAACTTAAATGGGTAGTTTTCAAAGTCTTTTCTGCCCTCTGGTAGTGATATGCATCCCTCTACAGTGAACAAGCAGATTGACAGAAGTCTGTATTTCCTTAGTTACTTTTTAAAATCTCTTGTCTGTTTCATTCTTAACATCAGATATATGTTGCTTGAAATCCATTGACTTAGTAAATAAATGAAGAAGACAGGACATCTGATTAGAAATGTTGTAAGGAAAAAGAATGTACATAATGGCTAATGAATTTTTTTCAGGCTCATTGTTCTGCTGCAGGACTGTACCCAAGCCAGCAAACCCAAATATATAAGACTATATAGAGATAAAGCTGCAAGGCCTTTTCAAGGCCTTGACAAAGTGCCCATCTCTACATTTGCACTTTTTGTGTAGAAAAATGGCTCATCCCTTTAAAAAAAAAAAAAAAAAAAAAACAAAAAGAAAGACACTGTGAAGACACTGTGAATATCAATGCATGAAACATGTGGATAATAGAACGACAGGTTTCACTTCATGAATGTGTTGTAAATTCACTTAGATACCTCGCTTGCCATGAAGAAAGATCTGCCATGGAAATTACAGATTCTTGTATCCAGCCATTACTATCTCACCTACTCACTTGAAAGTCATCTTGGTGAGCTTTGCCACTTCCCTCATAAGTTTGTTATCATAGATCATACTAAAATTAATGCAAACTCCATGAGGTTGTTTAAAAGGACCCTATAATGTATTGCATTTAAAACAGTAGCTTAGTCTTTGTATGATTTTGTTTTTCTGTATATTTTTAGAACAAACAGTTTTTCCAATACAAGTAACTATGAATGCTGTTTGGGTGTTTTGAGCTTACAGTACACATTCCATGCAATTTGCAAATATAGATATTCAGAAAGAAATGCTGTGATCATTCTCTTCCTACTGTTAAGGTGCAGTTGTATATAAATATATAGATGTATCTAAGCGTGTGGTTGTGTTATAGATGCCTGTCATTTTAAAATTTTATCAAGATGGACCCTCAGTTCACCATCTGTCCACTCAGTTGCCTCAGTTAATTATCAAAGGAGTTGATATATGACAGTAAAACTTACTTACTTTGGAGGAAGGAGAGGGACAGAGAAAGAAGATTGTCTAAGGAAGAATAATGCAGAGTAAATGCAGAGTAAATATAATATAATGGTTGATAAGTAAACCTAAGCAAATAACCTCAATTAATAGGCATTGTTTTCTTGATCAACACATGTCTTCTTTATGTGTAATATTTGTGTGTACTCCTTAGTATGAATTATAGCAGAGTTTTCATTCCTGCTGCACTCCTATATCAAGAGACAATTGCTTACATGCTAATCTATCATTTTAATGCAGTGGAAAACCATCATCTTGCAGAACTGATGAGTGAACATTTTGATGAGAGAGTCTCAGCTGAACTGAGAACAGGTACTTCAGTGAACAGTAACTTGCAATTCTGTTTGAGGTATCTTGGTAGCTTTGAAAACATCCTCTTAATGGCAGTGACTGAATGAAAGCAAAAAGTTGAAGAGCCACTTACAGGACCTGCCTGTGAATGACAGAGTAAAACCTTGTTAAAAGTGGAACAGGAACCCTTTGCCCAGATCAGGCCCAAGATGGGATGGACATGCCTCTCCCAGAGCAGACACACAGTCATCCTTTTGAAAATCAGAAATGGGACTGCAAGTACGCACAGTATTTGTTGAATCAAGACATGGAAACAGATAAAAAGTCTGTAATTTGAGTTTTCTCGAACAGAAACAGTGGCTGCAGCTTTGGAGAAAGTCTCTATTGGACAACATTTTGAAGACCTTGCAAAAGGACATTTTCTTCTGTGGCATGCAATGTGTTTTGTAAAAGTGTTAATTTCTCTAATTCTGTCAAATTTTTATCTCAAATTGTTTTATTATTCTTATTTTTTTTGTGACAGTGACATCTACATTTTTTACATTATAAGACTTTTAGAACAAGTTTTTTTTTTTTTTTCTTCTTTCTATAATGAAATGCAATTCTAACAACAGTATATAGGTACATCTTTTATTGCTTTTTTAATACTTCTGTTGGCTTAGAGTAGGATAAATTGGACATAATTGGAAAAATTACATTTTCTAAAGTATCATTCTATTCTTTCTATCATCCCTTTCCCTAGTAAGCGTAAAAGAGAATTTCTGGTTATCTCAAAGATTTAAAGGAAAGTTGTGATGCTTGAATGCAAAATTTCACAAATTAACGTCAGTGTTTTCTATTCTCACACATTTTAGCAAGTCCCAGTTACTTATAAGCACTGCTCTACAAAAAATATGTTATGCAATTATTGTAAAAGTAATACAAATGTAGAAATTTTGCTACTTTTTCATTTTACTCACAAGACAAGAGAAAAAGCAAGCAGATACACAATATTAATTAAAAAAAACCAACAAAATTTCTTTTACAGATACATAATGAGGCGGAGAATAGAAGATATTTGTAGGAATAAAAAAACCCAAACGAACTAGGACTGATCTGCTTCTAGATCTTGTGCAGGAGTAGATGGGGTGATGCTCTGTTTTGTGGTTTAGTGAACAGTGATAGATTTCAATACTAAGTAAAATAGTAAATCAATAAAAACTCCACAGAAACACCCTGAATTAAAAAAAAAAAAAAATTGGTTGTTGTGCTTGATCAGCTTATACCGTTGTTCCAAGATGTTCTTAGTCAGGGTTCCTAGGGATACAATTACATATTGTTATCCTGTTTTCCTAGGAAAGCATTATTCCCTCTGTAGGCCAACGGCTTTTAATCTGCAGTACCATTTCAGTCAAAATTTATGAGGAGAGAGAATATAACAATTTCAGGTAACATGGTAATACCCATGCTTTATTACTTCTCTTTTTTACTTAATGGTTTGATCTATTATGGCAAGGCAATTAGGAATTTGCCTTTCACTTCAGCCAGATTGGACAGTATTTACTGTCACTCAGTTCCATCTGATATCATCCTTCTTACTGATACCACATAGTAAGCCCTTCAATTGTTGTGCTTAGCATAGTATGTCCACATAACTCACATAAAATACCTTATCAGGCAGTGTGCTTTGCTTTGCCTCTTTGTTGTACAGGTGTAAATTGCTTTCTAGAATGCACAGGAGTACCAGACAAAATTAATATATATCAAAGATACAGAGCATCATAGTGTAAAGAATGTAATTCATGCAACAAACATCCATTTAAATGAAGAATGTGAAAATGTTTACAGGACACTTTTGTTTCACTGAAGTCGCACAAAAATCCTGTCTGTGAAGAATTAAGAAGCTGTTATTAAATATTCCCTGCATCCTCTTAGTTCTGGTCCTCTGAAGCAATAGTTAAAATTTCTACCGAGTACAGAGACGTTAGCAGGGAATATTAGAATGCTGAAAACACAACCTCGAAAATCACGACAGCATATGAAGGACTGCTGAGATGGCTAAAAATAAGGCCTAACTCCCTATAAACCAAAAGGCTTCAGTGGACAGTCATGACGTCTGAGTTCACTGCTGCAGAGCCTTTTGTGGCCTTCCAGCATTTTGTTGACCCTTTCTATATGGAAGTTTAACAATGAATTATATAAAAATAATGTTATTTAACTCAGTGTTGGAAAGGGATAGTTAGCTCTACGATCTGTGTAAACAATTATCATAAAGAGTTCAAAATCAAGAATCAACATGTAAATTGACTGAAATTCTTCTCAAATTTCAACTGGAATCTCTTTGATTTGAGGGGAAGTTGGGTCCTCAGGATAAAATTCTGTGCATTTTTTCAAATTTTGCTTCTGAGCTGGGAATGAGAGACTGAAATATTAACTCTTAGCGCTTCAAACAATTGGCCTTTTGAAAAGGCAGAGGTTGCTTTGCTAATGATGTGTAAGATAACAGCCCAGGTGCAGAGAGGGTGAGCACCAGAGGGTGACCATCACAAATCAACCTTTGTTTAGCAACAAGCTAGGGTTTAAGCCAGGTAAGGGATAAGGCTGGCAAGAAGCAGGTGGTGGGATAATGCTTTTTATCATGACAATGTCCTCCCTAACAACCTGATCAGGTCTAAAACTACCCCCTCCTGCCTGGGGCGGATTGGGACAGTACTTATGGATATGAAGGTATCTGACCCTTCTGATGGGGTATAAGTGGCTTAGCTACCCTGATGTCAGAGGCAGCTGTCATGTCTTAGAAGGTGCCTGGGTGTTCCCATAAACCTAAAGGTATATTAACCCACTGAACTCAGTTTTGTGGGCCTTCCCTGCCCCTGACAAATCCAGACTATGACTATCACTTCAACCAGCAGACATTGAAATTACAACCAGATCTCATTGCTGACCCATGGGTGGTGACTTCTTCCTACTCTTATTCCTTCTCTCTCTTTCTTTCTCTCTTTCTTCTCCTAACTTCTTTTCAAAATATATTGTAAACCAGACTAAAAAATCCCAGTCAATAAGTTAGTTAGTGCCTTGTGTCTGGATAAATTAAAGCTGGCTAAGATTAAATCTGCTAAGTTAAAGTTTGTGAAATGCCTTACTCTGACTGGATGTTGCTTTAAATTTGCCAAGTACCTTTTCTACCTTAATGTTCTAAAGTTTGCAAATAAAATTGAATGTTCTGAGAATTTTGTTGTTTCTCTTGTGCACTGCCCAGAGTGAATCAAACAACTTTCCCTGAAACCATCTGAGCAGTCTAGGGCATAAATTGAAAATCATAGAACCAGAACTCCTCTTGCTGTGTTGAGTCTAGCAAAAAGTTATAAAAATAAACAAACAAAATGAATTTTATTATGTCTAAACATTGCAAGTACCGCAGAGCTGACAGAACCGAAGAAATCCTTCTGTGACACTGCAAACATTTACTACCCAAGTTGTTCTTATGTTTTTAGTATGACTTGATCTCCCATAGCCTGGTAAACCTCTCAAGTCCAGTGTGTCTTCGTGTAGCGGCAGTGTGCCATCAGTGTCCAAGTGTGTGTTGTGGCTGCTTTTTCTCTGTGTGTTGTGGCTGCTTTTTCTCCGAATCGGAGGGCTGCTCAGGAAAGGCGATCTTTGAATCTTGGAAAATTTTATGCAGGATGCAATAGGAACCATTTGGAACTTGATTGGCCCTGTCTTTTTATCCCAGCACTAAAATTACACAAATTTAATATCAAAATTAAGAAAAATTTAAAGTTAAAAAATTTAAAGTTAAATCAAGAATTTAGAAACTCCACAGGCAGAATGTCAGAGTTTGTCCAAGTACCAAGGCTTGGGGTTAGTATCTTGGTTTCTGTGCAACTGAATGAAACTGTCAGAACGAGATTCTTATGTCATCAGGGGTGGGCTTCACTACTGTCTTGCTCAGAGGAGATAGGCTTGTTCTATTTTGTGGTAGTTGCAGGGAGAGAAGGGAAAAGTAGAAGGAAATATGGGGGACTGTTAAGTATAAAAGAAGGAGAAAGTAGTTCTATTTCACCTAGAAGATTAAACTCAAAATATGGATGAGACGAACAGAAGCTATCAGCTCTGCCAGTTCTTTTTCTTTCTGGATTCAAGTTCAACCTTTTGTCAATAAACAGTATAGAATAATTTCTAATTACAACACAGTTTTACAAGCCCAAGGTTGTTGCTATAAACATATTTAATTTGTTTAACTCCAAATATATACTCATCTACTCAAGGAATTTGTGATGTTAGAGAGATTCTGACTTTGGAAAAGACGTCAAACAGCAGGGGCAGATGAGTTTCTTGGCCAAATATGAAAATTGTTTTCATGAAAATTCATTGAAAAAGAATGCAAGAATAGTGTTACACTGTATCTCACTTTCCCATACTTATTCTTGAGACGTAAATGGCAAGGTTAGAAAAAACTTTTGAGAGGTAACAGATAAGTCAACCTGTATTTATACAAGAATTACTTTAAGAATGTTGATCATCTTTAAGATGCCAAAGGACCTCTGTTGTTCTTTCTCTGTCTGCATCAAATATCCCAAATGCTTCTTCATGTAGGTTTGAATACAAACCTGATCTCCATGACCACTTCTGATTGCCACTCTATTTTGATCTTTTAGCAGTCAAAGGGTACCTAGATATGAAAGGACTTCTCACACATGCTTTGGAATAGTCATTAATTTGTATTAATTTTTAGTGTTCTGTCCCTTCAAAATCAGAGCCTTTGTTAAAAAAATAACTACCCAGCCTAATGCCAGCAAAACTATTTCTGCTTTGTATTTTTGTTTTTGCTTTGTATTCTTGTAATGAAGAAGGAAAGAACAGAGTTATTATGTAATCCATCTCTGGTTAAGTAGATGATGAAGTCTTAAAATAGTCAGCTAGAAAAGTAGCTACTGTACCAAAGGTGCAGAAACAGGCTATGGATGTGGACCAGATGGAGTAATGAACATAATATCAAAGCTGTTTCACAAAAATTTGGTAATTCTGTACAGTTTAGGCCATGTTTGAAACTTAAAGTCCTGTCAGGACTGAATTTCATTAATATCTAGCATTTCCATGCATTGCAAGTGAGGTCTCAAGTTTTCTCTGTAATTCTGTGGTCAAAATGCTGTTGTGTTTTGCTTTTAAATTAATCTAAGGTATTCCAGGTAAAAGTGATTGTCTAAGACCATCTTTCAGGTTTTTCCTCCATAATACAAGTATCTGTATGCCTTTTATGGAGAAAGATGACACAATATTTAAAAGTATGGAGGTTTTACAAAGTTGGGGTTTAAAGAGAAATTAAACCTACAAGCCTTCAAATTTCTCCAAATCTTCATTATGACTAAATGTGGTTACACAAATATGTTCCCAGAAAAAGCGTATAAGTCAATCGTAATTCATTCACCAGTGTCAATAAATTCTGCTACATTATTTTGGTATTATTCACCTGGCATAATCACCATAGAGCTGCAGTGGATTTTTGTTTTTCTGAGTTAAACTCTGGCAATCAAAACAGACTGTGTACTTTCACCTCAGAAAGGTAAATATGCTGAGAATAAAGTGATAGGCACAGTTTGCCCTTCAACACAAATCAGTATCTAGGTTTTTGTGGACATAGAGACACATGATTGGACACTTCATGCCCAATAAATATCATGCTGCAGAAATCTGCCTGAAATGCAATTGTGGAAGACATTGAAGATGTCCTTCCAGGTCAAAGGTCATTTTGAGTCCAGTCTATTTTCTTGTTAGAGAAGACCAGGGGAATTTTCACAAAGCCTTCTTCATGCAAACATAGTTACAAGCTGTGCTTTTTGGCTCAAGTAACTAATTAATGACATGAAAAGGAACAGCGAGCCAGCTCTTCTTTGAGGAAATTATGTGGTAATGATAAGCTGCCTAATCCTTCAGGAGAACAGTCCATTTTGCAGAACAGATAATTTACACGTAGTTGAAAGAACACCATGAAAGGCCCTTGAAGACTGGCAGCTGACTGCCATACAGAGGGATGTGTTTTTGTTTTTGTTTGCCAGCCACTCTAGGCTATCAGCCTAATAACTCTCACTCAGTGCCTTATAACAGCTCTATGTAGACCCATTCAAAGCTCTTGATCACACCAGAAGGAGAATAAAGAGGCCTCCACACTCATGCAAGGAGGAAAGAAACCAAAGCATCTGCTTCTGTGAAAGCAAATCTGGGTAGCTGCTAATGACTCTTTACAGCAGCCCCAGAGATGACATGAATAACAGAAGTTTGAATAATGTTTCTGATCTAGAGGCCTTTTTTCATTACTCAGCAATGGAATAGCTTCATGTAAGCTGCAGCTGTTTTGGGGAGTAGATAGCCGTCAAGCTGCTAAAGTCCAGGGTGGGCCAAATAGCTCAGAAAAATGTGACATTCATGTGAATCTGTTAAGAAACTACGTTTGTTGCAATCCAGCCACACAGTTAGGATTATAGTTCTGCTGTGAAAGGTTCAAGCATTAAAATTGTGATAATGATGAGTAAGCCAGCTTCATCCAGAACTGAGATTTTCCTTCCAAACGAGGCAGGATCAAGCAGTGAAAGAGAAAACCATATCTGAATTGCAGAGGCAAAAGGAAGCTGTGACATAACCTTCCACAACTTCCCATGCATCCAGATTGCTGTACTGGGAAAGCTTGTGCATGGAGAGCGCAAGCAAAGCTCTTCAAGGGTCTGTGATATGTCTGTATCAGATTTCTCTGGAGTGACTTGAGACCAAACAGGTTAGGAAATGCTAGACTAACCTGTAAGTAAAGTCCAAGAGAGGGAAAAGACATTGACTCTTAAATCACGGGTTCTTTGTAGTCCTACATTGTTAGATGGACTCATTAAAGGATAATAGTTTACTGAGGATAATGGTTTACTGAGGAAGAAAACATGGTGTGTGCAACTATGGCAGAACTCAGACCAAGCAGACCTCCAATGGGGAGAGCTGAGCTTCTCCTAGACCTGTTAGTTACAGACAGTATTCCCTGCAGTTACATTCAGGGAATGCACAATATTCCCTGTGCCAAACCTTTCATCCCTCCAAGGATGCTGCAACCAGGTAGGAAACCAGCAGCCTTCTTCCCTGGCCTGGCCACTTGGAGGAATACCCTCAGTGAGTTGTGACTGAACAGACAAACACATCTGGTCTGCCACCTCTTACAGGAAGATGGTGCCTTCTGAAACCATAGGGACAGTGTTTTCCAAGGGCTTCTTGTGCTCTCAGGTTACCTGATTTAACTGTGTGTTCCTCCACACCTCACCACCCATCAGTGACTGTAAGAAAAGGCAGATCTTCACCGGCATCACAGTGAGCACAGGTGAGGAGCAGTGACTGGGTATGCTAGCCCTCTAATTTTAGACAGCAGCCAATAACGTGTGCACCAATGTTTTTGACACAAAACCCCCAAACACACAAAAACAAACAAATGAAACAAAACAAACAAAAAAAAACCCCAGTCTAGGCAGAAGCCATGTCATGAGGATAAATGCTCAAAAAGTTAATGTGTAATAGAAAGGTTTCCAGGCCATTCTACCCCATGAAAATGAATACAATAGTCCGTGAGTGCAGACCTAAGTTCTCAAATGAATGCTATTTAATTTTGTGTGTCATTCATACTAACAGTTTCATTATTACATGAATGGTGGGCAAATCTGACTCCACTGAAAAATCTCTGCAGCAAAGGCACTTGTACAGTAAGAAATGATACTGTAGAGAGAACAGGTTTGCTGATAAAATTCTAAAATTAAATGCAAATGAATTGATAAGCACATGATGGTTGCATTTCAGGTGATGGACAGATGCATGTCCTTTACTTAGTCTGGATCAATCAGTAGAAGCCAGGGACTGGGCTGAACTTTGATGAGCAGAAACCTGGCCTTGTACCATGCTGTGTAGTACAACAGAGTGCAGAGTTTTACGCTGTGTTGTGAGGAAAGCTTAGCATAAGTTAAATTGCCTTAAGTTTTCCAGCATCTAATCCAAGAATGAATGTCAAAGGCAACATGAAAACACTAAACATTTTTCAGAGAGTGAAGGGTTTCTTGGTGGGTTGTGTTTTTGCTATGCAGATGAGTCTATTTTTTCTTTCTAGTCAATACCTCACTTTCTGAAAGACCTCTGGAAATCACAGTGAATGACTCCTTAGCTGTTTCTCTTATACCTTCACTGAGCATCTTATGTTGTAGATGGTGGATGAAATACAATTTTCTGTAACATGTGCGAGAGGTGTAAGAGTGTGCACAGCATCCCAGGGGTCAGTGTGAAAATGCACACAATCTCCTGCAGTACAGAGACAGAAAACCTGGTGAGCACAGCTTTGGGTAAAGGTTTTAAAAGTGTTGTTTTGCAAAGTGAAGTTCCTGTGCATATTGATCAGGAGCAAGAGAATCAACTAAGTACCCTGGTGTTGCTACTGTGTTGGGGAAGTTGTTGCTACTTATGCTGTAGCTCCTGCAAAACCATGGCACTAGCTTGGAGAACTCACACCTCTTTCCATGCATGATTGTGATGTCAGCACGCCAGAAAAGGACTAGTGGAGGATAGGAAATAACCTATGAGGTTAGCCTGATGGGTGTGCCTCTTAGTCCAAGGGATCAGGACTAGGCAAGACTCCTCTTGAGCTGAAGACCCAGTTTGTGATTGTCAGACCTGTACTGACTTATTTTTAGGGTTTTTTTCCTCTGTATGTTTTCCCTCATTGCTGTCTCTAAGCATCAAAAATCATATGTACTGCATCTCAGATTAGAAGGATTATACACAAGTCCCATAGCCAGTTTTTTGAATTTGGGTAACATCCATTATGGAATTAAGCAGAAAAAATAGTATTTAAGCAGTGACAGAAATGCAAGAAAAAAGATTCTTCATGGATATTTTCCAAATTATTCTCTGGGAGATTCATTCTGATGTTGCAAATTCCCTGTGAATGTACCATTTGCTACAGAATTCAGTTTTTCCATGACATAGAAAAATAAGTAGCCTTGCTGTAAAAATAAAACAAAGCCATCCTGATGTGGGCATGATGTCTATAATATCACGGTTTAAATATAACATAGTACATTTTATTCTGCTCTTTATTATTGCCACTCTGTGAGATTTTGGCACATAATTTACTCTCAGTGATTTACTTTACACATGTAGTTTATTTCTGTATTGTGTCTGTTTTAACTCATAATTGAGAGTAAAAGCAAACAAACACGACTATATTAAAAGGATTCAGTTGAGAGATCAAAGAAAAGTAATGGAAGTAATGCTTACCTGGTAGAATTATCTCTAAGGTGCTATACAGTGCAAGACTTGTGGTTCACTAATCACCTTCTATCATATTCCTGGATAGCTGGGGAGGTCTCAGATGGTAAGTTGGCCAATGCGACACAAATCCACAAGAAGGGCTACAAGGAGGATCCAGGGAACTACAGGCATCTCAGCTTGATCTTGGTGCCTGACAAGGTTTTGGAGCAGATCATCTTGAGTGTGATCACATGGCACATGACAACGAGCAGATCAGAGCCAGCCAACAGGTGTTTAGAAAGAGCAGGTCTAGCCTGACCAACTCCCTGATCTCCCTTTACTTTTTAAAAAAAGTATTATTTCACAGAACATTATGAGTTGTCAGGGACTCACAAGTATCATCGAGTCCAACTCTTTTTACAAAACCAGGTGACCTGCTTTATGAATGTGGGAAAGGCTTTGAATTTTGTCTACCCTGATTTCAGCTAAGCCTTTGACACCATCTCCTGACAGCATTCTCCTGGAAGAGCTGGCAGCCCGTGGCTTGAACAGGTGCACTCTTCATTGGGTTAGGAACTGGCTGCACAGCTTAGTCCAGAGAGTGGTGGTGAATGGTGCTGCATCCAGTTGGTAGCTGTTCACTAGTGGTGCTCTCCAGGGACCAGTCTAGGGCCCAGTCGTGTTTAACATCTTAATTCATGGTTTGAATGAGGGGATTGAGTCAACCATTAGCAAATTTGTGGATGACACCAAACTGGGGGAGAGTACAGATCTGCTGGAGGACAGGAAGGTTCTGCAGGGGGATCTGGACAGGCTGGACCAATGGGCCAAGGCAAAATGTGTGAGGTTCAATAAGGCCAAGTGCTGGGTCCTGCCCTTGGGTCACCACAGCCCCATACAGAGATACAGGCTGGGGGAAGAGTGCCTGAAAAGTGGCTCAGCAGAAAGGTGGGGATTGGGGTGCTGGTCAGCAGCAGCTGACCATGAGCCAGTGTGTGCCCAGGTAGCTAAGAAGGCCAGTGGCATCCTGGCGCACATCTGAAATTATGGGGTGAGCAGGAACAGGGAAGTGATTCTTCTGTTTTACATGACACTGTTGAGGCCACAGCTTGAGTTCTATATACAGTTCTGGGCCCGTCAATTCAGGAAGGGCTTTTATACCAAATGTTCTAAATGAAACAAACCTCAAGAATATAGCAAACAATGAAAGCAGCAGTTCCCACATCAGATATCTTGCTGCAAAAAGGAATGTGGATCAAAATGAAGAACTAATAGCTATGTGAAAAAATGGGTGAGAATTGAGTTTGGGGAGTGGTGATTTCAGTAGCCACAGACTAGTGTGGGTATTGTGGGTCCCCAGGGTATTGAAACATTTGAGTACTAGCTGTTTGACTATTCCAGAATCAGAAAATCAGCTGATCTTGGGGCAAACAGTCTACAGGATAGTGTAGTACTGATCAGAAGTAAAATGACATCCAGGAGATTAAATGCCAGACATCTGTAATACATTTTGGGTTCAAAGCATCCTGCAAATCTGGCATGTCTGATTTGGAAATCAATAGTTCTTTGCCTTAATCACTTCAGTAACATAGAGTAATTACAAACTGTTACTTCTGAAGGAACATTAAAAATATCAAAGCAATTAAAGGAAGAGTAAAATAAGCAAACAGTACAGAAAAGCAGCCATTCTTATTTACTTATTAGTTATCTAGCTGTTCAGGGAACACCTGCTATTCAGAATTACCTGCTGCTTTTTTCTTTTCAGTTACATTTTGCAATGTGTTTTGTTTTTAGGGAAAACCAAAGACTGAACTGAAAGGAAACAAATACGCAACTGTATGTTTTTTGAACCAGAAGCTTTTTCTAAAGGAATTTCTAGAAGAGACACTTCTAGAAATTCTGAAGACCTGCTGAAGACATGAACACAGGCACAAGTTAGTGGCAGAATAGTCAGACAGCAGAATTAAAGTGCCAGCCCTTCAATACTTAAGTTTCAGACCTTTGAAAAAAAGGATGGATGCTTAAATGATTCAATACATGAGAAACTATGTTTATCCTTAATACAGAATATTTTACAGAATGTTCTATGTCTTGTATTTCATAAGCTTTTGACAAACTCAAGATTTTTCCATTTTGCAGTGAAATAATCAGTGGTTGATTGGATCAGTCAGATGGAACACTGAGAGAACATGGGGTAATGTATGCACAGATTAAAGAATTCAGCAGTTTTGGTCAATGAACAGTTCAGTGTGGGCCTGGAGATGTTTTCATCCATAGACTGATTTGCTTCAATATTTTGCTCTACTAAAACTAGAAAGGAATGACAGCAGTAGAGGAAAGCAGAGTATGGAAAATAATGAATAACAAGATGGTTTGAATAGGAAGATGGCTTAATTTTGAGTGGCTACTCCACTGTCCTTGTAACACAAAGTGAATCTTCCAAGATATTTAATTGTAGCAAACTGCTAAATAATATCCAAAGAGCTCTTTTTCATTTACCATGCTGTCAGACTGTGAAAATCATTGTCCAAGAAGTTATTAAAGATCAGAGTACACCAAGATTAAGAAATTCTAAAACATTTTATATTTGATATATTTGGGCAGATCTCATGTATGAATATGCCTTATAATGCTTCCCTCTCCTCAGTCATTTACTGGAGTTGCTGTAAAAAGACCAGGCACCTGGCAGACCAAACTAAACATATCTGCATTGTCTCTATAGGCTGAAAAAGAGGTAAGAATTAAAGGATCAGAAACTATAATGATTGAATCAGGAGGTATTTTGGGTGATCCCAATTCTCAGTAGCCTCATGCTATTTATTACAATTGTTTCTTTATACAATTTTCCTGTCAGACCTCTGATTAGTCTAATCATAATTTTCTGCACCTTTCTGATTTTTTTTTTCCAGATCTTTTGTAAGTGCAAATTATTTGAATTGGATACCTCTTTCTAGGTGTGATTTGGTATAATATCTTTAGTATTCCACTCCATCTGCTGGAATTATCCTCTCTTTTTTCATTAGTGCTTAAAAGCACATTCACCACTGCCTGTGAATGAGATTGCAGGAGATTTGACAGAATTTATGTGTTACAGTGTAGTGATCCTTTGACTTGGCAGGAAAGCCATCACTGCTATAGTCCTGGGTACGTTAAGGACAATGTTATTGCATGTGCATAGAGCAAACGAACTTCATCTGCTTGCAGAGCTACTATATCAGACCCATACAGAAGGAATTAACAGAGGCTAGCCTTTAAAATTTACTTGTTTTGGACTGCTTACTGTTACCCAGAGAGAGTCTGAATTTTGTTGGAAATTGCTGATGACTTCCCTAGTGAATTTCAGCTTTAGTGTTTATTTCAGTACTCAGGACTGGAAATGTAATAAGAAAGATCCATCAAGTCTGTACTCCAAGCAACATTAATCTGTAAGCGCAGACTTCATAGTTCAGAATGACTGCCCATGTAGCAGCCATTATTTTTTTGGTGGGGGACAGAGAGATGGGTGAAACAAAGATTACAGAGTTGAACTACCCCTTGCCAGCTTCTCATAACACAGAAGTAACCCACATTAGTGTTGTTTCTGCACCTATTGACAATCAAAGAACCACTTGAAGTTCTTCAGACACCATTTTTCACCCTTCGATTTTTTTATTTCACCCTTAGATTTTTGTTTTGGAATCCTCCAAAGAAATAATCCGAGAGAAAGAGTCCAGTTTTCCAAAAGGATTTAGTTTTCCTCAGGTAGGTGTTTTTAAAATAACTTAAATCAATGGTCAGTCCTAAAGAGTGAACAAAAAGTTCTTTTTACACAGCTGTGACTGAACTTGTAAGCAAAAAGTTGTAGGAATAACCAAAGACTTGTAAAGGATGTAAGTTTGATTTGATGAGAACATGGTTGAGTTCTCATGCCCAAAAGGCAGAATTTCCCACTTGTGTCCAACAATACACCAGCTCACACTTTCACTGGCAGACGTGGATCCAAAGCTACAAGGACTAAAAGGAGGGCTTGCCCAGCCACACCCAGGCGTGACATGGGCAGGAGCTGCTAGCAATAATGATCAGATGCACATGACTCTCAGTCTCAAACACTTCTGTACTAAATGGAACCTCCCGTGAAAACTCAGGGATCACAACACTTTGATGACTGCAGGGTGGCAATGTATGATCTCCTTTCTCCTGCAATCTCCTTTTAGACATGATAATTCCATCTCCAACTGTGAACATCTCTCATTTTTGGATAATCTTGCTCTAGGTGGGATTTCCAAGCTAATGGTTGTCCAGTACCTCTTGTTTATTCCCAGCAGAAAAAGCCTCCCACCACTCACCTGGCAGGCCAGGATTAAAAGCGACCCTTTAGTCTTTGCTGATACTACTCCAAATAGGGGTTCTGGGTTAAGAGCCTCTTTTTTTTTAACACAGGTAGATCTTAAAACCTTCTTCAACAATCATTGTAAGCTTTAAGTGTGAGTATGAGGTCTGCATCTTGCAACAACAGAGAGAAGTAGAGGAAAAGAAGAAAGGAAAGCAAGCAGGTTGAAACCCAAAACAATTCTGTTCTGCTCATCATTAAACTTAAGGACAAGCACAATCTTCCTCATTTCACTTGTAGGAGAAACTGAAATGGTCTCTCAGACACACTTCCATGCTCTTTCACACTCCTCTTTTCCCAACACTGTCAGAGACATCTATCTTTAGCCATCCTTCTTTGAATTATTTAAATTCTCTACATTTAAATTTGACAATTTTCTAGATTTGGAAATTAGTGTGTATGTGCACTTTGTCAGAATAATTCCTGGTTAGTACAGCCCCATTTGATGAAAAAAGGAGTTGCTGAATTAGCAAGTGACAAAGATATGGCTCTTCATTTATAACAAAAATCCTGTTTTACCAACAACTGGCTTCAAGCAGCCCTATAACAAATAATTTATGCTTGTACACTGATGTTCCCATGTTCTAATTTCTGTCAAGTTAGATTCTGAATTTATGCATATTATGTTCCTTGTGTTTTTCTCTTTGAGAATTTGGCCATTAGCCTATGCAATTACTACCCTCAGTGCTGGGGATCCCAAAGTATAGGCACCTTTTGATCTAATTTCCCCAAATAAGTTTCCATTTTGCCCTTTCTCTTCAGTGTACGTGTGGCTTTAGCCACATGGAAAAGCCATATGTACAACTCATGAGTTTAGGAAACTGCATTGGGGTGCTTGCACTCAGAAGAGTAGGAGAAAAATCTACCACTGTCATGAGCAGCAAATACTATCTTCTCTTAGTTTAGAAAGACTGTGGCAAAAGGGAATGAAATGTCATTCCTGTATGTGCCACCGCTGAAGCAGTCAATTTTGAAGGTCGGCTCTGGGCTGGAAAAGAATTCCTGTCTTTATATTGCTGATAAAGGATGTAATATGACTCTTCTTCAGAAATTTCCTTCAGAGTTTTTACTCCATTAAATTCTCAGAGTATTGTGTTTTATTAAATTAGTAAGCATCTGGGGTTTTAATATAGTATTTGTTCAGACTTATGCATCCCAGTACCGTATTCACTACTTTCACTACCTCTGGGAATATTTGCTGTTCACCTTCTGTAGGGTTGCAGAAAGAAGCACCTAATACATACTCCAGAAACCTTTGTATTTCTTACATTTGAGAATATAAAATTAATACTACTATTTGTAGTATCTTTCTCAAAAGATTTCAGGTATCTTGAAAGGAAAAGGCTCCCTCTTTCAATATTCTTACTGCAATATAAGCACTCTTCTTTTTCAACATTTTAGGGTGATTTCAGCATGTCTGGCCTAGGGACATAGTTTATGCTCCATGGATTTCACTTAAACTCAGCCAAAGAAGTTCTCATTTTGTAGCATGAAAACTGATAAAGCCAACTCTATGTCAAAAATGCTCTGCCTAGATGAAAGGATATGTTTTCACAGTTAACAGGTACTGAATTATAGCAGTGCAGCCTAGTGAATTGCACCAACCCAAGACCCATGCAAAGATGCACAGGTCATACTTTCTAGTTCCCTGCATAATGCTTTTCATCCTTGTATCACATGCCCTGAGCCCAGATAAACTTGCACAAACACAAATTTTCAGAGTGTAAATAGTATTTATTGCCTTGTTTGCTATCATCACCATTACAGTTCCAAAGAGCAAAAATTCAAGTTATAAGTCCATGTTTTAACTTCCTGGTAAAGGCATTCTGCAGATCCTAAAGGGCAAATCCAGAATCTGAATTTATATTGAGAGTTACAGGTTTTTTAACTTCTTCATATCTGAGAAGAAAGACAGCATCTAGAAGAGAGATATGGATTCAGAATTACTGCTAGGTTTTCATTCTAAAGGATAATACTAAATATAACTCACAGAAAAAAGGACCCGACTAATTGAATTGTAAATTATATAAACAGGAGAGAGAATGCTATCAGCATTTAATCTCTGATAATCTATGACCAGATACTTTCAGAATACTATTAATCAGCCCAAATGTGCAAAAGGAAGACCTTCACATCTGTCAGGCAGCTGTCCCTGGACACCTTATAAGTGCCTTGCAGATAATAGGCAATCATTCATAGTATAGCCCTGATCATTATCTCAAATACTTGAGAAATTATAGAATGATTAAAACAGTGAAAAATCTCATTACTCATTTCACTGACTCCCACTTGCCTAATTGTTGCTTCTACCTCTGAACTTTAGGCCTGCATGTTAAATTTCCCTTGCTCTGGTTAGTATTTATCCTGTCTTCACTTGGGTTTAAAATTTTTCCGTAGGCTAGTAATAATCTTTCTAAACTGAGAAATACAGGTACTCTTTGGAGGCAGCCATCATGGCTGCTGCTAACAAATTTTTTGATAGCCAGCACTTCATTCTGTTTTTCAGGAATTAAGTTGGTGATGCTATATTTCCAACTGTAAAAGCTTTTTCATCTAGCAGAGAAAGAACAAAATATATGACATCAAGCTGCTGAATTTAAACTGGAATTGAGAAACACTTAATATAAACTCCTGCCTATGCAGATGCTATGCTTCCAAAGACAGAATAATATCATTACATCCCCTATGTCTACCTTCGGACTGTTTGCTGAATTTTTTAATTTTGCCATGGCTCGTTCCTGTTGTGTAAAAAGCAGATTTTTCCTAAGCACAAGTATAGGGGTTTTTACACAATGCAATTGCGTTGAGTTCTCTTCCAGCTTGAAAGCACTAGAAATTCCTCCACAGCTTGCTGTTATTTCAATCCTTGTCCAGGACCCCCATTATAACTTCTAATAAATCTGGGACTAGAAGCCTAATACTAGAGTGAAATGCTTAAGCATAGGATGGAAAACATTGAGTGTGTACAACTTAATAATTTGAGTTCAGATATGTTACGAAAATGTGCCTTTTTTTGGAGAGCATGGTGGATTGCGGGTTTGAGGAGATTGAAGGTAATTTTGTTTCAGCAAGGCTATATGACACATTCTTAGTTTACAGTACTCTAGTCATGAAAACTATCATTAATAGTGCATGCTGATTTAAAAATAATGAAGCCTGATCTGTGGAGGAGTTACACCACCAGCTGTAGCACTAGTACTTGTAACCCCAGCAATACCTTCAGGATTTTTGGATTTGTACTCAATATAAATCCTTATTTTTTGGCATGAGAGTGTTCTGTGTACACTTACACCAAAAAAAGTAAATCAACACAAGTAAGAAGTACACATCTAACAAAATATTAATTGTATTTCCCCAATACACAGCCAAATCATCATGTGCAAGTTTTTACGGCCTTTGCTTCTGCTGAGCACTGCAATTCTAAGGGAACTACCACATGCAAGCAGTGCTGAGCCAACTTCTTCAGTGAGGTCAGCAGAGTCCTCACTGACAACTCCTTCAAGTTACCTCAGTTCCTTGTAATATGGAGGAAAAAAACTGAATAAACTTGTAAAAATAATGATGGAGGTGAAGGGAAGTTGAAGGAAAAGAAGACATATCAGAAATTTTGTGCTTCTGACACAGAATTTTTTGATTACTCACAAACAGATGAGTGATTGAAAAAGATGCTACTCTTGGATTTGTCCAGGTGCTCTGACTGGATGAGCCATTCTGCTTTGTAGCATCTGCTAGCAAGCAAGGGAAATAAAGTTCCAAGTGCTGATATAAGTAATGAAATATACTGCTTTTAATAATGTAATTAATTAATATGAATGATGCATTGAATATTGCTGAGGTTAAAAGTTTTATCCAACCATGTTTTGGTTGAATGAATTATCTCTGGATCAATCATTATTCTAATAGATGAAATAGTGAATGTTAGTGTTTCATGTAATAAATGCTCCAACATGATGGATTATGAACATGAATACACCGTTGTCTTCACCAGGGGTGTTTCTGTAAGCTCAGCTGATGTCATTTAGATCTGACTGCAGAATGGGAAAGGAAGGGACAATGTGATGTAGTGTGCCCAAACTTCCCAACTTAAAGACAAGAATTGTTGCTGTTTTAGGATTATGTTTTAACTTAGAGTTTCTGTGTATATACTAGCCTAGTAAAACCAATGAAGATTCAATTACCAGTTCTCTTCTGAAAGTATATTAATTTGGTTTTAGAATTCTATTTACAGCTGACACTGATATGAACACTACCAAATTAAAATCTTAAAGGACTAGAGATTATGAAAGTTTACCCCTTTTTATTCCAGTGATATCAGTTGCTTACATAAAAGGCTTTACTTACCATGGGGAAGCTCCTCACAGAGAATCACAAATTATTAATGTAATTAAAGTGAAACAGCGATGCATTCTAAAGAAATAATTTAGGCCACATCAAACTAATCTGCAGTTTTGGAAGAGAGAGTTCCAGAAGAGCTTCTGTGGTTTTTACAGTTGTCATGCATACATTTTAGGAGATTTCAATGAAGTTTATTGACAAAAGGAATGGGACACCAACTACTATGTAATTTATATGATATTTTGCTGCATGCAGGTTTGCTAGAACCAAAGACTATATTATGGGGTTATTTTCTTTCCAGAAAAGAGGCCGGCAGGATTTTATTACTGAGCATGAGGAGTGCATCTTCAGCACTTTAAACTAGAGAGGTCTGGAAAAGGCAAGAGGTCAGACTGGAGATATTTTCCCAAGTCTCTATTACATATGACTCTGTTTTTCATGATGAACCATCTTTTCACCCTCCTGTTAAAATGTTGTATTTATGTGACTCCGTTGCTTGCAAGCATAGTCATGTATATAGATGCACTAAAGAGATCCTTTGGGTCATTGCAAGTTGGCTTTGTGCTGTGTGCTCTGCTTCCTGCCTGCTTTGTCCTTTGTAAACTGTGACCATTTGACCACTCTGAGATAAAATCAATCATGAGTTCTTTTTCACCCTTTCTGTACCAGAGAAAAACATAATAGTATCATCATCTGAACTTTTAAACATTGACAATGAAGCTCTGACTAGGAGCAGTGGGCACGATTAGTCAAAGAATTGCTGATGTATTTTATTCTTGGTTTTCAGTTAGTAAGACATTTAGACTTGAAAGTTGTCAAACTTGGAAGAATGGATTAGTGTGTGCTAATATCCAAGGCCAGTAAACAAAAATTATACATATCTTTCACTGATGTTCTAGCAGTGATGTATTTCAGGTCATAGGAACTGTCTTGTGCATTAGAAAATAAAGCATTTCTTATATAAACTTTTCCTCTTACTGTGCTGTGGCTACTTCCCATCATATCACATTAACTGGGCTCCAAATTTTAGGGGAGGTACAGGACAGAAACTCTGCCATGATGACACCTCAATAAACATTCTGTCTAATTTTCCTTTTAGCTAAGATTGAATTAGCGCCTTTCTATCCTAAATTGTTTTAATGAACTGGGATGATAAATTATTTAATATTCTGAGCATTAGAAAACCACTACAGAAGTGCCAGCTATTTGCCATGTATACTGATAGTATTACTACTTTATATTGATTTGATCACTCTGTTTCATAGATAATCAAAATGTGCATTCAAGATTGACAGATTTTGACTGCACTCTATGTAGGACTAAAGAATTTATGAAGTATGTCCCCTTTATATTCTTAAGTATTTCCATATCCTTGTTGACTAGACAGTAAATAGGTTTTAAGGTTAATAGATTTTAATGAGGGAGGGATTAGTTCTTCAGCACAGACTTATATCTTTCTATAAATATCTAGAGTATAATGCTATATTTTTTTTCTAAAGTACCTCTTTCAAACTATCACCATCAATTATATTTATTTTATGAAATTTTTGAATTTTTTTTTTCCTCACTAGGATTTTGGTGGGTATCTGTCAAAGAAACAAAGTTGTTAATTTACAGGTGAAATGATCCAGTTTAATATTTTGACATCTGTAACCTCCTCAGGCCCTTATCTTTAAGCTTTAAACTAGCTCAGTAGCATATAGTTTATATACTGATTTTGATGTTGATTAGATTGCAAATTTTCTGTCCAGATCCTTCATTTATTTGGAGAGGTCTTCATTACTGTCTTGATTATTGATCAATTATGGAAGGAAGAAAAATAAACCAGAGAACACCACATGAGGGCCTGTGCAGGGATATTATCACAGCATCACCACTCACTGCTTTGCAAAGTGGCATCTTGAATATCATTCTGCTGCAAATGCATGTAATCTAGAAATTCGTTCAGTTTATAACCCTGACTGCTTGATTCTTTCCTCTGTAACTTTACCTTGTCTACTAGGACCTTGTAGTCCTAGTTCTTTCCTGAAACTTTTCTTTCAGTCTTTTGAAACTCAATATTTTATTTCCTGCAACATGACAATTGTCTGTCTCTGGGGTCAAGGGAAATATACCTGAAGTATCCAGTTACTAGGTGAGGAGAAAAAGACAAAAAAGTTGAAGATTTGACCAGGATATATCTTCAAATTATAGTGTTTCTCATCATACCCCTGAAAGAGATAATTTTAAAGAAAGTATAGTTTTGCTTGCGAAAAGAAAATCAAAAGATGTGCCTAAATTAAAATAAAACAAACCAAAACATAAACAAACAGAAAAACCACCTGCTGAAATGTGGAAATTACATCTGTATACGTGTCTTCGAGAGACAGTTTCTAAAATTGCTTAAATCTCTCTATTATTATCGGAGACAGCTGCCAACATTCTTTATCCAGGCTGGATTTTGCTTTCTGGTATAATTCACACTGGTTCTCTGAACTAAAGTAAGTGTGAATAAATTTCTGTGGCTTCCTCCCACACACAGATTCACTAACTTGCAGATACGTGTTGAGTCTTATGTTCTCTTCACAGTGATTCTCATCTCCAGCAGCAGCACACCACTTTATTACTTGAGAATGAGGTTTACTGGGATACTTAAACATGCTATTTCTGTATGTCTTAAATTTCCAGAAAAAAAAAAAAAAGTTATATAGTTTTGAAGAGTGTTAAACACTGCTTGTTAGGGTACATTTTGAGGAATCTGATTCAAATTTTATATTATTTACCCTATCTTCAAAACAGACTTCTCTCAGGAGTTGAAAGCTCAGTTTAGCTGAAAGCAAAACCATTATTTTGTGTTTACCTATTACAGATTATATATGAGTTCCATGCTCATGTAGGTGTACACTGGGACTTGCTCAACATGCTAGACTGTTAGAGTTGTTCTACTTGACCAAATTTTTTTTTTTTTTTCTGTCAGGACACAAGCAAATTCTTATGCTTGGGGAGATGTGCAGCATATAAAAAACTTCCAACCTGCAGAAGCAGTGCTGGGAAGACGTGAAGGAAACACAAGGAAGAATATTTGTTTGATTCCTTTGAATTGTGTTTATCAAGTTGTGTTTTGAGACACAGGCTTTTGAGTGTTGTCACTGTTTTACCATCTACATTGTTCAAAGTCTAGTGAATGGCAGTCAACTCAGTACACCTGAAAATCTTTAGTTTTCTATGCTGCATTCATGTAGAAAAATGAAGCAATTTTTTAACAAAAAGGGTCAGGAACATAAATCTGGCATTCATGCTATACTATAATCTGTTCATTGACTTCTATGTAAATCCAAATTTGCTGGAAGAAAAGCATGTCACAAGGGAATATTTTTCAAAAAAAATTTTTTTTTCCTCTTAAATAAGCATATTCAAGCTGCACATAGCTTGAATATAGGAGAATGTCCCTAGAAAAACAAAAACCTAATTTATGTTCAATTTTATTTTCTCTGTAACACATTGCCATTTAATGAAAAATAATTTTTTTCCAGTCAGAAGGTGGAAATGGAGAATCTGGAGACAAAAGTGGCAAATGTTCTGTGGAACCAAAATGGCACCACATGAAAATGGCAAAATGGCAACTTAATTTGCACCATGACTAAAATAGTTTTGGCACGCAAAAGCATCTGTGTTTATAAGGTGCAATCATGAGCTTAGGCATATGTGATAATTTAGAAGACATTTATTTTTCTTAGAAGGGGATGCACTCTACAAACTCTTAATTACCATGTTAATATCATCACTAGATCTAGCAAGATCTTACCCCTTCTATTTTTTAACTAAAGTGGCTAGAAACTAAGCTAGCTGCTTGGCCTATTTCTTTCTCTTGTAATATATGAGCCTGTAAGAAAATCTTACATCCTTTGCTACTCTTAAGGTCAAAGAAACTAGTTGAAGAATTTTTGTCTAACCTTCAGGCATTAGTTCATCAGATACCATGGCCCTGACTTACACCAGGTTTTGTTCCCACCTTGTAATTACATAAGTTAGGAGGATGATAGATATATTTAGTAAGTGAACAAGTCACTAGGGGAAAAGATTTGAGAAGAAGGAATTATTGACTGTCTTAAGAAGAGCACAGTGGGTGATGGCATGACTAGGCCTTAGCATTTTACAAAAGTAGAATGCACAGTATTTTTTCAGGAAAAACACATGCTTGTGACTCAGAGGATTAAAACTGCTGTAATTAATGAGCAGGTTAACATCTGGTTTTCAGTATTCCAGAAGTGCCTGCAAGGCCAGTGATCATTGCAAACGCAGGGAAGAACTTAGCCTAGAAAGTTTCCTTTCCAAAAGCCTTGCAGAAGTACTTTGGGTATTTTAAACCTAAGTGTTTTTTTTTCAACTCAGAGATTTTTCTAACTTTTAGAAACTGGAACAGGTTCCTGAGGGAATTTAGACAATGCTCTCAGGCACATAGTGTGATTCTTTGTGGTGCCTGCTCAAGGCTGAGACTTGGACTTGGTGATACTTGTCAGGTAATCACCATGGAATTGTACTGGAATCCATTCTCGTGACTGCAGACATGTACTGGAACTGTTCCAGACCTTTGTCCTGCAGCCACAGTCCATTTTCAACAGGACATATGCCCTTACATAAATTGAACCCTTTCATTTACATTCAGCACTGTCTTCCCATGTATTGTCATGGCTGTTCAAGTCTGCTGTGAGTCCCAGTCAGCTATGCCCAAATTATCTCCTGTATGGAGCAACCTGATGGACACCCAAAGGATTTTAAATGAAATTACTATTGTGTAGAATCAGTATTACTAGAATAAGTAAGGTAGGATTCTCAATAAGTGTATGAAAGCCTAGCTTGTGCTGTGATGGCCTATAAGTATAAGGGGTTCATATGTACTTTTTTGAATTCACTGTGTCCCTTTGGAAGAAACATCTTGCATTTAGGCATGGCTCCTGACAGCTCAAAGGCTTTCTGTCTTGCAGCAAAGTGCTTAGCCAGTTCCAGAAGCAAGAAAGTGCCTTTCCCCTCTCCTCTGAGATCTGCCAACTTCATCCTGCTCTCAGCAGTTCCTCTGCATGCACCACAACCCCTCAACAGCAAGCAGCAGATCTTCTCCACGTTTTATCCTGTTTCATGCTTCTCCCTCACAAGGAGATTTGTTTTCTCTCCAGGGTACTCCCACACTGTGTGGAAGCAATGAAGGAGAATGAAGTACTTAAAAAAAACACAACAAAATCCCTTCTTTTTTTTTTTTTTTTTTTTTTTGTTGTACCCTTTTTTTACATTGCTGAAAGTCAGATGTAACTTTATTTATTTAGCAATTTTCCTTTTAAAAGCAGATATTGTTCCACTGTTTCTCCTGCCCTTCCTCTTCAGGTGGAGAAAAAGGAAATCCACTATCCTTGCTCCATTTAATCCCTTATCCAAGAGATGTTGCTGTAGGTAGCGCATTAGTTTTAACAATGCACTTCCTTGGTTGACACATGAAGAGGAATTTGATCTAACTTTATTTGAAAAGTTAGAAATGTACTTTTATGCAGTCATTCAAGAATGCTGTTCTCTTCACAGTGGCCTTTGTCAAATAGAATTCACAGGTGGTAAATAAAAGGTTCTGCATTGTTGTGCAGTGGACATTTCAGCTGGCTTTTACATCTGCCACATATAGAATCATTGAATGGTTTGGTTTGGAAGGGACCATAAAGATCACCAAGTCCTAATGCTCATGACAGGGACATCTCCCACTAGAACAGATTGCCAGAGCCCCACCCAAACTGGCTTTGAATATTTCCAGAGATGGGTCATCTGCAGCTTCTCTGGAAAACATGTACCAGTGTCTACTGCTCACAGCAAATAATTTTATCTGTATTTCTAACCTAAATATACCCTTTTTTGGTGAGTTCCCATTAATCCTTGTCCTACCACTACAGTTCCTGATGAAAAGTCCCTCTCCAGCTTCCCTGTAGGACCCTTCAGACACTGGAAGGTTGTTGTGAGGTATCCCCACAACCTTTTCCAGGCCAAATAGCCCAAACTTTCTCACCCTTTCTCCATATTGGAGGTGCCCTAGTCCCCTTCCCTTTGTCAACTTTGCGGACTGCCTCTGGACTTGCTACAACAGCTTCATGTCCTTCTTTTATTGGGGGCACAAGAACTGTATGCGGTATTCCAGCTGGGGCTTCCCGAGAACGGAGTCAAGTGTAGAATTATGTTCTACAGTGTCTAACTGTAATGTTCACATTGTTGTTAAACTGAATGATCAGCTAGTGCAATGGTTGCTACTTTTTTTCAGAGAAGAAGGAGGTAGTCTCATCTCTGCGACTCTACGCCATAACTGCTGTGTGAAATACCCTCAAAACACCGTTTGTCTGGATAGAGAATATATTTTTCTTGATGTAGAATTATAGTTCGTCATTTCACCAAAAAACTTTCAAATTTAGAATAGGTTGTTTATAATTGTCTCCAATAGGAATTGATTAATAGATACCACTGATAACCATTCCAAGAAATAAATTCAGACTGAAATTCAGGAGCCATGTATTTTGACAAGGAATGGTGCTGCTCTTGTTCAAAACAAATGAGGGTAATTGAGTTAAGTTCAGTGAGAAGACAACTGTGAAGAGCCAGAAGTTTTCCTTTCACTAAGAAATGGAGATATATGCCAGGTGCAACTGTGCAAAGTGAAGCAACAGCAGCTTCCAATGAATACACCAGAAAACGACTAATAAATACTGGTTCAAGCAAGCGTTGCAAGTCTTATGCCAAAAGCAATGTGTCTGCTGATAGTAAAAGAAGAATACTAAAATTAGTAGTTTTGGCACATCGGGACCCAATGTTTGTAAAACTAATAAAACCCTAGAACATCTGGCTTGCTTTCTAGCCCCTTGTATTGGTTTTGCTTAGCCTGGTTTTTGGTAGCAGGGAGGCCACAGAGGTGGCTTCTGTGAGAAGCTGCTGGAAACTTCCACCATGTCCAGCAGAGCCAATCCCTGATGGCTCTGAGGATGGACATGCTGCTGGCCAAGGCTGGGACAATTAGAGAGGTTGATAATGCCTCTGTGATAACAGATTTAATAAGAAAATCAAAACAAAGTGGGGCACACAGAGATATTTATTTAAGTCAGAGAAGAAGAGGAGATGAGAACATATGAAGGAGACAACATGGAGATACAAGTGGAGAAGGAAGGACAGGAGCTGCTCCAGGCACCGGAGCTGAGATTCCCTGGCAGCCCGTGGTGCAGCCCGTGGTGAAGCAGCTGCCCCCCTGCAGTCCATGGGGATCCGCAGGGATGCAGAGATCCACCTGCACCCCATGCAGGTGTCCATGCTGGAGCAGGTGGATGCCTGGAGGGGGCTGTGATCCTGTGGGAGACCTGTGGAGAGAGGGGCCCTGCCCCCAGGCTGGAGCAGCCTGTCCTTGGAGGACTGCACCCCATGGGAAGAGAGACGCGTCACAGCAGTTTTGGGAGCACTGTTTATCTGTGGGAGTGACTCACATTGCAGCAGTTTTGGGGGGCTGCTGCTCTTGAGATTGGAGCAGTGCTGGAAAAGTTAATGGAAAACTATCTCTTGTGGGAGGGACTCCGCAGTGTAGCCAGGGAAGGACTCCTCTCCCAGAGCAGCGGAAGAAAACCTTGGTGATGAGCTGACCAAACCCCCATGCCCTGTCTCCCTGCACTGTCAGTGGGAAGGAGGGAGGAGTTGGGGGAAAAAAAAGTGGTTTTATAAGGGCTTATTTTACTTCTCATTTTCCTCCTCTGACCCTGTTAGTAATAAATTCACTTTTCACCTCTAAGCTGAGGCTGTTTTGCCCTTGGAGTGTTTTCTCCTGGTCCTTATCTCAACTCATGAACCCTTCATTAATTTTTCTCTCCTCTGCCCAGCAGTGGCAGGGGAGGGTGAGCAAGGAGCTTTTGTGGGTGCCCAGTGTTGGACTATTGTCAAACCATCACACCCCTGTGTTGCTATCAGTTTCTGTGTAAACTCTAAATATCCTTTTAAAAAAGGAAAGGAGTAGGTAAGAGCTGAGAAAAAGTACTCAGCTGATAAGACTTGGAAATGGATGGTTTTCTTGATCCTCTTATGAGAAAAAAAGAACATTGGTCGCTGCTGGGCTTGTAGTTGCCACCAAATCTCAGTTAATATGAAGCACAGTCTGAAAATGAGAGGTCCAGCCAGTCCAGGGCTGTAATGACTTCACTGCATCAGATGACAGGGCACTTAGGTAATACATACACCTGTTTTAGAGCTTTCCTTTTCCTGTAGTGAAAAAGTCAACAAAATGGAAAAGGTATTTCATGTCTGCTTTTGAGCTGGGAAGCCAGCTTTGTTGCATGACATTTTAGGTATGAGGCTTTAGTTACTCAGTTAGGTGTTGAATCCCAGCTGCTCTGGATGTAGTTTAAAAATAAACACAAAAAAAGTAATTAACTTTCAGCACTGGAAATGGGTCAGAACGTACTAATTAAGGTTTCTGAAAAGCTGCATTTCCTTGCTCCGTACCAGGTGAATGCAGTTGCTGGTATCTGTGAAGAAGACAAAGCTCATATTTCACAGCTCTTCTCACCCTCTTCATTTAACAATTATGATTTTAGTAGGGTTAAATATTTGAAATGGCACCTTCTTTGCTTCATTATGAAATAAAACCAATAGAACCACTGGTTGTTTGTTTTGTGTTGTGTTGTTGTGCCTACACAACATGTAAGCACAGTCTTTGCAAGTTATATCCAGATTTGTCATCATATCTGTTTACTTATTTGTCATCATATCTGTTTACTGGATATGTCAAAGTTCAGGGTTAGTCTGCATCAGGTGCTGTAGAAACATACATAGAGTGAACTCTAAGGTAATATGTCAGCAAAAATAAGAGAGCACAGAAACTCCTTTTTACCTCTCAAGTTTGAAGTGCCTCCTAGAAGACACGCACCTTTGATTTTTTTGTCCTATTTCAGACTGAACCATAAGTAATGTGCTCTTGAAAGTACAGATTAAATTTGTGTTTGGAATTAGTAATGCTCTTAAAGTTCTATGGTATAGAACAGGAAACTGTATCTCTTAAAATTATTCAACTATTTCTGCGTTACAAATCTTTGCAACTATGGTCATCCCTGCTGGTACTCGACACAACATGGACTTGACTATCAGGCTGCACACTGGTGATGCCTGCACATCTCCAACACCGTCATGGCTATCCAGACCATTACAGTCCTCTCAGAATCTGCTTCCCGTTAATTAAATGCTGCAGCTTCTAATAGACACTTCCTGATGCCTTCCTTGGGCAGATATGCTGTGTCATTTCTGCTTGTGAGAACCTCTGAAATTGTTTCAACATCCTTCATTTTCAGCAAGTGATGTTCTTCCTCCATGGAAGACATTCACCATGAAGGCTTCCCTTTTCTTGTGTCTCCTTCCTCACCTTGTGCTGTCCTCTGCAACAACCCAACTGAATGTTTAAGTAGTGCCTGTGTTTAAATACTGAGAGCTTTTATTATTTAGCTTGGTGTCTCTCATCTGTACCACAGATATAGTGGAATGTTAAAGTGATCTTATCCTGACAGATTCTGAGATTTTATGCAAAAAGATGTTGGTCTTTTTGAAGCTCTCTGCAGAAAGAATACTTTTCCCCAAGAAGTGTGGAAAAATGCAGTTTAGATTTTTAGGTGTTGATTCAATGAGTCTCATGCTTCAGCCAGGACTTCCCATCTGGCAGCCTTTTCTCTTCATGAAAATTTTCCATGAAATTTCTCTGCAGGATATTTTGTATATTTCTCTTTTTGTATTCTACTCCTCTTTAAGTGTGATGAGCACCAGCACTTCCACCCAGAACTGTTTCTTCATGTGCCACATTGCTGTTATCTGATATACAGTGCAGCTGGAAAGGTGTTCAATGAGATTTTTAAATCAAGTATTTTGGAATAAACAATTGAAATAATTGCTTCTTCTTCTCCTCAGCCATATTCTATGCCATTGTAAACGAATGGATTATACAGTGAAGAGGTCAGCAGGGCTGAAATGGGGCCCTGGAAATGTTAGGTTCTGGTAGTCTTGCACATTATGTGTTTCCATTGTCAGAGAAGGCCTAGTGCTGTGCTTCTCCAGGGCAGAGCTGTCTCCACCTCTTGGAAAGATGGGATGACTGACTCTGTAACTAGAGTTAGACTCATTTGTCCATTCAGTTCTCCCCCTGGCTTTGCAATTCTGTTGTATGTGTGAGATTGTGGACCAGTGAACCACCAATAAGGTCTATTACATATCAGTGCTTGATCAGATTCTGCCCAGCTGGCTGTTAGGTACCTACATTTCCAGCTATCTCTCTTCAGAATCCCAGAAGTATGAAGGTGCTACATGCACAGACCTGGAACAGAGAGTAACTGAGTAGGATGATACAATTAGCAAATAATCAGAAAAAAAATCTGCGGGATTCAGTTATTTTCCCAGATTCTTCTTTTCTTCTTCTTTCTTGCTGGTTGATACCATTATTCCCATCTGTAGGAAAAATCACTTTTAATGAAATGCTGCCAGTTTCATTTAACCACCAGTTAATATTTTAATCACTGCAACACTATTCATTCTACTCAGAGCATCTCACTCAATGTCAGCTAAGACTATTTTAATGTCTTAGCACTCAGCAGGCACTTTTAATTTATGGAAAGCTTTTCTCTGCCTTCAATCAGATTGCAATTTTTCTTTCCTCTTATCTATGTTAGTTATTATAATGCATTTTGCACTAAAGGCTTTCTTTATTGTATGTTTTTTTCTAAATTCAACTGAACATATAATCAAGCTATCACTAGTGAATATCTTGAAAAAAAACTTTAACCAAACTGCTGTGCAGCAATTATGCAAATAAGTGGACTTAGCGATTTTAATGTTGCAAAATTAGCATACTGTATTTAAAAATAAATAAAAAGTTATAATGGATTTTAAATATTTATGATAAGTTGTTTATCACTGAAAATCATCACAGCACCATTTTTTTAATGTTATTTTCTCTACCAATTTTCTCCTGACTTACAACATCCTGTTATGACTAAAATTTGAGACACAATCCTCTGCTGATTTAAATTAGAAGAACCCTACCGGTTTTGATGAAGTTCTGTGAATTTATAACTGCTACAATTCTGCACCTCTTCTATGACGTGCTGTGTGAAAGCTGGACAGCAGCCTGGAATTTATGAAATACTTTGTACTTATTATTTTACTGAAATCCTTTAATTGACTTACATTTTGTCAGTCTGCATTTGGGGACAAATTAGCATTCTACATTTTTGTCACTCTGGAGCTGTATAGAGTAGTCTCTGTGCAGATGGTCCATCAAGTCCTATCACTTTTTTGAGCAGATATGCACTTGATTCTTTCTTAGGCTTACTCTGTTATACTGGAAGAAGTCCCACCAACCAAATATTCTTACTTGCAACCAGAATGAGGCCTTCAGTTGCTGCTTGAAAAAATTGTATGTAAGGTTTTAAAAGATTGTTGATTTGCAGTGATTATCCTCCAACATCTGCCTCTTGGATTGGGTTCTTTCAGTGGAGCAACTCTGCTCAAACTACTGTTCAGCTGCACCAGATGAAAAAATTCAGCATGTTTCTGGAAGGCATTTTCAGGGGATGTAATCCTTGAGGTCAGCAGATGCTTCTTTTTTTGTCAATGCAGTCACTTCAGAAGAGGAAGAACAGATGAGGTTACCAGCTGCTGTGTGGCACGTGTGATGGAGCCTAGACAGGTGAATACTGTCTGCCCCATTCTGGGTGAATGCAACTGATGTGTATCCCAATCTTCACCCCAACTCTAATTTAAATTACTAGATAGAGTAGGGTCACTGTGTATTTCTAGATATTTTTGAAGTCTCCATTTTAAGTGAAAGGATAAGATGGAAAATCAGTGATATATTTAGAGCTAGAATTTACACCAAAGACAGGTGTCATCCAGATTTTGCTACACTTGTGAGAGTCTAAACCATTTCTTCCAGAGAAAACCAGCTATGACTTTTCCTTTCCCCACATTAAGCAATGTTTTCTGCACTTCAGCATCATAGTAGCTCTAGGGGGGATTTTCCCCTGAAATCTTATATTCGTTAATTTCACTCCCTATGACTGAGTTTTCTGCTTTCCCTTGTTGATGCCTAAATAGACTATGAAAGCAGAGCTCACTTGGAAAGTTATGGGAATCTAAAATGGGAAAGTTAAAAATGGGAGTCTATCAAAAGCCTGGTCCTAAGTCCCAGGCTTTTGCTTTCTATAGTTCATCTTGAGGTTACTTTTTAAGTTTGACTAAAAAGTAGCCTCAAGATGAACTATAGAAAGCAAAAGCCTGGGACTTAGGACCCTCACTTGATAGACTCCCATTTTTATACCTCATGGTCCCATTATGTGATAGAGAACACAATATGTGCCATTGAAAATATGATGTGTTGGCCGCAGATGAAACTGTGGAAAGCTTCAAACAGGACTTAGTGTCAAAGACATTCTTAGACAATTTTCAGGAAAAGACTTGATGATCAACACTGCCCTTGTCTTCATTTCTGGCTCTTGGAAAATTTTAATTCCTTTATTCCGAATCTTGTGTCTAGTCATTAGTTGGCTTTGTAGTTTTTGGTTCAGACTATTTATGAACTACCATGCTTGCTTCTTCTTTAGACTCAGACTTAGATTTTAGACTTTAGACTTTAGACCAGATGATTTCACTTTGAGCAAGACTCAAGTGAAATCTCAGCTTTGATCCCTAGGGAGGGTGGCAGTGATCATACTGGAGCCTTAAGAAAGAACTGTTCATAGAAGGAACCATTGAGTTATACACACATAGGAAAGGTTTTTCCCAAAGTAATTCCCCACCCCCTTGTATCCTGATAATCATGGGACAAACTTGTGGCAAACAGTTCTGCCCTGAGTGCTGGCCTAGCAGAGCGATAACTCTGTTGTAGCCAGTTTATCTGTTACATGCCTGTGTTATGAAAAGCAATGGAGTTATTGAAGAAAGCTTTTACGAGGCAGTATCCATATAGCAACTCTCTGACAGCAAAAACAAGAGTGTAAGTGATACCATACTGCCAGTGACACTTGGTGTTCAGGTTATCTGGAAGCAACAGTCAACCATGCAAATACTTTTTGAAGGTAGCTAAGAGTCTTGCCATCCCTTGACTGCACTGATTTTAGTGTGATTTGAGAGAATTATACCTTACCTGGGGCAGCATTCTGCCTATACTGCCAATATTTGTGGTCATGGTTCAAGGTGTTAACAAATACTTACTTTAAGAGCAAATATTCAGGGTGAGGTCTTAAGCATTAAGGTTTTTGCTTTATTTTTATCTCTATATTATTGCAAAAGTACAGATTTCAACATTTAAAGGAGGTACAATTTGATTTTTTTTTTCTTTCATGATAGTGGGATTCACTGGGAGTGGGGCAGAAACATGTTTTACACAGAAATCCACAAAGATGGGCTATTTGTTAAGTAAATAAAAAATTTTCCTGTCATCTCCTGGGAGATGAATATGAACTACTTAACTAAGTAATGCCTTCCTTTTTGTTTATATTACTGAAAAATACAATAAAAGACAGATAAGGTATTATCAGATTGCAGGAGAGGAACAAGTGCTACACACTATTCAAACCCAGGAATATATATTGGAAATATTCAAACAATTTCATGCAGGTAAGTAATGACTATATCATTGACATGTATCTATATCTACATGTTTAGAAGACTGAGATTGCAGATCATAGAATCATAGAATTACAGAATATCCTGTTTTGGGAGGAACCCACAGGGATTATTGGGTCTAACTCCTGGCCCTGCACTGCACAGTCCCTAAAATCACACCTTGGGACAATTATCCAAACACTTCTTGATCTCTGTCAGATTAGTGCTGTGACCACTTCCCTGGGGAGCCTGTTCCAGTGCCCAACCAGCTTTTGGTGAAGACTATTCTTCTGATATCAAATCTAAATCTGCTCTGACAAACTTCATATCATTGCGTCAAGTCATTAGCTTACTCTCTAGACCTTTCGCCAGTTTTGTGGCCTTCCTTTGGCAGGGATTTCTGTCTTTCTTATATTATGGCACTCAAAACTGCCCCCAGCACTTGAGATGAGGTTGCTTCAGTGCAGAGCAGAGCAGGACAATCCCCTTCCTTGCCTGGCTGTGATGTTGTGCTTGATGCACCCCAAGACTTGGGTGGCCCTCCTGACTGCAGGGCACTGCTGACTCATGCTCAACTTGTATCCCCAGGTCCTTTTCTGCGACATTGCTTTCCAATATCTCATTCCCCAGACTGTGTGTACAACCAGGATTGCCCCACCCAGGCACTTGCCCTCATTAAACTTTATATGGTTGGTGATTTCTCATCCCTCTAATTTGTCCACATGTCTCTGCAGGGCCTCTCTGCCTTTGAGACAGTCAACAGCTCCTCCAAATTTATTATTGTCTCCAAAGTTGCTTAGTATCCCTTCCAGTCCACTGTCCAAACCATTTATGAAGATGCTGAAGAGCACAGGGCTGAGGACGGAGCCCTGTGGAACCCCCCAGTGACAGGTCACCAGTCTGATGTCACCCTATTCACTGTAACCCTTTGTGCCTGATCCTGAGGCTGTTGCTCACACACCACATGAAGTGTTTATCCAGCTGTATCCAGATGCTAAAATAGAGCTAAAATTTCAATTAAAAGTACAACCCTCTTTTGATATTTCTAATTATGATCTCAGATATAAAAACTTTCGGCCTCATAATTCACCATAGCCATAAGTGGTTTAAGGGAATTATTCTATTTCTGGGGTTTCTTTTTGAGGCTTTAGGAAAAAGTAGTTTGGCCATTTTTTGAGTTTTGTAAGTAAAAAAAATGGTTTTTAAGAAAAAAAAAAAAAAAAAAAAAAAAAAAAAAGCCACTTTATACCAAGTTATTTAAAAATGTTAATCCTGTGTAAGTGAAAAATGAGAGGCAATAGAAAGTTGGCTTTTAAGTCAGGGTTGAAACTTAAGAAGTGTGATGCAATTTTCCAGCTGGATTATCCAGAATGCAAGTAATTATGCAGGCACTCTAGGATGTGTTTTATTTTAGTGGAATAGTTGTTCACTATACTGGAAAACATATTTCTGTCTGCTCTACAGTAGATTTGGACCATGAAATAAGTGTTGTGCTTTCAAAGAACTTTTATTTTCAGAAGAATATGTCTTATTTTTCATTGAACAAAGGAGATATATTGTAAGAATTATGTGTAATATTAAGATTTCTTCTTTCATAGTCACTAAATTTAGGAATGATTGGGAAAAATCCCAATAATTTTACTTGATGAGCTTTATTTAAAAAGCTTTATTTGAAAAGCTTTTTCAAAGATTTTTTTCCTCTATTTTTAGATGTAGTCTTCAGTACATTCTTATGATGCTATTTTTAATGACTGCACTAAAAAAACCTCTGTATAATTTTCTGTTGCCCTGGAGTTGATGAAAATATTGAATGTGACGTGAAGTGGGAAAATCAGTGGCTCAGCCAGTGAATTCTTCACCCAGAAAACTACCACAGTAGACTAGGAAAAGAAAATATTTTTACATGTAAAGTCAAATGCCAGAAAACAGCCTGCATGTATGCATTAAATGCTGTACTTATTAAGGTGAGAGTACAAGAGTGAGCACTCACAAACACTCACAAGGGTGAACAGTAAAATATTTCTTGACAGAAGTTATATTCTTTTTCAGCCTGATCAGTCAGACAGGACTTGAATTTCCTACTGATGCTCTTTCAAGGTGAAAATGGCCATCAGCCAAAGAAACAAGAATAAGTGGGTAGTTCTCTGTATGGTTTGTGCTCTGTAAAATTTGTTTCAACCATCCTAATCCCATCCTGCTGCTTGATCTTACCAAATCAAACTGTGAGTATCAGAGAGATTGTAAATAGAAGATAGTATGTCACAACATGCTGAAAGAAAAAAATGTAGGCAGAGACATCCTACCACTCTTCACTTCTATCAATGCCTTGCATTCCAATAATATCTAACATGTTCAGATGATCTGAACATGGTGGTAGCAATGCCTTCCTTCAGTGAAGTTTCTACCTTAATTCCCTACTTTTCTTGTCTCTTTGGGCCTACAGGGCTATGATAAGATAAATGAGTAGCCATAAACACACAGCAAGGAGAGAATTTTTATAATCTTGCAGTAATTCTCTAACATCAGCCCAGCAGCCTGGTACCTAACTGCGTGGTAGTGGGCCTTCAGCACCACCAGTAGTCATGGCAGTCGTCACTACTCTTCATGCGAGCAGGCATTAATCTATCATGAAAGCTCATCTTTCCTGTCCTCTGATGAGCGCTGTGCTGGGAAACCCAGCGCGGCAGGTTCACAATATTGTGTGCCAAGTAGATGGGCTGCTAACCAGAAACCTTAAATCGCATCCAGCACAAAATGGATTAAGGTAAAAATAAAAGCGCAAGCATTGATTCATGGCATCCAAAAGAAACAACACTTAACAAACGACGCTTACATTTATCTATAAAATTCTCAAGCTGAGAAACAAAAGGGAGAGATTCAATCTATTTATAGTAAAGTTAAATCACAGTAGAATTTCTTTGAACAAAATCATCTTCTTGGAAAACGACACATGCAACTATGCCAGATAACCATAATAATGCTGCTATTATGAAAATTAAGCCATTAGTGGAAGACATTTATTGGATACACGTTTAGATTTTTGGAACTCTTTTTCATGGATATTGCAATTAAACTGCCCAAGAAGTTGAATTCTTTTTAGATATTAAACAGCTGAAAAGAGATAGATGATGACATTTAAGACTTTGAGATAAATTTGGAATTCTTCTTAAGTAATTTTTGCTCTCTTGTAGCTAACCCACTTGCTCTGCTAATCTGGGTACTGTAATAAACAGATAGCACACTGTCCTATAGTGTAATCTGCCCATGGTATAGGAGTATGGGAGATGGTTTTGTTGCTATTGGTTTATTTTTCTTCCAGATTAAATTTTAAATTTTAGGCTGATCTGTAAAAATCTGATTATATATTTATAAGTTACCATGCTTATATGGGGCATATGTCTACTATTTTTCTGCCTCTTTATCTACTGTTTGCTTGTTTACAGGAAAATAAGGGTCTCAAAGGAAAGAAAAGCAGAAAAAGTTCTCAAAGTCCTTGCAGAGATAAGATGGAAACAACAGCTCAATTAGTTACTTCCACACTTTGTGCAAAGACCACGACCCACACTTACTACATATGACATGGAAAGAAAGATGGGATGGCAGGCAAGCCAGAAGTGTGCTCAGGTGGCTGAGGTCAGTGGCACCCTCACCTGTATCAGCAATACTGTGGCCAGCAGGGCCAGGGAAGTGGTTGTCCTTCTGTGCTGGCACTGGTGAAGTAACACTTCAGGTTCTGTGTCCAGTTCCCAGCCCCTCAATTCAAAAAAGACACAGGGGGGCTGCAGCAATTCCAGAGAAAGGCAAAAAGCTGTTGAAGAGTTTGAAGCGCAAGTCTTACGAGAAGCAGTTAAGAGAACTGCAATTGTAACCTAGAGAAAAAGACTCATGGAAGGAACCTCTTTGCCCCCACACCTACCTGAAAGGAGGTTGTAGTGAGGTGGAAGTTGGGATCTTCTGCCACTTCTCAAGTGGAAGAATGTGAGAAAAAAGTTGCACCAGGGAAGGTTCAGATTAGATATTTGAAATTAATTCTTTTTCACTAGAAGAGTTAGTTATTGGGATCAGCTACTCTGGGAGGAGGTGGAGTCACCATCTCTGGAAATGTCTGAATGTGACACATGGTTTAGGTGATATTTTGGTGGTGCTAGGTTGATGATCAACTATATAATCTTGAGGGTTTCTTCTAACCTTGATGATTCTGTGACTCCGTGATTTATTCTTCCCTAGTGTCTGCTACAAATTTATTCTGAAGAAGAGGCTGTTAAAAGCAGAATATTCTTAAATCCTCTGTCATTAAAACAACCTCCAGAAATCAAACTGACCAAAAAACCAAACCAAAACAAAATCCCCAAACCACCATGAGTAGTTTAAAATATCAGGGGCATGATTCATTTGAAATTTATGTACATGATGATCTGAGTGTTCACAAGCCCATGACAGACTTCTGTCAAAATCAGTGATGCTGGGAAGTGTTTTAGAAGGATCCTGTGCGTTACAGACCCACAGGAGCAGAGCCTGGGGGGCTGGTGAATGGTGCAGATGCGCAAATTGATGAAGACCTGCTGTAGTTGTTGCCTGTGGCCTTGCTCCATAGTCCAAGAAAGTCCTCTGCAATGTCTTGAGAAGCTAGACTCGTTGGACAACCAAACAGATGTACCAACCTGCCTGCAGCATTGTTTTTAGGGGAAATGATCAAACAGCAGTAGATATTTCAGTAGGTGAAGCCATGGAAATACTGTTTGTTTAAAACTATCAAAATTTAAAACGTGTTTAATGGTACATATACAACCAGGCAGTGCTGGTTTTATGCATGAAATACAGGTAACTTCCTAGTGGGGAAAGCTGAGAAAGTGGTGTGCTTTCAGCCAGAAAAATGTGGCTACTGAACCTTAAGGTATGTGTATTCACAACACTAAAACCAAGGAATTATTCTAAATTGATGGAGAAGTAAAATGCCACTTGTGACTACAGCTCTGTGTAAGGAAATAAGGGAGTGCTGAGCAATGAGTAGAGAAACAAGTAATGAGTGAATCTCCTAAGGGTTGTTCAGGTAAAGAAAAGTGATCCTGTACTGATTCAATCATAGTACATTATAAGATAATTTGATAGATTCTCTCTGTGGTGCTTTGAACTTGGCTAGATGCCAAGTGATCACCAAAAGTGTTCTTATCACTCACCTCCTCTTCCGGACAGGGAAAGAAAATACAATGAAAGGCTTGTGTGTTGAGATATGAACAGAGAGAGATCACTCACCAGTTATCATCATGGGCAAAACAGACTCAGCTTGGGAAAATTTATTGAATTTACTAACAATCAAACCAGAGTAGGATAGTGAGAAGTAAACCTAGTAAAAACATCATCCCCCCTCCCCATCCCTCCCTTCTTTCCAGGCTTAATTTTACTCCTGATTTTCTGTATCTACTCCCTCCCAGTAGTGAAGCAGGGAATGGGGACTGTGTTCAGTTCACCTCACATCTCTGACGGTCCTTCCTCCTCACTGAGAAGAATCCTCACACCCATCTCCTCTGCCAGCATGGGGTTCCTCTCACAGGACACAGTCCTACTAGAAGTTCTTCTATGTGAGTCATTTCCACAGTCCTTCATGAACTGCTGTAGCAGTCCATTGTGGTGTGTTTTGTGAAGTCACAAATCCTGCCTTCAAACCTGCTTCACTGTGGGGTCATCTCTCCACAAGGCCACAGATCCTGATAGAAGCCTGTGATAATGAGGGTTTATCACAGGGTCACAGCTTCCTTCAGGTATCCACCTGCTCCACTGTGGGGTTCTCCATTGGCTGCAAGTGGATCTCTGCATTCCTGTGGATCTCCATGGGCTGCAGGGGCACAGCTGTCTCAATGTAGCATTCACCATGGGCTGCAGGGGAATCTCGACACTGGCACCTGGAAACTTCCTCTCCCCTTTGCGGTGACCTTGGTGTCCAAAGGGCTGTTCCTGTCAGATATTCTCTCTCCATTTCTGGTTGAAGTTGATAGGGTTTTTCTACCCTTCTATTCTGCATTGCCTCATAGGTGGTACCACTGTCACTGATGGGCTCAACCTTGGCCAGCAGCAAGTCTGTCTTGGAGCAGGCTGACATTAGCTCCACTGGATACAGAGGAAGATTCTAGCAGCTTCTCAAAGAAATCAACATCTCTGCGGTCCACAGTGCTATCTTGCCATCAAAATCTTGCCATGCAAACCCAATGCGCTATCCATATCCAGTCCTTTCTAAAACCTACCTGGAATTTATTGCAAATGATTGGAACCTAATAATTCTTCTACTAAGAGAAAGAGATCAACAATTTTAGACAATTTTATACACAGTCAAAACTTTAGCAAGGCACTGAGTTGAAAATTTTGTCTATCCCTTTTTATAAGTGGGACCCATACATGCAAATGTTGTTCCCAGGGTCAATTTATAGCGGACACAGTTTTCATAAATAGTTGAATTAAATGACAAAATTTGGTATTGTCTTCTACAATTTAAATTGCATACAAACATTTGTTGTCAGCTGCAACTAAATATCACAGCTACAATTATACTCAAGCTTTGTATCCTGTAAGTGCTTACATTTGACATTCATTCAATTTAATTTCTTGCTGACTGGAGATAAGTGAGCTTCTTCTTATAGTCAAAGGTGTCATAAAGTCCCAAAGAGAGGCTTGTGGAATTCTGGTTTGTGTTCCCTATGCTAGTTATGCATTCATGGCACAACATGTACAGGCTTCAAAGGCATATGTGGTGAATATGTAATAAAAATTTTATTTAATTTACTAGTATTTGCCACAACCACCTCTAACTAATGTGAGAGAGAAGGTGGGAGTTCTGCATGCTATACGCTCATAATTTAATAAGCACATGGTACAGTGCACAATCTCTGAATATTAATGAATTTCTAAATATAAGAATCACATTCTTTTGGAACACAACATACAGACACCATAATGCCAAGGATAAAAATGCAAAAAATTTGTGGGAAGGGATCAGCATGATAGGAAATGGGCCTGCTATCAGCAAAAATCATTTGCACTCAATGATGGGAATGTACCAAAGTACCAACAGACAACAGAAAGTTATTGGCTTGGACAAATGAGTATTATAGAAATGAGTATTTGGGATGAGGAAGGATAGTGGTGAGAGACTTGGCTGTGAAACAAGTAAACAAGTGGTGCATACTGCTTCTCTCAGAAATCATACTGAGAACTGGACTGGGGTACAGGCATGGTTAATTGCCTTGCTATGTGTTGGAGCATTCTGAGAAGGGCTGAAGTTTCTTCTCTATATGTGTCAGCTAAGATGGTGCATTCAGAGTGCAATGTGATGGTCTTCTCATCCAAACTGTGTACTTTTTAAAAAAACCAAAAACAAAAAAACCAACCAAACAAACAAACAAAAAAAACCCAAAAAAACAAAAAAAACCCCAAAAAAACCCCCCAAAAAACCACACAAACAAAAAATACTCCCAACAACAACAAAAGAAAACCAAACCAAACCAAACCAAACCAAAACAAAAAAAAAAAACAAAAACAAAACAAAAAAAACCCCAAAAAACAAAACAAAAACAAAACAAAACAAAACAAAACAAAACAAAACAAAACAAAACAAAAAAACAACAAAAAAAAACCCCAAAAAACGAAAAACCTCCTAGTGATCTTTCAAAAGGGAGGCTGATTTCCCAATTCTGGCTGCTGAAAGCCAAAGTGTAAAAATTAATTAAAAGTCACGTTATTCCTGCCTAAATGCAAGGACTACCTTGAGTGGTATTCTTAGGCCCTTTCTAGAAGAGGGGCTCTACGTGGCCTGTCAAAAGCTAGCCACACATCTACAGAAGGCAAATCTGTAAAGAGCTCAAAGGGACTATACTGATAAAGACTGTGACTGACTGCATTTTATCTAGAGTATGCTTTTATCTAAAAATGTGCAAACAAAGTTAATATTTCCTCATCATTTTCCTGTGAAGTTCATTCAAAGGGGGGATACAGCAACAATGAAGCCTATCAAACGCAGGAAGATACGTGGATTACAAAACAGAGCATTAACAAAGAAAAAACCTCTTCTACCATTGTGTTTCAGTCCTGGATAGGAAAAACCTGGCTGATTTCTGAGATTTCTCACAAGAATGCAAGCTGTCACTAAAAAAGGTAATTAAGCAATCCAATAAACTGACTTCTTAGCCTGGATTTAAGCTGTAACAGAAAACTCTTGCAGTATTGCAATCTCAGTACCATTCCTGACATTAAAAATGTATCCATAAAGTCTTGATCTTCTAAAGAACAATCTTTTCTGGAAGAAAATTGTCCATAACCTCAAGCAGAGGTGCAGGGTGAATATTTGCAGGTGACAAGGGGTTTAACTATTTTGTGTGCTGGGTGCAAGGGCTGTGTTGTCACTCTTGTTTTTGTGAAATCAAGTAATTTTGTTTATCTAACTGGCATAAAAACCCACCAGCTTCAAAAATATTGTGATACACATAGACCAAAGAAATATGCAGTTACTTGACAGCTTCCAGCAGTCTCATAACTGTAACAGGATATATCTTTTACAATCCCTAGTTCTGGGGCACAGAACACTTGGCATTGATTGTTCCAACTCCAGTTGACCTTTGTGTTCCAGCTTGCTCTGGGTCTCTGTGCTGTAAAATTATTTCTTTCACAGACCTGTTTGAGTATATCTTTGTCCTTTACCTTTATGGTACTCCAAAGCCACAATTTCTTTTCTTGGTGAAAAGGTATCACTTAGCAGTGAACATCTACAGGGATTATTGAGATAGTATTTATCCCTTCAATGGAGGCAGAAATTTTACAAGAGGTTTTTAAAGAGCACCAGTGTTAACTGTCTGCAAGATCTGAGATAAAAAGTTATTTAGCTTCACAAACCTCTTTGAGCTCCAACTGAATCATCAGCCTGAGAATATCAGGATGGCTGTGGAAAAGGACTGCCCAGCTATCATGCTGGAGGTCACCCACTGCAGCTCTGGGTCAGGTCCCTGCAGTCCCCTTCCCACTGGGAATGGTGTATGCTGTGGAGAGGGTGTCAGAGAGACCATGGGGTGATGACAGCTGTGGGCTTTTGGGTGCTTGGGAGCCCTTGCTTACTGTCTCTGTGGCAGGCATTGGGTTGTGCTTTGAAGTCAGCTTTTGTTTGCACTGAGAACCTGATGGTTAGGCAGGTTCTCACAGAGAGCACTGCCTTCCTACCAGCCACCATGTCACCCTACATACCTGCTGCCTGCACCAGGTAGGGCCAGGAAAACTCAGGGAACAACTCTGGGGGTGAGCACCAGCAGCCACCAGCAGCCCCTGAAGCAGGAATCAGCACCAACCAAAGGCACACTTGACTTGTCCAGGTGTTATAGATGCAATTAACAGATTACAGGCTGAACCAGGCTGGACACACTCTGTCAGTGCCTGGGGATGAGTGCTGATTGTGGCTCAGTTCATCATTTTGGTCTGTTTCAATGGGCCATGGCAGCAGTGCTCACTCTGCTGGGGCTTCCTGAAAGGTACTTCCTCCTAATTTTTTAGTCTTCTTCTCAGAATTATGTTTTGTACTTGTCACCAAGTTGTCCCAGAGTTGTTGGCTGAGTTGTCCCAGAGCCCTGTTAGGTGCCTCTGGCATTTACTTCCTCTTGGTAAGGGATTTTGCTGTTAGAAACCACTTGATATCTCACAAATACACATGTCCCAAGGCTTGTCTATGCCTCAGGTGATCCTGTCTGTTATTCATGCCACCCTACAACCCTCCCCAGTGGCTGGTTGCCATTGGAACTGTTCCAAACATCAGCACAAAACCAGAGCCCAGAGGTGTAAGCACCTTAACAGAACACAGGAGTGGTGGATGGCTGAGGGTATGTCCATCTCCACAGCAAAGAAAAGTTGTTTCCACCTGTGGGGGCAGGTGTGTCTCTTCTTTGTCAACAATGAGAACAAAGGTAGAAGTGGACAGCAGAAAAAGAGCTTGAAGTGTGAAAGGGATCATTTAAAAGATTATGGATCAGCAGCTCCCCAGCACCCAGACCCATCTGCCCACACTTACCTGGGAAGAAGGCACTGGGACAAATCCATACATTTAATGGTCCTGGCACTCAATGGGAACATCACATGTGGAACTTAACAATCACACCCTGCTTGGAAAGAGTGTAGAAAGGACAGTTTGAGAGATGATTCTACATGGCACATACTATCCTATTTGGGGGAAACTAGATTGTATATTCAGAATAGCAACTTTATTAGAATATTTAAGAAAAAACCTTTTCTCTTTATAAGCAATACACTCACGAAAAATTCTGTGCATGTTTCCAAAACCATAGAAGAGGACTGGAATGACAGTTTCAAACTTTTGTCTTAAAAAAACACAAGGGAAACAGTAGTGGATTTTTATATTTATTTTTTCTTATTTTTTTTTCTTTCTTTTTTCAAGAAAAGTATTCTTTGTGCCTCAACAGATGAAATTCATAACTTTGTTTTGTGATTAGATAATTTAAACATAGAAATTAATTACAACAATGTGCTTTCAAGCCTTTATTTCTTCATTTAAGTAATTGACAATTCAGAAGGACACAGACAACAGGCTTGTAGCAGAACAGTGTTACAATTAAAATAGATTTCTATGAAAAACAATTACAACAGCTGTTGAAAATCCAGGAAGGGTTGATGTTCTGAACACAACAGAATGCATTTTAAGAAAGTATTGTACTGAAATTAGGTGGTTTGTAAATCTCCTCTTTGAACGAGGAGAGAGGAGAATCCTTATGTTTAAATACTGGAGGAAATGTATTTTATGAACAGACGGGAGCATTTTATTACATTGAGAAAATAATTTTCTCATCAACAAGTTTACCTTTTACTCATGTTTCTGACTTTCATTCTTACAGTGCAAAACCCACCAGAGCATTTTTTTTAATGCATACCTCCTTTTGTCTGTAGTGTTTTAGATTTTCTGCTTCAGTAATTTAACCCTTATAGGACAAATTGATTTCTCACGTACCTTTTTGTATGCAGTTCTCTAAGATGGCAAGCACATCCAGCAAATATTTCCTTCAGTTCTAAATGACTTGGACACACACTTACCAGTGTCTTGAAAGTTGATGGAGGTCTTGAAATATAGAATGGAGGTACTGGTTAATCTTCTTTCCAAGGAGTAGTTACTTTTAATCACGCCAGATAGACCCATACCTCAGAAACAGTTCCCAGTGACTGCTGGATACAAGGCTGTAACCATTAACTATCAAACGTACTTCACCGGCATTCACAGCAAAATCTTCTGGCTTCAGTTCTAAAGCAGAAGCTGGGAATGAGGAAGCTCCAAGTGTTTGGCTCATGTATAAGGAAAACAATCTTGATTAAAAGATGAAGATGAGGCTGGCCACAAGTCAATGTTGTGCCAAATAGATTTGTGTCAGGACAAATTCCCTATGATAAACACTGGCAGCAGTAATTTGAAAAGTGTATTCTTGTTACTTTATCTATTTAAGAGCTGGGAAATGTGGAACTACTGGTTTTCTTTCAAGAAACTTGGATTAGAGAGTGAAGAAATTGTGGGACTTAATTTTGTTAGTCTTCTACAAGAACCAAACAAATGTTTTTGTAGTAGTCCGAGTGCTTGGTGTGACACTTGACAAGTGATGTGTTTTGCTTTCATTTCAGCATTTCTCATCTATAATCAAAGGCAAAGACACAAATTTTGTAGATGCTTTAGGAGATAATAATGTTTTTCAAGCATTGCAAACCCACTAATTAAGTGAGGCATTAAGAGGTCCTTTCATTCAATATACCACTGAACTGCATAAAAGTCAGCATCTAGTTGGTGTGCATCTCTCATGACAATTTTCTTTCATATACTGCCACTGCTCTGCAAGGTCCTTTAATTTAAAACTGTTGGAAAGGCTGAACACAGGGCAGACCACTGCTGTCACCACCTTGCCAAGAGCAGCGCTCCTCTGGAGCACTTTGAGCAGCAGGGCTTGCATTTCTTAAAAAATATTTTCTTTGTTTGAGACCAACCTCCATCAAAATTATCATTCCTCACACTGGTATGGGTGAACTGTAACTCCTTGGCTTTATAACCCTTGGGAAAATGGTAGAATCATCCTTTTGGAAGGGAAATATTGTTATATTCTCCAAAGAGTTAGAGGCCCAAGGTTTTGATTATATCTAAGAAATCCTGAGTTGCAGCCTTCTGTTTGTGTTACAAACTGAAAGCTATGTCTTCTCCAAGCCAGGAAAGGATGATCTGATATCCTTTAACAAAATGTGACAGCCTGCCAAACCTGTAAAAGCCAACAAAAATTCAATAAGGCCCATTATAATGCAAATGTTTCTGCAACTCAGAAGGCTGCATTGCCTTTAACCCCTTTGCATGGCATGCCTGTTCAATGTGAAAGCAAAATGTTTTTTGCAGTGCATTAGTGCTGGTGCACTGCACAGATGTACAAAAAGTCAATAGATTCTTAAGGTGAGATGTCTAGTTTTAGTGATAGCTATAATTTTGATAAGGATGTAATCTATTAATCTTTGTAAAAACAGCAAAGAGCTCTCTTAGCAAAAGTAATAGATTAAATTTGTTATCATTGTCTTCCTATAATAAAATAAGTGTGCTCTCCACCACTTGTGCTTTTGAGTTATATAAATAGGAAAGTTATTGGAAAATAGCTCAGAAAAATATAACTTCCACTTAGGGACTGATGAGGTAAATAAGATATTCCAGCTGGTGATTACAGCATCAACTAGCTGAATGAATCCCCTAGCTATTAATTAATAAACCAGATCCTGCAAACCAAAATAATTCCAGAATTACTTAGACAATGTGCTAAGTACCAATGTAACATAATTTTTTAGGTACGTTTTAATTTCTATTCATGTTTACTATTGAGTCCTGCATTTTGCTAACTTCTTACTGTATTTAATTTCCCATAGATTACTGAGGTTGAAACTTATCCTTCCAAGAAGAGAGGGAAAATGAGAAATTTCCTATATCTAGGAAAGAAGGAATTTAGACTAAATTTCCCAGACTGCTACTGAGCCTGTAGGCAGAAAGGCCAGCTCCTTTGCAATAACTCTGTGTTTCTTAATCCAGTACTTTCACACTTTATTTGTGCTTTCCCAGCATGAATTACCAGCCTCTCCCCGAGTTCCAGATAGTACCAGAGATTAACAAAGCCCTTTTTTTTAATAGCATGTCATCTACAGCTTTACGTGGGAAGGTTTTATGATGCAGAAAATTCACTGTGAGCATTCCCTTATATGAGAATTACTCAGTCTCTGTGAATTGAGTTTACTTGGTAAGTAGTGGGATTTTCAATTTCCCATCTACTTTTGAAAATACAAAAATATTAAACCCAGGCATTTCTTAAAATAAACTTTGGATGCCAAGATTTGTTTATTTAAATATGTCTGTATTATCCAATATAGGGCTGCTAACTATGTGGCAAATCCTCTATAGTGGATGTGCAAGAGTATAAACATTCTTAAAAATTTTTGAAAGTGACTGTGCTTTAGAAAAATTTGTATGCTTTTAAAAATTTAAAGTGTGTTTGTCTGTTAGGAGTTATTAATAAATTTTACTTTTTTTTTAATTTTAATTAATGTGTCAGTGATTGCCTGATGTGATGGTGTTTTTCTCTACCCAGTTAACATGGAGAAAACTAGTAGCTGCTTCTACTGTAAAAACTGGAAATTGCTCAACAGGTCTTATGATATAGGAACAGGTTCTACCTCTTGATATAGTGTAATCTTAGGATGGAGGAATCTTTTGAAGAAAAACCTCTGTTCTCTGTACAGTGGTAGGGGCCCTGGCTCTTTTTCATGTCATACTGAAGGCAGTGCTGCAGTACATTAGACTGCCAATCAGTTTTAAAATATTATAAATAGATTACTATAATAAAATCAATAATAAAGTTTCTCTGACAATTTGCATTTGCATTTTACATTCTGCTCCAGAGGAGGGTGCAGTGGTGCAAATCAGTCAAAATCTTTTGGAGGTGTCAAATGCAAATGCAGGAGGATAAGACACATTTCAGGGGGCACAGGAGACCTCAGATTCAGCCCCTCTCTGTCTCTGCTCCTAGCAATCTATCAGGATTTCAAGCTGCTTCTTCTTTTCCTGAGGTAGCAACTGTTTTCCCTCCCAGAGAACAGGACCCTAGGTTATAGTATGATGGGTATGCAGGTGATAAATCTTAATTCAGATTATCCCAGAAACCATAAAAAAAATTTTGCTGTTGGTAAAAGTATCTACCTGTCAAAAAATAGGAGTAGCAATAGTTTAGATTACAGCCTGTGTCCTTCTTCAAAGCTGATCTCTCATGAAGACTTGGTAGATTGTGTCAAGTCTCAGGGGGTTGAAATAGTTTTCCATCTCAGCAGAATCTACTTTCCACCACTTCGTTTTTTCTAATTACAGAGGTGTTTGATTACTGGTGATTTCCTCAGTAAACATGTTTCAGATTCAGATTTTCAGTTTTGGTTGCCTTCCAAGTGACACAGCTGATGAAATCTGTCTTTCTGCTGTTCTCTCCGTGGTGCTGTTAAGTGGCATGCTTTTCTTCTTCCAGCATTTGCCTGGTTGGTATCCCCATCAGTTACCTGAACACACTGCACAAGTAAAAATGAGGACACAGGCTGACTGATACTTTGTAGGGATAATAAATTCCAAAACGCATCTGAATGGGACCTAGGTTTTTCTCTGTTTTTGAGGGCTTCATGCAATGAAGGAGGAGAGTGAGTAGCTGAAAAATACCTGCCAGAGTCTTCTCTCTCATTGTGTTCATTTAGACTCTCAGTTCAAGCGGGGTGGGACTGAAAAGTTAGCCTGTTGTGAAGACCTGGCATTAAGGACCTTTATAAGGAAACTATATTTTTCTGGGCTTAGTTTTCTACACTACACCTTGGAGGAAAAAGTGATCAGCTACAGTAGGGGAAAGAATGTAATTTTTCTTCACTTTTTCAAGTAAATTTTGCCACTCCATGGAATTATTTATTTGGGTTTCATTGTGGATAAGTATGACACACATCATGACATAAACCCTAAAGTAACTTTTAAAATGACATTCAGGACAACTGTCTTGACAACAAAGCACTTTTTTTTTGGTGTTTTTTTTCTTTTTTTCAATATATTTGCATAATTTGCTCAAACATGAAGCAAACTTATGGACAAACCTGAATTGTCACGTGCTTCATGGATCATGACAGCAAGGCTGTTTCATTTCCCATCCATACTCATGATCATATATATCAAAATAAATTACAGCACAATTTTTTCATGTTAAACTTGTCACTTTTTAAAAACAATATACATTTAATACTTGAAATAAGAAAGGAACAAAACAAATATAACTATTTTTTTCACACACAAACATGTACATATGAGCTACATGTGCTTGCAAACAGATTTCAGTATGATGATATTTTAATATATCTGCACTATGGCATTCCCTCAACAAACAATGAGAGACTTGTTATCATGTGTACTTGCTCAAAAGCCAACTTCGTACTATATGGCTGTAAGCTCAACATATCAGTGTTATAATTTACTTCCTACTTATACAGTGCCCAGAGTAATGAAGCCAAAGTGTTTGCTTTTAGTATCAAAATGACAAAAATGAATTCTTTAAGAAGCAATAAGATTTTGTTTTCTGAAAGACCAAAATTACTAATATGTGTACAAGTTGACCACCATCTTCATAGATACCTGTGCAGCTGCTTATGCACAATGCTTTAAAGCCACTCTTTTTGGCTTTAAGTGTGAGGAGGTGATGTTTCTGACTTGCAAATGCCATGAGTAGAAATCGGCAGACTTCTTCAAAGTCAGAGATTTCCCTTTTCCGTTTATCCTTTTCTTCCCAGAATCTATATTTTCATGTTCTGCAGCTGTGCTAGCAGTGTAAATATTAAAGCAATGCAGAATAAAAGGCACAAGATGCCACAAGATGAGACATAATTAAAACATAAGTTCTGCTTATTGTCTACTACAGCTTGCTTAAGAGAAAGCAAAAAACATAGATTGATTTATCAAATTTCTAGTGTAACCAGGACCAACAGAATGGTGTCAAGAGGATTTCTCCTGATTTATATTGCCTGACTACAGTAGAAAATTTATTTTCAGTCTCTTACTGCAACAGTTCTGCTTCATGACAATTTTGGTACAGTTGAATAAACAGAGAAAATCAAATTATGAGGCAAAAGTCTGTCCTTTTGTACGTATCTATAGCCTATTTTCATATGAAAGATAAAACATCTTTCAGTTTAAGCTGAAATAACATAGAACATTTTATTGACTATGCCGTCTCTTTCCTCATTCTGCTGATGCTATAAATACAGATTTTTATTTCCAGCTGGCTTTATACCCAACCACCTGCTTCCAGTGAAAAATATAAAACAAAACAAAGCAAAGCAAAACAAAACAAAAGTCCCCCAAACCCCAAAAAGTTCCTGCAGATTACTTTTCACATGTAGCTATCTTAGTAGCAGGATTCCCACAAAACTTGATTTATTTCATTTGGAAAAGGTTTACTCAATATTTTTCTTTCTTTTTTTACTTTTATTTTTGGCTTGAAGAAGGTTTAAGATCCTGCTTTATGATCTAGATTCCAAAAACCATGTGAACATTTAATGAAACAACCTAATCCGGAGATCTTCCTTTGGCATCACAGTCATTTGAAATTGAGAAGGGAATTGGACGAGCTAGGAGACAGACAAAAGGAGCATGTGTCTCTGAACTAAATAATGTGATTCTTCTAAGCTGCCAAGGAAAATTGAGATTTTAATTCTTATTACAAATAATAAGAACAGGGCCTCCAAATTGCTTGGCTAACTTGAAAAATGTCATTCATTTCTTGAAACATTCTCCAGCAATCACATCCTTTGACTTTTCTAAAATTGTTTCTTTAATTCCTTCAGACACAATTGAGTTTTAAATTACTGGATGAGAGCTTTTAGTTCTTCTTTCCTGGGTCTTTTTAGCACAAAGAGCAATCAATGACATAAGATACTGAAAGAAGACCAGAAATCTTGTATCCATTGTTTTCCTACGTGTTGTTTTAAGACAAAACCATGGATCAACTGCAGCAGACAGATTTCTAAGACACTACTGCTGTGATGTTTATCAGAGTTACAGCTCAGTGAGGAGGGACAACTTGACTGTATGTTTTTTTCCCTGCTACTCCACATCAAGCCACATGGTGAGCAGAGGATGGGAATGGACAAAGCAGTCACCATGATAGCCCCAGGTAGACTAGGACCATTCAATGGTAAAAGCTTATTATTAGCAAACTGGTCAGAACAGGCTTCGTCTTCATTACTTCTTGCTGGATGTTTCACTGCACTAAGTGGAGGTGGAACAGACTGTAGCTGATTATGCAAATGTTGCCTCCTGTGAAGAAAAATTAGTAAGGATTGTGCATTTTATTGGTGGTTAATGGACTGTATTTTCACAGGATGCAGTAGTGAATAAGGGAAAATAATGGCATGACTATAGTTCCTTGTCTATCCTTGCAAGAAGCTGCTGTTGTCCTTGGGCAGCCAGAAATTGCTTGCTCACCTGGATTTCCAGCCATGTTCTGTCTTTTCATGGGTTAAATGCAGATATCTGGCATTCACACATCCTGAGAATCTTTCTGGGAAAGTTTAATGTCAAAAAAAGATATCCAGGCATGGTGTATAAAAGTCTGTTTCACATCTTAGATGTGATTCTGTTGCAACATGGCCTACATACCTCAGTAATCTCCTTGACAGTTTTTTCTTCTATTACAAAGTTTAGATACGACTTTCTGTTAAATATTAATGCTGACTTCTTATGGTGTCTCATCTGCCTAAATTACAATTTGTTGTGCTGAGAATGTAATGTATAATATTTCTTAACTTTCTTCATGGTGTTATAGTTGTTATTGTCATAGGTAATGCAAAATCAAGATTAAACAAATAAGGAAAAAAAAAGCTCCCATTCAAGTAAATAAAGGAAACCTTGAATGGCAGTATGATAACGAAGTCAACTGAAATGAAGTTTAGTTAAAGAATGTCTGGTGACATCAGCAGTTCTCTAGGGACCCTAGTGTCTCTCCTGTTCAGTTGTATCGGGAGCTGTTACCTCTGCTGGCAATTAGAAGCATGTGTGAATGTATAACGAGGTGGGTACAGAGGGTAAAAGCAGCTTCCCAGTCTGAATCTAATGCTACATTTTAATAGACGAAGCCTTTCTGCAAAGAAAGTTGCAAAGTTAAGTAGAAAGAAGAGGGGACAAAAAACAGACAACCAGTTCAAAACTTAAAAATAAGGCTGAGGTGGGGTGCTGCTTGCAAATGATTTTTTGCAAATCATTGCAAAAAACCCTTTTCTGTATACATTGCTTCAATGTTCTCTTTAACTCATGGAAAGTTTAACTGGCTTGGAAAAAGGGCTGGATTGAAAACTGTTTGAAGCTTTTAAGGCCCAGAGAGAGGTGAATGGTGCCACAACCAGTTGGTTTCTGGTCACTGGTTGTGTTCCCAGGGCTCAGGATTGGGCCCAATCCTGTTTAATATCTTCAATGACATGGAGTGCTCCTTCAGTAAGTTTTCAGGTGACACCAAGTTGGATGTGAGTGTTGATCTGCTGAACAGAACAGCTCTGCAGAGGCATCTGGACAGGCTGGATTAATAGCTCAAGGCCAATGGTATGAGGTTCAAAACGGCCAAGCACTGAATCCTGCCCTTGGGCCACAACGACCCCATGCAGTGTTACAGGCTGGGGATGCAGTGGCTGGAAAGTGGCCCAGCAGCTGACCATGAGTCTGTGTGTGCCCAGAAGGACAAGAAGGCCAGTGGTGTCCTGGCCTGTATCAGTGATAATGTGGCCAGCAGGAGCAGGACAATGATTGTCCCTCTGTACTTGGCACTGGTGAGGTCACACCTCAAGTCCTGTGTCCAGTTCTATGTCACTACAAGAAGGACATTGAGGTGCTGGAATGTGTCCAGAGAAGGTCAACAGAGCTAGGGGAGAGTGTACAGTGTAAGTCCTATGAGGAGTAGCTGAGGAAACTGAAGGTGTTCAGCCTGAGAAAACGAGGCTCAGGGGAAACTTATCACTCCCTACAACTCCCTTGGAAGAAGTTGTAGCCAGATGAGGGTCGGCCTCTTTTCCCAGGCAACCAGTGACAGGAGGAGAGCCAAGCTGCACCAGAAGAGGTTCAAGTTGGACATCAGGAAGAATTTCTTCACTAAAAGGGTGTTTAAGCATTGGAATGGACTGCCTAGGGAGGTGGTGGAGACACTATCCGTGGGGCTGTCCAGTAAATGACTGGGTGTGACACTTGGTGTTATGGTCTAGTTGTCAAGGTGGTGATCAACCAAAGGTCAGACATGATGATCTTGAAGGTCTTTTCCAACCTAAATGATTCTGTAATTCACTATGATTCTGTAAACACTTGTACATTCTTCTATTCTTATCTTCATACTGATCTGTGCAAGTGGACTTCAAAACATATTTGTAAGAGGCCCAGGCATTGCTCTTACAGGAGTTATTGACAAGAATATTTTGGTACCTGTTTTCTCAAGCTGCTTTGCTGGTTCTGACATTTTCAGTTTTCTCCTTTTCTGCAGAACTACAGCTGCTCCTCAGAGTTGTTGCACTGGCTGCCAGGTAAATTCAGGCTACTGTCAGCATGGAGACCAGCTGGTATATGAGTCAGGTAGGTTAAAACCTTTGATTCCTCTTTTAGCGCTAGGTATGCACTATCAACCTGTTTCTGAATATATGATAGGGGAGCTATGTGGGTCAGATGCCTTCTCACATCCCGGTCCTTTTTCTCCCCTGCAGTAAAATAAACTGTGGTGCATCTCCTTGATCTCTAGCAGAGAATTGACTCCTTCAAGAGGCAGGGTAAGCATTCAGCCACTGTTCTTAAAAGAATTTTCAAAAAGGTGCTTTTCTAGGTCTGACTTTGACACTGTATTCCTTATTCACCCAAAAGAGCCATAGTTAGTATGTGTCCCACAAATACATAGGAAGGAGGCTGTGTGGAGCAAGACAAAAAGCGTCTCTGGGTCTTGCTGTCCTCACTTCTGTTAAGAGGTGCCATATGCCTTGTTAAGTCCATGCTGAAATAAGTAGGCTGCAAAAAGTAGAACATTGCTAGAGGCAGGGAACAAACACTGATTCTGAAAAACTGAATACTGAGTGAACTCAAGGCAATACACAGAACGCTGACAGCTCTGCAAGTGGTGCTCAGCAACAGCAAGAGGTGATTTCCATCACCAGCACACATTCACATAGATAACTAAGCACATTTCTGCTCACAAATCCTTGCAGTGCACTAACTGCAATCACTTCTTAGTCATTTCAAGGGAGTAGGGGAATACAGCAACTCATATTTAATCCTAAAAGTACATGTTTTCTAGGATGGTGTTTTTTTAGATTATTTTTTTTATTGTGTCATTTACTGTGAAAAAATCAGCTTAAAAGGTCTAGAACTTAGGTGAATTTTTGCTTCTAACACCGATTTTAACATTTAACATGAAATGACTGCAGGGGCAATAGGTAACTAGTTGAAAAAAATGACAATTACAAGGGAAAGGCACATGCAAATGTCTTCAAAGGACAGTTCAGAAACATTTTGTTTTATCCCCATTTGTTTCTTTAACTGCCCACATTAAGGTACAGTAGAGTTTTGGACTTCAGTGCAGTGGTTATTATGTCAACAAAAATAATTTCCCTGGTGTTAGAATTTAGTCAGGGGTTATTCCATTATATAAATGTTCTGCAAATGTCATAGAACAAAGAGTATTCTTATCAAGCATGTCCATAAATCTCCAACTATCTAGTTCAGAGCATAAAACAAAAGGAAGCAAGAAAACCCAACTCTAAACTTAAAACCAAGTTAAGTGAAAAAAATTCTATGAACCCTTGCAAGCTCCTCAGTTTGATAACCTAAAATGAAGTAATGAGGCAATCAATGATCAACCACTAAAAAAAGAGATTCTCAAAACTGCCTAGCCTTGGATCCTGCGGCTAAGTAATGGGTACCTCTGGGGAGCGCAGCTGGATTTTACAACTTTTGGCACATTTCCCTTGATAGAAGTGGGAGATTTTTTTATCCTGCTTTTAAAATCTCTGCAAAGAATGTGGATACTACTTTTAGAAGCACCTGTATCCTGTTATATGCCAGCCAGACTAGTTTCAAAATGCCGAAATCTAATACTAAGATTGAGCACAGGCTCTCAAATTACATTAATCTGAAGGTTCTGTCTTATAATATTTTCATATTCATCTCAGTTAAACATAGATATAGCCATTGTCCTCCTTTCCCCAGATTATGCCAATCATTTAAAAATGGTATTTGCTATCAACCATGTATGACAAACCTAGGGCTCATAACTGGTGGAAAATTTGAGAGGTGGCTGAACAGCTTTGCATCTTGCAATTGCTGAGGATTTAAAAACAAAAATCATGGTACTTATGATAAAGAATAAAATTTCACTTCTCAGTCTTTTGAGGATTTCTTTGGAAACATAAAACAAATAAAAGGTTACTTGTACTGAACTAATGTTCCACTTCTGTCTTCTCTCCATTAAAAGAGATTCCTAAAATCTGGAAAAACTTGCCCCTCTTGCTCTAAGATACTGCCCCTGAAAGAAACGTAACCACATTGTTATTAAAATGGCATCAAGAATAGCTAAGTAATCTGTTCTTGGAAATTAGCTTTGCGTCTTTGTGTTATCTACAAATATACAAGATGAGAATGACAGTGGCTAGAGGTTCATTATATCTGGCAGTATGTCAGCCTTTTTGAGGCTATCATGTTTTAAACATTATTTTAGTATTACAAATCCCCATATTATGCATGAACAACTGTAGTTTACTTGGCATTGGAGAAGAGTTCATTCCTAGTAACAATGTTTGTATGTTTTAATTCACTTGTATAAAGAGTAAGATGACCATATTTCCCAAGGAGTCTGCAGAATGTATTATGCTCTTTATTTGGCCCAGTACACATTAACATTTTAACAGTAGCTTTAAAATTAATATCAGGGCTAACAAAACTGATTCTCTCTCTTCAAGGTAGAACTCAACTCCTCCATGCCAGCATTGACTAGTGGGTTGCCTTCCCTGTGTGAGAACCAGGGCTGTGTTACAGTAAACTGGTCCAGTGTGATATCACAGATATAAAAAATATTCCATTCAGTATCAAAACTAGGCACATGCCTTATATTTATATGAAGAGTAGATTGACAGAGTTGAGCGGTTTTGCTCTCAACTATTCAGCTCCGGCCTTCTACATGAGGAGAAAAATATCTTATTTCTAATTAGTAACTACAAGGATCTAATTTAGGTTTTTATGGTAGTTAAAAGATGGGTGACATCACACTTGGGTCAGTATTGGTGGATATCTAAAAGTACAACCTCTCATTTGTATTGCTTCAAAATGTACACAGTATAGATGTAGATAAAAAAAAAAAAAAGCTACCAATTTTTTTTTGTTGTGTTGAACCAACTAGAAGGGAGGATGCAAAGTTTTACCAAATGAGATATATGGATACAAATTTCATTATAGAGTGTGGTTTAGACAAATGTGTCTTTTTCTTTAAGTATGTAAATCCTACACTGTAGGCTTTTTTTTCTTTTTCCTTTTGTAGCAGTAGAAAATGTTGAACAATTGTCCATGAGCATGAGCCAGTGGTTCATTGCTGATATCCCCAGAATGCCAATATTTGCAATGCAAACAGTTAGTACAATTTCCCAGTTCTATGAAAGGCCCTGACACATCTGCCTCAAGGTCTGGAGGCTCTGTTGTATAACCACAAATAGTCTTTCCATTTTCATATAACCTTTTGATACATTGACAGTTGCATTAAGCTGCTTCTGCCTAGCAATTCCAGGCTGTTTTAATTGGTTTTAATGCCACAGAAAAAAGCACTGCTAGCAGAATACCATCAAATCATTTTCATATTGAACCTTCGTGGTCCAGAAACCTCCCCTTCAACCACAGCACCATTGTTTTTGCGAGGGACATATTCAAGGTCAATGCTGGTTTTGTGTTTGCCTTTCCCTCGGCTCCACACAAAAAGAAGAAGGAAACAAAATAAAACCACTCCAAGAAATGTGAAACAGCCCATAGCTGTGGACACCAGTATTGTCTTAAGGTCCAGAGAGTAGCTGTTTGCATTAGTTCCGTTAGAACTTGTGTCGTTGGAGTCTGTCATATACATAGGGGTCCTGTTGGCATAAAGGAAACGATCTGAAGTAAACCCCTTTACTGTCAGGGAGGCCGAGTAGGTGTCATTTCCAGCTGCGTTACTTGCAATACAGACATAGATCCCAGTGTCCTGGTCTTGGGCAAATCGGATCTCCAGGGTGCCGTCTCCCAGCACAGTGGCTCTACCATTTGATTTAGTTGTGATCAGCCTTCGACGTGGGGTAACCCAGGAGATGGTAGGCTGTGGGTCCCCGTCAGCATTGCACATCAGCTGCACTGTCTGTCCTTCCTCCACTACCAGGTACTGCAACTTCTTGTCTTGTATCTTGGGCTTCTTACAGGTGAAATAAAAGGAGAGAGCTGTGCTGTGAAAGTCTCTGAATGACCTCTCTCTGACACTGTCTGGGCCAGCACACATTGGTGGCTCGCCACCAAACTGCAAGGTGGACTGCCGCTGTAAAATCCAAAGAAGACGACAGTCACAGGCCAGAGGGTTGTTGTTAATGCAGAGGACCTCAAGGCTTTTGGAGGAATGGAATACATTCTCTTCTAGGGTTTCTAACAGGTTTTGGGACACGTTAAGCACACGTAAGAATCGGAGCCCTTGGAAAGCATGTGGTTCAATAGTGCGCAGCTGTGCCCCCACCATGTGGAACTCCTGCAGGCGCACTAAATCTGACAGCATGCCTGCCTCAATGGTGCTGATGGGGTTGTAAGAGAGGTTGAGATGTGTCAGGTAAACCAGATGTTTAAAAGCAGAGTAAGGTACTGCAGACAGGTTGGTGTTTGTGATGGATAGAGAAGTCAGATTGAGACCATACAGACTGTTGGCAGGCAGCATGTCCAGGAGGGGCCAGGCCTCTATCTGCAGGTCTTTCAGGCGAAACAGTCTTTTAAAGGCGTATGCCGGCAAAGCATTAATGTTGAGCTGTTTCAAATGCAGGCTGATGAGGTTGTGGAGGTGAGAAAGAGCTTCTGTTGGTACGGCTGTGAGGTTGCATCTCTCCAGGGTGAGCTGCTCCAGACTAAGCAGCCCACTGAAGGCCCTGTGTGATATATACACCAAATCATTGTCCCCAACCTCCAGGGATTTTAGGTTATGCAGATCTTGAAACATGTAGTCCAGCAAAATGACAATCTTGTTTTCACTTATATCAAGCTTTGTTAAATTTGACAACCCAGTGAACACTCCAAGGGGGACCAGCTTTAGACGGTTTCCTTTCAGCCTCAAGGAGCGCAAGTTGAAGAGATTGTTGAAAGCTCCAGGCTCAACATTGGAGACAATATTGTCACTGAGGTCAATCTCCTCCAGCAATGGGTATGATGTGAATTCCTCAGGGTTAACGCTTTTCAGTCGGTTCTTGCTGAGGTCCAAGATTTTGGTCTCAATGGGAATGCCTTCTGGGATGGACATCAGACGTCTTCGGTGACAGCTGACAGACTTGTTCTGTGCTGAGCATTCACAGCGGGCTGGGCAGCCCACAGTGGGGCTTGTGAAGACAAGCAGCACAGCCAGACCCAGGAACAGCTGCCAGCATGATAGAGCTGTGTGACGCATGACTCCACTGATCTGGGCTAACCCTCCGTCACGGCCCTGTGGGGTGAGGATGGGAAAGGGGAGAAGTTAAGTCTGCAGAAGTAGAACAGCACCATTGCAAAGCAAATGCATGTGTTTTCATATTGAGCAAATCAATAAAACCTATCGTGACTAGCATGACCTACGCAAAAACTGATTTTACTTCAATATCATACGGTTAGTCAAAGGATTTGTGTATCCAGCATTTTCCTCCAAATATCGGTGAAGACAAAACAGCTTCTCCTACTGTAAACAGTAAAAGACCTTTCAGTCTTTTCTCAGTCTTAGTAGGCTTCATCAAGACAGTGCTATAATTAACCCAGAGATAGATACCATACCCCATGCAGAAAGGGCTAATATAATTTGTGATAAGTTTACAGCATTGGATTTCTGTGAGGTGACATGAAACTAAGCTTTCGCCTCCTGTTAGTGTTTTAAGGCAAACTTTAATGATGTATTATAATCAAGAAAAAGAGCTCCTTGACAATGAAAAGATTCCTTTTATCATTTATTGCATATATTACAGCTATAAAGACATGAAACTTGTTCATGAGTACACATACACAATGGCTCAGATGAGGAAGGAAGAACTGGTGCATCTCTGATTAGAATTTGTAATAGGTCAAATTGATTCTTTGCTTTTACTGCACAGAGTTTTTTTGTGTGACTGTTTAGAACAAAGATCCAAGAAGGGTTTGCAGAATACATCTTTGTGCTTCCAAGACATACAAACTAGTTTTAGGAAGACAAAAACAAGGTAAGATGAGCTATCTGTGTTTAAGCAGTGGAGTGTCCAAAGAAGGACCACAGATTTAATGAAAATCACAGTTTGTAAAGGATTTATTCATTCATAGCCTTCAGGTTAAAAATAGGGATACAAGAAGACAAAATACCTTCTACTAAATTAGCTACCCTTCTCCAAACAATGTACTTTTCAGGTTTAGTCACCAGAGGCAAGAGACTTTTTCTAAGTCTACTTAGAAACTATTAAATGAAAACAAAAAATAACCCATTTCAAAAGAGAAAGAAGAAAAGGATATAGGTGTTCATCAAATGAAGGTGTGTTTGAGATGTTCAGAGTAAAGCAAATGGCAAGCAAGGACCATAGAAGTGCCTTAACTCCTATGGTAGAGCCAACTTGATGAGGCTAAGATATAGTGCTAGGATACAAGATTCATAATATTAATAAGCCTTATAATGGGCCTCAGGCTTGTGATGCCTTTTCTGCATTGTTTAATTTGGGCTTGATTTTAATTGTACTTGTAAAAATACTTACAGAATTCCCACCAGTAACTATCTTCTGGGTCTGCACCAATGACCATGACCCATCTGCTCCAATGCACAATAATTACCCAATAAGCCACCAACTTTTCTGTGACTTTGGGCTTTGAGGATCATCTGGCTACTGCTTAAGAAATTTGCAAATTGCATTTGAGTCATTTTTTTTTTTTGTCTATGTGCTGTCACATAGATTGAAACATAAAAGAAATCCTCCCTTACACAGAGGATAAATATATTTAAACAAAAATGGTAAAGCTGAATTGATGAGGCAATCAGACAGCTATTTGAGCAAATAAACTGTTGAAGCACATAAAAATAGTCCTGTGTAAATCATAGACTGATGAAAAAGAAAGTGCCACCAGTAACTCTGCTACAGCAACACTGCAATTTGCTGGTATACAACTTGGAACCTGATAACTCACCAAACCATCCTTCCTGACAGAGAAGAGTTGTACTCTCAGACTGTGGAAGATCAGAACAATGGAGATTCAAGATGCAAGAAAAGGAGAAGATATTTGGATCTATTGATCTTATTGTAAGTAAAAAATTTCTAAACAGGAACTGTGAGGTTTGGATTGTATGCATTTGTACTGTTGTGACTGGACTGAGAAATAAACAGCAGTTGTGCTCTGACTGTTAAAAACGAAACTGAGTGAAAAAGCATTTATCTTGGACCTCCATATAAATTGTGTTCTTTGACTGACCAGACATGAATGATGCACACATTACTCCTCTCACAACTCTGTGGAAGAATTTCACTCTTGACTGATGTGGCCTTGTATTTCCATTTTTACACTTCTATGCAGAGACTATTAATGTGAGGCACATTGCATGCTGGTTTTGACATACAGACTGGAGACTGGATGAAAATTACTCTGTATTATATTACCTATAAAAGCACATTTCCACTTTGTTCTAGAAGGACAACCTACTGAGATTCAGTTTCCCCCTTAAATTGTAGTCTTGCAAATAACTATTGCTAGTTATCTCCAGCTGTGACAAAGGTTTTCAGAGATAAACTTCACTTCATTAGGCACTAACTTAAAACTGGAAACCAATAGGAGACTCTGAGTTTGGTGTTTTCAATGAATTTAGATCAGAGAGGCTTCTGGGTGCTCTGATCATTACTTTCAGAACTCAGTCTGTGAGGTTAGTGCTTTCATAGTGATACTTCTGTCACACAGGGATTTCATTTCCTACCATATCCATCTAATAATGTATGAAGCACAAAGTAAACAGGTTCAGTGGAAGATGAGCACTCCTGGAGTGTTTGGTTTAGATGGTGAAAATATGAAACACTTTTTGCAGCTATCCAATCCACCTGGTAACTAAAACTTCTGAGGAGTACGAAGTAGAAGGTAGAGAGTATAAAAGATTATAAAAGGCTTTTTTGACTGTGGCTGGAATAGAGAAAAAACAATTCAAAAATTAACAGTAATCTTCTGGAAAGTTATGTGGAGAGATAATGAGATAGATATATATTTATCTTTAAGGGTGGATGTATGTGTGTGTATACACTTGAAAGGAAGAAAGATTCAGGACTGAGATATAATCTGGAGTGGATACATTTCAGTAAGGACAAGTAATAAATTATATTAAATATCAAGTCAAAAACCCCAAAGATTAGGTGGATCAATAAGTACAGGGTAGAAGAAAGTATAAATTAAATTTATTATTACAATTTCCATTGAGCCAGATGATACTACCATTCTTTCTGCTAACCAAATCTGTGACTACATCCTTCACTTTGAGCTGCTTTATGGAAAAATGACCTCATCTTCATTATGCAAAAAATGTAACCTTATCTCCAGCTAATGTTAAAAGGTCTAGCAAATAAAATGTTTGGGACAAATATGTGGGAATTCTGGGAGAAGCCTGGAGTGAATTTGATGATCTATTGCATATGGTCCCCATTTGCATTTAGTGAATATAAAGTTGTATTTTCAGGACATGTCCAGTAACATCACTAGCTAGGCCTACCTTGTGCCTCCCATCTAAGAACAATTAGAAAGGATACAGCTTTATCTGTAAAATACATTCCATGTCAGTGTGTTCACAATTATTTTTTAATATACATCCGTTAATCAAAAATGCTATTTTAAAAAGAGAAATTATGCCATTAAAAGGTATTCTTCACTGCAAGGTGATTTCTTGAAGTGAAAAATTATTTTCTGCATTTCTTTAGACTTGTGGGATGTTAATTAATTGGTGACTTTACTGGCACAGGGCTGAATTGTTAGTGTCAGTGTTCAACATGATGACTTTCATTCCTGTTTAAACAACCAGCACTCCATACTTTATCTTTGCCAGTGTAGGTATTTCCTCTTCACATCTGCAGCATTGTCATTTTTTGCTTCCATCTCTTCATTGTGATGCATACAAGACTGTAAGGTGTATGCATTTAGGTATGTATACACACACAGACACACACACACACAAATTGTAAGCTAGAAGTATAGTCTTACTGATCTGTGATTGTACGTGCCTTGCAGTATGAGAACAGTAGTCCTCTAAAATGATAGCTTGTTAGATGAAAATTCAAAAAACATAAATGATTATGAACTAAGAATTTTTCTATGTTTGAATGTGAATGACAACATATAAAATTGTTTTCCTGACCTTTCTGGGATATTTGTCATGCTTTGATAGACTCTGGGAAATGAAATATATGAATTAGTTGTTTATTAAAAATAAAAGTAAACTAATTACCTTCTTTTTGTCTTTCTCTGGCTCTGTTCTTTAAGTCCAAAGTTAAGAGTCTGTTGGCTGATACTCTTTTTCAAAAGAGGACCCTGTTCAAAGTTTAGCTATGCAATTATGAAAGCTCATTAAAGTTATTAGTTAGTTGTTCTGTGTGATCTCACCCAAAACAGCCACTACTACTTTGAAATACAAATCAGTTTTTACAAAGTTCTGAAGATTTGAATCTTCCCAAAAGTGCATTACAAGAATGTACAGTGCCCTGTAGCTTTTAAATTGAAAAACCTTAATTAAAAAAACAAAAAACAACCCAATGCCATCCTAGAATGCAGTGCAATTCTAAATATCATCTCTAGGAATGTGCCAAATCATGCATGTATTACATATTTTTTCACTTCTCTCTCTCCCTCAGACTAATTTTGAAGACTTTAGAGCTGAAAGCAGGACTGCATTTGACCACAGTCCTTTCATTGTCCCATCTGATGCTCCAGTATTGTATGGGACATAGCTTTAGCCAGAAAAGGAGAGAGTCACAAGTTTCTGTCATTAGCTGCATTATCATCACTTAATGCTCTGACTTGGTAGTTTTTATCTCACCTTTCTCACTCTTTTTCTCAGACTTTCAGGCAAAAAACCACCTCAGTGGATCATATCAGAGATGACAATTTTGCCTGATGAGGACTTAGTAATTTACATTCTAAAATCCCCTTTACAAAAACATACTGTATTCAATAAATGTTCTAGGATTAAGTGTTGCATGACAAAACAGACTTGTACTGATTATGCACTTAAATGCTACCAGGTAATCCTGAGAACCAGGTGAGCTACCTGTTTGGAAAATTTGCTGGGTTGACCCTGACTGGAAACAGAATGCCCACTGAGTCTGTTCTGCCACTGCCCTCCTAAACAGGACAGAAAAAATATAAAAAAAAGGTTCACACACTGAGATAAAGCAGAGGGAGGACACTCACCAGTTACCATCACAAGCAAAACAGACTTAGGCAAAGGAAATTAGTTTTGTTTATTATCAATTAAATCAGAGTAAGATAGTGAGCAAAAAACTCAAATTGTAAAACACTTGCCCCAACCTCTCCCTTTTTCCTGGGCATGACTTCACCCTACATTTTTTCTCCCTTTCCTGTATGGCAGTGCAGGGTTTTGGGAAATGGGAGCTGTGGTCAGTTTATCCCATTGCCTCTGTCACTCCTCATACCCTTCCTCTGCTCCAGCATGGGGTCTTTTCCACAAGAGACAGTCCTCAAGGAATTTCTCCAACATGGGTCCTTCTCTCGCACAGTATGCAGTCCTTTGGGATGGATATTTTTTGAGACTGTGTTTAGGGATAGTAAGTTGTTCTGCCTATATAAGATTGTTTCTGCTATGAATGCTGAATTTTAGCATTACTGTATTTTAAAGCAGGGAGTAGATACTGAGGATTATAAATGTTTCCATCTTTGCATGGCTGTCATCATCTGTCACACTTCAGCAAGCAGTAAGCCAAAGCCGTTGTTCAAATCTTTGCCATAAAACACCTTTGCTTGTGAGCTGAGCAGACACATACTGCACGTCTGCAGCTAAAACTACCTAACTTCTGTGGTGCAAAATTTTGTCCAGCTCAGTATGGTTTGGGAGATTTTTTTATTCACAGTTTTATCTCTCACGTATCTGTTGCATTAATGTTGGAAGAGCAGCTGATCTGGCTTTCTTGAACTCTCCTCTGGTGCAGCACCAGGCCAGGTAAGGGCAGGAAGTGTAAGTAGCCTTTGCTGGTGGACTGTGCCCAAGGTGGCTATGGTGGGAAGTGTTGCCCAGGAGATGAAGGGAAGATGAGAAGCAGACTGAGATGGTTTTAGGGACAGACAAGTGACACATGAAAATATGGGACATTTGGAAATGTTTGTACAGTGGGACACAATGCTACTAGGACAATGAATGAAATCCTAACTGTGTCATTTTCTGACCCAAATGTTCAATTTAGACATTTCCATCAGATATTCTTTGAATGTAAGAGCTAGTTTGTAAAAGTAAATCTTTTACAATGAAGCTTTGCCTCATCAGGTCTCATGCCTGAAATTTGTCTAATCTTAGTCTATTTTTCCCAAATTCTACCACAGACTAAGTCAAGACTGCCTATATACTCTAAAGTGATGATTTTTCTTTAAAGCAGAGCATCTCAGAAATTGTTCAAATGAATCTAGGTTTCTACCTTCCCTGTCTCTTTGATCAAGCCTTTATGCTTATGCAGAGATTTTGTTCTCCCTTCCTTTATTGATCTCTTAAACATTTCAGCATTTAAATAAACTGTAAAACATTAAGTAGCTATCTGGATTCCAATAATAAATAGATTTAAGAATCCTGAATAACAGCAGCAGCAGCAACAACCACAAGTCTGACAATTCACTGAATTGGAAGCAAAGTTTTGATTCAATTATCCTGCAGTCCTAGGATCATTCTCATCTACTAAGTCATCAGTAAAACTTCATGGGCTACCATCAACTCCAAAATTACAGTCAAGTAACATTTGTTTTCAGAAGAAAATACTGAGATTCAGATAATTGAAAGGGTCATAAGATAGGAAACAAAAGCAAAAAAGGGAACTAGAGCAACATTCTTTATTAGCTTATCCAGTAGAATTATTTTAAGATTGCTTAAAATATTTGTATCAGGTGTTGTAAAACTAAACAAGTGGGTATAGTTTTTGCCCCAAATACTTATGAAATGAAAGAAGCATGTGTGCCAAAATACAGAATATAAGAAAATCACAGTGACAAATTGATGTAATTATACAAATTATCTGTACAAGTCTTTGAAGTCCACATTCTCCAAATTAAGCAAAGAAATTAAACCATCACTACACCCTCTGTATTTAAACCAATGTTTTTATGTTTAATTTTAAAAATTCTTTCAATTTTCACAGAGAAAGTGAACCTCAGGAAGAAATCTGAAGGAAAAATAATAAATTGTAAGGACTGTCTTGCAGGAGACATTTCAAGCATAAGTAACAGGAAAACAAAGTGGAAATGTTTGAAAGAATTATAAACATTTCCAATGACATTTCCACTGACCTTGCTGGTAAGTTGGAGGGGAAGAGATGAAAAGTTGATAGGAACAATTATATGAAGAGATATAAAAGATGCTTGGATGTAAAATAAAATTCAGACTTTTTTTGGTGTAAGGTAATGATATAAATCAACCATTCAGGGAGGATAGCACTACTATCATACCCACACAATTAACTACCTTATAAAAACTGAAAATATTTACACTTTCTGACAAAGAATTCTTAGTTGAATAAATTAAAGAATTACTGTGAATAACAGATCTCTTCTACCGTCTATTCCTTCTGAATGCAGAAGCAGATTTTTGAAAGGCAGAGTTAAAGAAAATTTCTTTTGCAAAGTTCATTTAGTTCTATTAAACTGTATTCCTGTTTCACTAGAGAAAAGTGGTGTCGCTAAGAGATAATTGTTCAGTGACAAAGACCAGAACAACATAATCACCATGACAATAAATGTGTTGATATGATAATGCAATAATAAAGAAAGAGAACTTGTACCTCTGAAAACAGTACAGCTCCTAAGTAGTTTGTTAGGGCTCCTTAGTATTGGAAGTCCACCCTCCTGTTGTAGCTAAACTCCATCCCTAGACCTGGTGTTTAGTACCTATGCATGGTAGCCTCCCTGACTGATATGCTACTTCAAAGACAATGCATGAGCCCATATTTTTATGAAGCTGATTTATCTTAAGGGTTACAAAGCAAAATTCCATTGCACTCTCTTTCACTGGTGATTCTTGCAAGATTTTAATGTTTCAAATACAGACAATGACTTATCATTGGGTGATAGTTGTTCTCATTATTTGGAAGGTGATGTTGAAAGGTGAAGTTGTTGTAGTTCAGGAGGATAAATCATATGACAACAAAGAGCTAAAGTTGTTACTCTTGGAGAATGCAGCAGACCAAAAATGTAAAAATTTGGGAAAAGAGGAAAAATCTCTTGCAAGTTAGGACTCATTACTTCAACGTGGATCTTATGTTTGTCACACAAAGTAGATCTTATGTGTGTCTAGGCAGGTGAACCTTAAACTTCTCTGCTACCACAAATAGGACACTGGTGGGAGAATGTGGAAGTTTTAAATACTATATTCGCTTTTCATATCTGTTGTAGCCAATGAAGTCAGAATAAATTAATTAAAAACTAAAACAGTATGAAGACTAACTGCATTGATTAAAGTTTAGGAAGTTTTTTTCAACAACAACTCTACATTAAAATTTTATCTTTCTCTTGAAAAAGACAGTCTTTCTTCTAAAATTGTCTGGGCATAACAGAACAGATGACAGCATTGCAGCCTGCACAATATCTCTTATGTAGAAAAACAGGGATGGAATTTCCTCTGAAGTTTTAATTCTAACATCCAGCTACTTCTCATCTTAAATGAGTGAAGACGTCAGTAACAGAAAGCTACTGAAAAGAAAGGAAGCTAAAGTGTATTAGTACTACAAGGGCTGTTTCTTCATAACATTGTTCAAAGGACCTTTAGCCAAAAGGCTCTGTATACTTACACCTGTATTTTTAAGAAGGATTTTTTGTTAAGTACATCTGAAAAAACCAAATGCATTTTACAAGGGTAGCATTCATCTGCCTTACCTAGAGGTGGATAGAGTTTAAAGTTGTTTGAAAATAGTTTAAAATTGAATTAAATAGGAAAGCTGAAAAAATTGAAACCAATATATTTTATTTTGTATTAAGACAAGAATCTCAAAAGTACAGCAAAGCTGCAACAAATTATTTCAGTACTACTTATCTGGCTAACACAAGAAAAAAATGAAACACATCCTGTGTTATTTTCTCACACCTTGATAAGCATGTTTGCAGCAGTAATATTTGTATCTTTCACTGAAACCCTATCAGACAAAGCATGGAGTATTTTCTCTGGGGACTATCTTCCCATGATCACACACAAGGCCTTCACAGTACAACCTTCCGCCCAGCTGCTGACCTATCTGCTGCTGCTCTTTCTGACTGCAGGAGTAGACAAGGTCTGGAAAGACAGTACAAGAGCTACAGCATATATTTGGAACATTATAAATAAACAAAAGGAAATTAGTACAATTCTTAGTCCTTGCCAGAAGGCCCTCAGTTCATATTATGGCTTGGAATTCAGAGTGGTTATCTTAGCAGAAAATTGTGCTCAGCATTTGAGGTAGTACAAAGGAAAGAAGGGATATATTTCAACACATTGGTAAACAGTAACTGGGCATTTGTGAAGAAATTTCATGATAGACCTAGCTGAAGTCAGTCACTTAATAACTCAGGTAAGGAAGATACCTTTGGGACGCTGCACAAAACTACGGCACTTTGAATTAAAATAGAGTTGATTATAATTTATACAATTGAGAGAAGAAGAGAATAGCAAACTGCCTTAGAGATTCCCTATTTGTTAAAGGCATTCTTAAAATGTACTTAAACTCAATATCAGCCAGCAGATGATTCAGGATTCAGCCAGGATTAAGGTAGGGCCTTTGGAAATAAGACCTGACATGTTTGCAGATGGACAAGACACAACCATTAATCTCTGTTTTATTTATACTCACACTCCATGAATGTTACTCCAGGTATTTACTGGTGTCAGCTGACCTAAGAACTATGTCTCTATGTTCAGCAAAAAAAGGAACAAAAAGAGATACAATGTGGAAGACACCATGCAGATGAAATTTGGTAGTCATATTTTTTTCAGCTGGATCAGTCATAATTAAGCCCTTGATTCGAGCCTGGCCCATTGCAGAGCTCTTAGTGCCACAGCAGTGCTGTAGGTAGCTTTCAAGTGATGCAGACAGAAATTTGCTAACTCTTCTATGCTTCACAGAAAAATTATTAATCACAAATGAAACCTATTCTTCTGAGATTTTAGTTGCCCATTTGCCTGAAATCTGTACCCATATTTGCTGTGGTATCAGAAGCAACTTTCCAAATCCTGGCAATGTAGACCTGCTACCTCAGTGCTATTTTTGACTTGGTATTTATAAATTTATTCTGAAAAAAGGCACTTCCTAATAAACTGCACCTCATTCAGTTAGTATGAAATCTAATGAAAACAATCTTTGTACAAGACAGAGCCTCTGCTACTAGTATGCATTTGGTTAACATTTTGTTTAATTACTAGCAGAAGACGACTAATACTTAAACAATAGGCCAAATACATTTATTTTCCTGGTTTATCAAGATAAAGAGATTAGAAAGCACAGAGCACAGCTTTCCTTATTAAATTTACTCAGCTGCCCTAAAGTGGTAACACTAGTTACAAAGGTAATTGTGTATAGTTTTTAAACTAGTAAACATTTTTTTTTTCTTTCTTACTTTTTCATAAGAAAAAGTCTGTGTCTATGTAACCTTGCTGCTTCCTCGAGAAACTGACATCACATTAACAGTGGATGGTGCAGTGTCCTACAGTTGTCCTGATCTGCGTGTGGTGCCCAGAGGCTGATGCCAGTCAGAAGACACTTGCCTTGCAAAGAGCTGATGGAAAACTACAAGCAGTGTGGCTGCTGCATTGTCCAGTACCCAGTACAAACTCATCTATGGACTTACAGTCTCTTGGAACGGCTCTTTATAGTACTGCTGTACTTCTCTCATCAAGGTGAGGAGTAAACCTCAATTACACCCGTATCATATTCGCAGGAGTTTTTTCTTGGTTTAGATCTACTGACTTCAGCTCAAAGATGGTGATCTAGGTTATATTTTCTGCCTCACTCTATAGATGTACAGTGCAAGTCTACAAAAAACAAGAGCCTTTTTCTCTTGAAATTATTTCATCATTTGTTGAAAACTTTTTTCCCAGTCAATTTTTTCCAGTGTTTTTGTTTTCTCAAAACATTTTCTAAACTGTTATAGTTCATTAAAACCACAATATTCTATTCAGAAACAGCTTCAATGAATACTTTTCAACCATTTCATACATACTAGGACTCACAAAAATGCACATATGCTTAGATGTCCTTAATGGAGAGCACTATTTATACTATCTTTATTAAAACGTTACAATACTAATGTACTGGTCCTTGTCCTAAATAAAATTAATGCTAGAATAGCTTTCTATTGCCAGAGCACTTTCAGATGGCCTAAATTTAAAAAAAAAGCTTGAGTCTGCATGCATATCTATCCATAATGATGTCTCCATTTTATTCTTTATTAAAAGCTCATTATTATCAAAGACAATTGTAAGAAACCCAGATGAGACCATATCATTTGGGACTTTAAGACTGAAGGCACTCACCCTATCAACTCAAAATCACTTATTCAAAAACTACTGTAGGCATTGTGTGACATAAAGTATTATAATACAGCAAGCATTGATACACCTCTTTATGAAGGCTGCATATGATGTTTCATCTTTCCAGTTATTTTCTAGCTCTGAAAAGTAACTTAAGCCACAGAGTAACCAGAAACATCAGAGGAGAGAGGAACTGAAAGGAGTCTGAATTGATTAATTCTCAAAAGCACTGCACATTTTCAGCATTACTGGTGCATGGGGGTAGGAAGGGATATGCAAAAAAGGTGGATACATGAGCAGAAAGGATAGTATTGGAGTTGTGAGATCTTCCAGCACCTCCTCCAGAAGAGATCTTGCACATCTGTGTAATTTTTGAGCAGACACTATATAAACACAAAATTTCTGCAGTAGCTAAGAAAGCACAAAAGCAACATTTATTTAACTTGTATGCTGAGGAATGAATATTTTGAATATTATGCCCTTTAAATCTGGAGGTGAAAGAATATCCACAAAGCAATGAATGTTGATGATGTCCCTTTCTTCTGAAATATATGACTTTCTCTAAACTCCATGCTAGTAAGTTATAATTAATTTAATTTAAAAAATTCACAGCAGTTCTAAGCTTTATTACTTATCGCAATGGCAAATTTTGCTAAAATAATTTAGAATTCAAGAATAATCTTAAAACCAGTGTTTGTTTGAATAGATACAAGGTTGATATCAATTAGATGGAAAATGAGATTTTCTTTTCAGGCTCTTCCTGAACAAGGACTATGATCACCACTATGATAATTTTTCCAACCATGGAATCATAAAATCTATCAAGTTGAATGAAACCCATAAGGATCATTGAGTTCAACTCCTCATTTCTCACAGAACCACCTAAAAATAAATCACAAGAGTAAGAGCATAATCCTGATAATTCTGGAACTCTGATAGACCTGATGCTGTGTGCACCTCTCTGGGGAGCCTGTTCCAGTGATCAGCCACCTTCTCAGTGAAGAACTTTTTCCTAATCTCCAATCTGAATTTTCCCTAATGCAGCTTCATGCCATTTTCTTGCGTCCTATCACTGATCACCAAAGGGAGGAGATGAGCACCTTCCCCTCTGCTGCCTCCCATGAGGAAGGTTTAGACTCCAATGGAGTCATTCAGTTGTCTCTTCCCCAGGTTCAACAAGCCAGGTGACGTCAGCCATTCCTCCAAAATTTTAACCCTCAAGACCTTTCACCATCTTGAACGCTCTCCTCTGGACACACTCTAATGATTGTTGCCCTCCTTACCTCCTTGTGGCACCCAGAACTGCCCCAGCACTGGAGGTGAGGCTGCCCCAGTGCAGAGCAGAGCAGGACAATCCCCTCCCTTGCCCGGCTCTCACGCTGTGCCTGATGCCCCCCAGACTCAGGTGGCCCTCCTGACTGCCAGGGCGCTGCTGACTCAAGTCCAACTTGTAATCAACCCAGACACACAGATCTGTTTCTGCAGAGCTGAAATCTCTTCTCCTCCAGTTGACATGTACAATGAGGATTACTCTGCCTCAGGTGAAGATTCCGGCACTTGCTCTTAAATTTCACATGGTTGGTGATGGCCCAGATTTCTATTCTATCCAGATTTCTCTGTAATGCCTCTCTACCCTTGAGAGAGTCCTAGCTTAGTACTATTGGCAAACTCATTTAAGATAGACTTGATTCCTGCATCCAGAGACTACGAAAATGTTACAGAGCATTGGCTGTAAAGCTGAGCACAGGAAAATCCCACATGTATAGCCATTATAACTCTTAAAACCCAACCCACCACCCAGTTTCTTACACAAAATGTTATGACTTGTCTATCAGTGTGATGGACATTTTGTGCACAATGATATTGTGCGAGACAGTGTCAAATTTTGCTAAAATTCAAAAATCCCATACAAACTATTACTTCATCCATGGGCACTAAGACCCAGCTCTGTATATCTAGAAAGGAGATTAAAAATTAAAACCTTCTTTTTCCTATGGGATATTAATTTAAATTACTTTGACTTCAGAAATACTTAACTGGAAAATCAGCTACAGGCCAAAGTCACACATGTAGTATCTAATGATCATTTTCAACTGGGAGGTCTAGGTAGTAGAAATACATTTAGTTATCTAAAAGTGTCTTTGAGTAGCTTTAGATACTTTGTGAGCCCCAACTTAATGGAGCAAAATTGAACTCCACACAGTTGCAAAAGAAGATTTTATCTTTGAAATGACACACTGAGATGAGGATTTCTACTGCTCAACAGACTGAATTCCATTGATCAGTGGTGTAAAGAAATTTTGTTTCATGCTGCCATAAATCTGACTGTAATTAACAACAGCTAACTTTCCATATGGTATGAAATCGCCAGATGTGCAACTATTCTAGGTTCAGGAACTGGTAAGTAGCACACATAACACAGAAAGACAAAACCTGCAACACCAACAGTCTTCACTCCTCTAAGTCTATCAGAAATGGTTATCTGTGCTAGCATTTTTTTGAATACACCACACTATTATTCGTGATCTCTGACTGTACATATATAGCAAAGAGAAGCCATAAACATCAAAGGAATGTTTTGACTGGCCAAATTAAGTCCTCAAAAATCTCTTAAGATCCATGACTTTCTATTGGTGCTCAGGGCCTCACACAATGTCATTTAAGATATACTAAAGGCTCCTTCTCAGTCTTGCATCTCAGCCCAATTTGGCTTTTGTGTTTCAGAATACAGAAGAATGATGCTCAAAAAGGAACAACTGGGCTGCACAGATCTTGGTTTTGGGGCATCATATCTAAATTCAACATCTTTTATATAATTCACAGCCCAGAAAATCCTCTGTAAAGCAACAATCATTGTTCTTGTGCATGACAGAAATACAAACCCAACAAACGCAACTCCCTTCCATCCCCAAGCTAATTTTTTCCCAAAGCTTTCTGTGCTTTTCCATTTGATTTCCTGATTCCACATCCAACTGGTTCAAAAACATTGTAATAAAGTTTTTTGCTCAGCAGTTCCACCAGTTTTGTAAATGAAACCAGGGGAAGAAAAGAATGCAGTAATGACAAATCCTCTGTCTTTTACTGAAGCTGCTGCTATGGGTATAATATTCGTAAAGGTTAAAATTAATATCTTTTTAGGGGTTTTTTTTTGAAAGGGAAAAGAGCAATGACTATAGATTTCCTTACTCCATATAATTATAAATACACAGAACTGAGTCATAAATTTAAAGGAAATTAATACCTCAGTCTAGCAGATGATACAAAGCTGTGAAAAGTGTTCAGTGTTTCCAAAATATTGTCTTTTCTGGCTAAGCAAAAATAAAAATTATTTGCTGTTTTCCTCCTTTCCTGAGGTTATAATTACTTCATTATTATAAGTGGTTATATACCATAATTGGATGAGGGAATAGACTAGAATAAAACAATAATCACTCAAAATTCCATTTTCAGTCTCCTTCAAAACAGAAAGAACACAAACTGTGGCTTCAGTTATTAAAGGAGCACTTCATTAGTGAATATTAAAAGAATAACCAATTCAGAAGCATCATCATAAATTCTAGGTATCCTCTTCCCTGTGTAAAACTGTCTGAGCTTAGCTCAACAATTTTATACCCTTCTTTTTAGTTACTTTATGCCTTTATGCAGTGACAGAAGAATTGAATACTTCAGTTTAAGACTGAGGACAGACCAGATTTGCTGAGATGACATCCCCCACCTATTATTTACACCTGTGATCAGGTTTGTTATTTCATGCACCTCTTTTATTTTTTTCTCTAAGATTTAATAATCTGACATAACATTGATCATATCATCATTATTTACTTTAGTTGCCTTCATTGCTGAACCCATGCTTCTCAAATCAAGCTTTCATAGATTATATCAGTTAATGTCTATTTTACTTTAGGGTGTAAGGATGTATCTCTAGTTTTTTGTTTTATTTGAAAAAGACTGACCAAAGTCCTGGTCAAAGTCTGATATCTCAAAAGATGTTTCAACAGAACAGAGAGAATCATCCTTGTCTTTGGTGCAAGTGTGCATTCTTTTGTGTCTCTTCTGGCTCAGAGAGAGCGAAGAGTGAGCAAGTTTAGCTTGAAATGCATGAAGGTATATATGACTTCAGCAGTGCAAAATGTGAACCTGTGCTTGTGTTGTACTCACAACCCTTGGGACTCCTGTGCCTCTTGCAGGTGGACACCTAAAACCTGGACTAATTGTGGATATGGGAACCATATCTATTGTGTTCAATTCTGAGTGGGCATGTTGTCAGATGTCACTACCACTGCTTAATAGAGGCACAGCTTCCTAAAATAACATTGTGGTTTTTGAAGACAGTTAAGGTTTTGCAGTCTAGATTCACTTCCGCCTAAATCTTCTGCAAGGTAAGAAGATGAAAAGGAGCTTGTTCCACTGAAGTCAAAGCAGCTTGCCAGTGGTATTGCTGGAAGCAACAATGCTGTGGCTCAAACTTCAATTAATTTCTGCAACCAAGGAATTTTGCCAATGTTTGTGTACTTGAGAACAAAATGTATGATCAGATTCATACTAAATAGAAGCAATTAGTTACTCACTGTCAGGATTTCCCTAGGCTTATGAGTTTTCCATCAGCTTTGATGCATCTGGTATAGTATCTAGCACTCAGACAGGACTTCCTCAGGTAGTTTTAGGTACAAAAACATTATTTTTTTTTTAGATTACCAACAGTGGATATCTCAGATTAGAACCCTGGATTTTCCTTCCTTCTTTACTATATAAACAAAGTTAAAATAAAAAGTCCTTTCACTTGCACTCAGGTTCTGGTACTCTCAAAGGCAGCAATATCACACAGCACATAAGGCACATGAAGCACCTAATGTGACAAGATGACTCATATACATGAAGTCAGTCAGGTAAAGGATAATTGTTTGCTCAATAGATTGTGTTACTTTTTCCATTTCTGTCACTCTAACATTCCTAGAAGTGCCTGGGGTTTTTATTTTTTGCTGCACCATAGAAAATCTTTATTTTTAATAGGGTCATTTAAACATAATCCTTTGTGCTACAAGAAAAAAAAAATTAGAAAATGACATCCCATCTTCAATCAGTCAGTATCATACAAAGTATACACTTTGGAGGTAGAATCAGAAAAAAACAGCACAATTTTCTAAATGCATAGATGCACTATAGTGCAATGATAAAGTCAATTCTGACAAATTTTGAGCCTCCAGGTTTTTGCCTAGGCTTCTGGTATCTATTCATAGAAACCAAGCCCTTCTTTATAGACATAAGTTCAAAATGTTGTGTTTAGGAACTGTGAGCTCTAAAATATAGAAACAAAGAGAAACCAAAAAAGTATAAATGATAAAAAGACAAAAAAAACCCCCAAAAAAACAACAACAACAAAAAAAAAACAAAAACAAAAAAAAAAACAAAAACCACCAAAAAACCCCCGGAATATTATTTTTATAGAATTTTGAGACAATGTAATGTTAAATTTGTGATTTACACTCTGATTACTGAGGTCTGAATATCTGCCATTGCTTATGCAGTGGTAGTTTGGGACATGTTGGTAACTGATAATGGGATGTGGTGGAGAGTAAATAGCGAGAATTGCTGTGCTGTCTGTACGTATATAAAATAAAAGCTTTTTCTGCAGAAAACCGATAGATGAGAATGACACAGGTTAAGTCTCAGTGCTGTGATTCAGAACTTTTCTGCCCAAATTCCATTTTCAGTGTTTGAAGCCTCTGACAATCACCTGGGAAAGGAAAGCTGCATATTTTAATTATCATTCAATACCTGACAGAGAAGAAGACGGAGTCAATAATGGGCATTATAACTGGTTTTTTGAGTCGATGATTCAGAGTGCCTCATTCTGCATTCTGCTTGAAGGTCTTCATGAACTGAGTGTTACCAAAAAAGACTAAAGAAAAGTATTGTATAAAAGCAAGAATTGGTAGACAGTTAGCCACTCTGTGGGGATCTTTAATTAAATAAAATGAAATGAAAATTTATACAATACTCTTGCGGATAGACGATAAATTAACTCCGGGCTGCACAGAATATATAGCATTACAAATAATACTAAAAGAATCTGCATGTGAGCTGTGAAGCCTTTGACTAGTGTAGCTGAGCAAGCAGTTTCCTATTGTACTCCAGACATGCTTGCTGTTGGATATCTAGGCAATTCCTACAAGAATTAGGACATGTTTTAATAACTGCTGTATAAAATAATGAACTAGGATTTTGAGCAATGATGCAGAACACCTTTGCCAGTTGGTGTTTGAATTTTCAGAACCAAAGTTCCATGTTTATTTCATTTACAAACAAATTTAAGCCATATATTTAAGTAAATAGTGTTCTTGACTGCTACTGCAAGAACAGATTTTTGCAGAATCACAGAGTCATTTGGAAGGAAGCTGACCCATTTTCATGCGGATTATTTTAGTGCTACAACTTTTGAGTAAGTCACTGATAATTTGGAAACTAAAATGATTCATTTGTTAAATATTATTTCAATTTATGTTTAAGGAAAGGAAGATTACTTATGTACAATTAGAGACTATCATGCTTAAGTGACTTTAAAGTCCAGTGTTCCACCCAAATGCAACAAAGTCTTGGAAGAGTCTACACATAAAGGTTCATTATCAATTGAAGTTTGTTTTTTTATCTGAAAAGTTAACATATTGAGAGCTGAGATTGTACAACAGACTATTTGTCAATTCTCACTATTCATCACCTCTGAAATGCAGAATAAACTCATGAAACCTACAAGATTCTGGGACTCCTTCTATTTCAAAGATGTCCTATCAAAAATCAGCCACAGTAGGAAGGTCACTTTCATCCTAAATGAAATTAAAATTTTAGATGACTACTATGACATCTGAGACAGAACCATGAGAACATTATATTAAAAAATGAGTACAGGCAACCGATGTTTCTTCTGTGAAACTTTGACTCAAATTCTTGTATTAAAACTCATCACTAATGAAGAATATGCTTTATATCTATCTAAAGAGCAGTGAGTATAATTGGTTCTTCCACACCAGCATCTGTATTTCCTTTTCAACATGTATTTCTTTTATATATGAATCACTTAGCTACCAGTTTTGTTCACAATTAGGAAACTTAATGCCTGACTCTGTTAAGACAGTTGATCAATATTTACCTTACTGTTTTTTTGAAAAGGAATTGTGCTGGTAAATTTTCGTTATTGCTGTTGATTGGTATATATTTACTGTCAGCAAAAATGGGTGGTTCTTTCTTTTACAACAATGTGGCATCTGACTTTGCTTGAACTGACTGATACACATGGATAAGTTTTCCTTTAAGAAATATTCATTCCAGCTAATTTAGCTTATTTTCTGCATGGTCACTATATCCAAATTCTCATGTGTAACCACTAGCTGTAAATATCTCACAAAAAAGCTTATATGAGATGAAGTTAGCATCAGGCAGATGTTTAGAGAGTGGGTCTTGGAATTTGATCAACACTTTACTGATTTCTGAAATATCAGCTGCACAGAATAGGATTTTATGTAGTTGCAGAGTGTTCCTATTTCCTTAGCACACAAATAAGTGTACTGTCAGGATTCAGTGACCAGAAATTCTCACTGTAAGGGAAAAGAAACAGCCCAAACCTTCCAACTTATTCACAAATGTAAGGAGAAGAAAATAAGGAGTAAATGCTGTTTGTTTCCCTCTGCCTCCTCTGGAACTGAAAGGGTATGTTCTGTTTGAGCATTTATTCTTCTTTCTAATACATCCTACCATATGGAGGAAACTAAAGGGAATGAATCACTAATTTCACATGGGGTAGGATGAAGGAAAGGAAGGCACAGAGAAGAGAGGAATGGCATTCTGAATTCAGGCCAGAAATCCTTCTAATCAGTTCCAAACATCAGTTTGGTTAATGGCTTGGAATGGCAGCACATCCTTGAAAAAGCACAGGGGAGGTGGATGCAGAGTAGATTAGGCGTATCAGTCTCTGATCCACTTCTCAATGCCTGGCTGGCAAGCATGTCCTCTGCATCTCTTCACACAGTGTGGTGGGGCTGGTGGGAGGACCTTCTGGTTGAGAACTTCTGCTGTACACAGCAGCTTTCCCAAATCTGTCTTCTTAACTGAGTCACCATTTTGAGCAAGAGCTCTTCCTTCCTTTTAATGACTCTCTCATTTAATGACTCTCTGTATTAACTTTTTTAGCAGTACAAAAATTTTTTTAGTTATGGAAATAAATCACAATACCACCAGAAAAAAAAAAAAAAAAACCCTAGCTGTTCTACGTGACATTTCAGGTGTGCTCAAACTCTATCTGACTGAGTGGCTTTTAGCACTTACAACGCTGTAGAAAGACCTGATGATGTAAGAACCAAGTCCAGCTTGGCATATCTGTTGTACATACACAGCAGCATCTGACATGTAAAACCCACCTCTATCATATTTCAAAAGGATGACTCAGTAGGAGCCGTTAAACTTTCTCAATATCTTGGGAAAGAAAAGTTAGCTTTTATTCTTCCTTTTCATTCCAGAAAAAACCCTCTAAATGTGAAAAATACTGGAACTAATATAAACAGCAAATGTTTTCTTTCTGAATAAACAACAAACCTTTATAACAAAACCTGCATACAGAAATAACTGAAACTTATATAATTGGCCCAGAAACCCTCAACTTATTTTGAAATAAATATTTCAAATTCACAGTCTCAAAACTGGGTAAGTGGGTTAACACTGAGGTTGCTGTTTCAATAATATACAAACCTAAGTTGAAATGGGAAAAAATGAGCAAGACACAGTTCAAAGAAGCTTCTGTTTCTAAGGAGTATCTTATATTTCTATATTTATAGGAATTTTCATGGGGAGTTTTAGGTATGACCTTCTTTGGAGAAAAGCAAATCTTCGTTGTTTTAGTTCACAAAATTTTTAGACAGTGTCCTGCCATGCCATCTGGTGCTAGCTGGCTGTTCAGTCAGAGCATTTGCCATGCATTCAGGAACTGTTTTTAGATGGGTGTAAGCAAGTGCACTTGCTAGTTTGAGGTATAATAAATGAAACAGGATACTTATCAGTAACAGAACCCAAAAATCCAATCTACCACCTTGATTTGACTTTGTTTTTATGTGTGATTCATAGCTTTTCCAGTTAGGAAGTGATAACTTTGCTCCTTTGTTTCAAATTTTAAATTACTCTTGCACAATATGAAGTATGAAGTCACCTCATCACACAGTATGAAGCATGGCAGTCAGTTCTTGGGAGTACAAGAACTTTAACGGAGGCAATTTTTATTAAGATAGCATTTCAGGTCAGCCCTTCACATTTCCATTCCATTGGCTTTTCCATCACTCCATTCCTCTGTAGGATGATATTGGTACATAGCCTATAAACTTTTCCTTGTATCATGTTCTACTTGAATCATACTATAAACATACCAACAGGAATATCTCTTCCCTACCATAAATTCCAGAAGAAATAAAAAAAAAATTCATATACGTTTCAGTAACTGTTATATGAAAAATTATCTGGAAATATACACCTTTATTTGCATGGAATTATATGTGCCATTTAAGAAAATGCTGAATACACCATTCTCATCTCTGATTCAGACCCTATTTCTTTAAACGCATGCTATAGTACTTGAAGTATCTTTATCATTAAGTTTGCAAGGTATTTCCATACCTATATTCAGCCTGGTTCTCATGAGACTTTAAAATCTCTTTACACCACAGGTGAAACTGGAATGTTTTAAGGCAAATAGAAAAAAAAAAAAGAGTGTGAAGAAAGAAAGCACATGACTCCTTCAAACTATGAAGAATAAAGAAGTCTCAAAGAAACCATGCTTTGTTTTCTCTAGTTGAAGTCTAGGAAATTAAATGTCTAATGCAAACAAGCCATTCATTATTTGGTAACGATGTCTAGAGCAGCTTTTGATTTTCAGACAGTGAAGTAAAACAAGAATCAAGTCACATTAAGAATGACAGCTTCAGAAAAATGTAGGTATTGCTGGTGTAGAAACTAGGACTACTGCCAAGATCTGAACACATTTCCTTTACTAAAACTTTATATTATCTTATTACATATAGAAGTCCCTAAAGTAATATTCACAAGTATCCATACTTTTGATGAACTATGTATTAGTGCACAGTAGTGGTGCAGTAGCACATGGAAGCTTTTTCATACTTAAAATAAAAAAAGTAACAGAGAAGAAAAGTGCAATTAACAGAATATGTAATGAAGAAGTGTATTTACTGCAATTTGAAAAGAATGCAATGTTTTACAATAGTTCTGGACAGAGGAAGATGAGAGAGAGGCAAAAGAAATGAGGAGAGAGAATTTCAACAATCTCTTTCCCAAATGTTTACTCACAGATCTCACAGACTCTCAGAGCATCTTTTGGGAAAGACAAGGGACAAAGAGCCATCATTCAGAAGACACAGTAGTGTCTTGGTACAATATTTAAATAGCAGCACTTTGAAGTAGTGCTTGTAAATTTTTAATCATTAGTTGACTGATGGTATGTGGAGCCCTTCATCAGCCTAAAGACAATAAAACTGTTTTGGGACTATAACTACCAAAGGAAGCAAAGACTGAGGTTTAAAAGTGCAAAGCCCAGTGACACTAAGTTGTGGGGAGTGTTGACCTGCTGAAGGGCTCTGCAGAAAGATCTGGACAGTCTGATTCAATGGGCTGAGGCCAACTGTATGAGGTTCAAGAAAGCCCAGTGGCAGGTCCTGCCCTTGGGTCACAAAAACACCACACAGAGCTACAGGCTGGGACAAAGTGCCTGGAAAGCTGTGCAGCAGAAAAGAAAAGGTCTGGGGTGTGCTGGTCAATACCCAGCTGACCGAGAGCCAACATGCATCCAGGTAGTCAAGAAAGCCAATGGCCTCCCAACCTGTATCTGTAATAGTGTGTCCAGCAGGAACAGGGCAATGATTGTCCCTCTGCACTAGCCACTGCTGAGGCCACACCTTGAGTGCTGTGCTGGGTTCTGGGCCCCTCACTACAAGAAGGACATTGAGGGGCTGGAGTGAGTTCAGAGAAGGGTGAAGGAGCTGATTAAGGGTCCAGAGGTAATTCCTAGAAGGAGCAGCTGAGGGAACTGGAGGTGTTCAGCCTAGAGAAAAGGAGACTCAGGGGTGACCTCATTGCTTTTTACAACTGCCTGGAAAGAGATTGTAGGAGGTATGGTTGGCCTCTTCTTCCAGGCAACTACTACAAAACAAGAGGAAATGGCCTCAAGCTGGGCCAGGGGCAGTTCATGTTAGGCATGAGGAAGAATTTCTTCACTGAAAGAGTGATTAGGCATTGGAATAGACTGCCCAGAAAAGTAGTGGTGATACCATCTCTGGGAGCATTCAAGAATTAATTGGGTGTCGCACTCAGTGTCATGGTTTAGCAGGCATGGTTATGTTTGATCAAAAGTTGGACCCAATGACCTTGGAGGTCTTTTCCAACCTTAATGATTCTATGACCATTAATATCAATCACAAATATCCAAGGGACATATAGAAATCTTAGATCAAAGCTGGGAGAAAATCCTATCTCCCTTGCATGGAACAGGCAGATTTCTTCAAAGATGTATAACCAGATACCATGATACTGAAATACTATAAAAGAAAATCATGGGCTTATGAGGACTAGAAAATCCAATGATCTTGAAATCTATCAAAGTCACTTCTGTTCAGTGTCATCTGTTTGAAAGCAGAGGATGATTATAATTTATTCAGTCTATCATTAATGGACATATGCTAAAGGATAGAATTCAGAGGGTCTGTTTTATGCCATCTGATGAGGTCAGAGAAGGAAAATCCCAGCTAATGACTTAATTGTCATCTCTGGAAATGGATGTTGGAACAACACTTGCTACCAGGTATGAATTATGTCATATCTAGTTTTTACAAGCAATGAAATTATGGCAAGACACTTTATGTAGATTATCTCTATTTCGATAAAGGTACTTTGTTTGGGAAAGGAATAGCCTCAAACATCTCTAGCAATTTGTTAATGACTGTGTATCATTACCAAGTGTGACATAAGAGCAAATCCCCAAAACACTGGTTTTGTCTACCTGCTGAGAAAGATTTCTTGAAATTCATATTCATAGGATCTCAATGGACCCATAATTAAGTCCTGTTCCAGCTGAATGGGGTCAGATCTTTTCTGATTTAAAAGCCTATCAGTTGCGTTTTTCTATACTGTGTAAAGACATTCACTTTAAAGCTCTTGACTGAAGGGACCAAGTTCCTTGTAATTGGATCCTAAGCTCTTCACCCACTGGACTACCTATTTTGTTGTGATTTTACTATCTTGATGCTGTCTGGGCAATGCTTGAGGATTCTTTGCCAAACTGACCATGAAATGCTGCTCCTTGCTGGCAGCTGCAATGGCTCCTGGTGTCTGCGAAGGTTATTAGGGCAGAATGTAGCTCCAGTGCAGAGCAGCAGATCAGGACAGAGAGCCATGCTTTGTTCTTGGTGAGCTCACCTAACCTTCAGATGCTTTTAGATTTTTTTCTGGTTTCTTCAGGAGGTCTCCAAGACCCTGGCAAGCTACAGCTCACTCACATTAATCACAGGTACACATCTGATGTTGCTGCCAGCAGCAAATGAGACACAATACAAGGCTAGGTAGATCCTGCCTAACCTGATGTGGCAGCAGTGTATCTGTTGCACTACAAGGTGACCTTGTACACTTGATGTGTGCTGGTTTAAATTTCACTGAGAAGTTGACCTGTGGCTTTATAAGAAAAACATTTTACATGCTCAGATTCCTCAAGTGTTATTTAAGTGCCTCACTTTCATAAGAATTATTGATTTGGTGGGAATTACTTAGTCCCAGAAGAAATAAAAATGAGGTAATGCATAATTCCTATATTACAAAAGAAAACCTCTATATGAATTACATTAAAAATGGTTAGCTTTAAAAAACCCACCATCATGAAAAGCACTTCCCTGCCTTAATGGCAAAAAAAAAAAAAAAATTGGTATGTGGAATTTGTGATTTTAATGACCTCCTTCTTTGTTCTGAAAACCCTGATTACAGCAGTCATGCAATAAGCAGGAACCCTCCTTCTTCTGAAAGTCTGTCACAGCACTTAAAACACACACAGGGGTTTTTTTCTCTGCTTCATTGAATGCAGCAAAAAGTACAGAGAACTGTGGTGCAAAATGCTTTGAGACAACACAGAAACAGGGAGGCACTGAGAGCCTGTTCTGAAAAACCTTGACACAGTAACCGTAAGAGGGAGAATTCCAGCTGCATTTACCAAAGCCACTAGGTGTCCCTGCTAACCTGCAGCAGCAGTGGCAGGTTCAAGTCCTGCTGGAAGACACAAACGCACTTCATAAACCTGTCCAAAAAAAATACCGCACTACCAAATCAGGCAGCATCCTCTGCCCAGCTGTGCATCACTTCATCGTATTGTCCATTATTTTTATCTTGCAGGCTTTCAGGGATGCAATACTTGCAGGCAAGGTCAGTCAGGACCAGTCAACAGCACTGTTTCTTGCTCATTAAATAAACCAGGTATGTCCTTGGCAAATGGAGACTGGAAACTTTCTGAGACCACACAGTTCTCAATCAAAAGCCAGGAAGTTTTCAGTAGTGTCCATTGCATTCGGTGCATTAAAATGAATAATGCAGAATTATTGAAAATGGCACAGATGCTGTTCTTTTAGTATTGACTAAAACAAATATATTAAGGGGTCATTTTTTTTTTGCTGCTCCATTTTTTCAGTTTTGTTATATGAATGTATATGATTTGATTTAAAATCACATTTCAGGGAAGGGACAGTTTTTGCAGTAAATCATATGCAGATTTAGGGGCTGTTCAAGCAAGCTTAAGATATTGCAGTATGTTATTTTAAAAGAGCTTATATCACACTCAAATAAATAAGATGTTTATCATTAACATTACTGGGAATAATGCTCATCCAATGTTGCACTTCCAACCTTAATTATTCTATGACTCTATGCTTCTTCTAATACTGAAACAAAAAGGATACTTTTTGAATGTAGTCTAATTTCATGCAGTAGCATACAACTCCCTCTAACTTGCTTTCTACAAATTAGAGCTTCACAAACCCAAATATTTTATTCACAGATTCCACTTGGTCTTTTTTTACCCTTGGAAAGGACTCTTTTTTTCTCTAGGAAAGAAGAAAAAACCGACCAAAAACCTATCCTTTCTGTTGCTGCCCCCCCAAACAGAAAAAAACCCAAACACTCTCTTTTCCTAAGGTCTTCTGTATTTTTTCTGATGCCCAAAGTGTCTGGGTACGACGGTACCTCACTGAAATTACAATCTGACTATACCCTACTTATATGAGCTGGGATTTCTACAAGCTGCTGTGCTTCCCTCCGGGATGCATCACTATCTTTTCCTAAAAATACAAGGTTTATTTTACAAGAATAAAAAAATTATGCTACACTTTAATAGGAATAGTTCTACCAGAAAGATGAAGCTGCAAAAAACCCGTGCAGTATAACTGGCAGAATGCTAGTGCCCACTTCACCAAAAAAATCCCCAAAAAATTCCCCAAATAAACAAAAAAAGGGGAAATATTCAGTAGTTTGCTGAAAATCTTATTAGAGAGCATTTGAAAACATACATATGCTATTTACAGTGCAAATTATGTTGAGATTTTTTTTACTGAAAATACTCCAATGGTAAATTTTTGTGGGTTTTTTTTTGGTCCCACTTTCATGTGGTCATTTGGTTTTTAAAGTTTCACGTGTTTGATACCAGGCCTCAGAGGATAATCTACTCATTTTTCCTCACTAGTGAAGATTCTTACTTTTCCACTGCAATTCATTACTAGAAAGACATTCCCATTTTCACTAGCAATTTTTTTCCTCAGTCAGTTTATGTGGAAATTCTGAAGAAATTCAGTGTAATTTTTACAAGATTCACTGACTGACTTCTTCTAAAACATTAGAGCCCTTTAAATCTCCAAGGTTAATTCCGTGGCTATAAAAGCAAAAAAACACATTAGATTTTTACTCACTATTGTTGGTTGCCCCTCTTGGCCTTCTCTAATGTATGTACAAGAGTTAAAAGCAATGGAGATAAATGCTTAATGAATGCTATCAAGTTTTCAATATTGACTTTATGCAACAGATGGTTCTTAGGCAAAGTAGGAGTAATGAAATATTTAAGAAATCACTATTATTTATGAAAAATTTCAACCATTACCTACTTAGGTTGATGGTGATTAATTTAGAGCTGAGGTCAGTTGTATTGTTCTGCTCCTGATGAATATTTATAACACTCTAAGACACTACACACAATATATTTTTGTTAGAAGGAAACACACTGGCGCAGTGTGTCCTACCACTGGCCAGGGCTGTCCTCTCAGTTCATTGCTGACATTCATACACTGCTAATCCTAGATGTTTAAAATTAATATTTTAACTGCAATACTATCAAATGCAAGCAAAGTTCAGGTCAGAATGCTTAGTAAGAACAATATAAACCAATAAAGAATAGGATGAAGTTTCAGCACAAAAGGTGCAATAGGTGAGCGCAAAAGCTAACAAAGTCTCACATATCATCAGTGTAGCATGCATCTACAAAATAAAAAGGAGTCCCTCTGGGAATCAACTTTAACATTGCAAAGAAATCTCAACCTTGACACAAAGGAATTGTTTTGCAAACATCAGGCTCAGAAGCCTTTTTTTTTTTTTCTACTTTTCCCTTTCCTTCCTTTTGTTTTGCTGTTCCAGTCAACCACAGTAAGACATGATTGACAACTCCTCAGTGATGGTGTGTTTCAAAGATCACTCAGATTTCTTCACTGGACCAGCTCAGTGGGAAGATATCAAGATATAGGGAAGGGCAGGCCAGTTTCTGCAGGAGGCAATCCTTCAGCAAGAATAGAGCTGTATAATAAGAAGCAACAGGATGCAATAGGAGAATAAAATAACAAAGAGCAGAGATGAAGGGGGAAATAAAATAGAAGCAAAAACATAGTAACACAGGACAGGTTACGACCCAATAATAGAGGAGCTGAGGAAAAAGAGAGCTGGTGAAAAGGATGCGTGTTCTCTAAAATGCAAAAAGAGAAGGAAAGGTATAAAACATGAAAAAGCCTGCACTTTTACAGGTTCAAGACTTTGTTTATTACCCTGTTAGATAAGCCACTGCTGTTCTATATAACGTGATAATAATGCCTGAATGAAGTAGGACTTACCACCTTAGCTAAATCAAACAAAAAAAGGGAAAAAAAACCCTCTTAAAAACAGATTGTTTGTGATTGAGACAAAAAGATAAGAGTCCCACAGCAAGGCCACAGGGATGTGCAGAAAAGTTTTAAGGCTAAGACTGGGATTCAGGAAGTACGGGCACATACCTGGCCTCTGCCACTGATGCTCAACTCGGGTCAGAGTCATTCTCAGGTCCTGGTCTTGCATTATTCTCAGTTCTTCAACACAGCCTTCCTCTCACCACTTTCCTTGTTTGTGTAATTGATCTGTAAGCCATCTGGGAACTGACAGCCTCTTGCCATAAGAGAGTGAACTGCTGACAGCCTTTTAGCTCTCAGTCAAGTGTTAACTGCTGCCTCTTCACGAACCCTTAACTCACATAAAAATCCCTTTTGAATTTCTCTCTGCTCAGCACGTTGCACCCTGCCCCTGGCAATGGGCTGTAGACTGGTACCATGGTCCCGTGTGTTTGTGTGTGTGTTTGTGCGCACGTGTGCAATGCCATCTGCACTGCTGTCGCCAACTCCCTGCATGCAAACAGTATCTTGTTGCCCTGTGTACAAACAGCTACTTCCAGCATCTCCTCCCTGATTGTTTCTAGGGCCCTGGATCTCCCCTCTTTCATGTACTGTGGGCAGAACAGACTGGCTGTAGCCAGCTGAGAGTTAGGGAAGGGATGCCTGACTGCACTGGAGTGTGGCACAAGGAGGAGACAGCAAGTTTCCTTGCGCAGCAAGTTTCCCTATGGCTGAGCGGCTGTATGAGGGGTCATGGCCACTGGCTAACTAAGAAATATTAAAGAAAGATCCCTTTCTTATCCTAGATACTTTACCTTCCAAGAAATGTTCCACTTCCTTTACTTACACAACAACTTCTTTGGTATTAGTATCATGAAAAGCAAGTGGTGTTGGCATTTGCAAAATGCAACCTAAATCATAGAATCATAAAACATCCTGAGTTGGAAGGGACCCATCAGGATTATTGAGTCCAACTCCTGGCCCTGCACAGGACACCCCAAAGAGTCAGCCCATGTGCCTGAGAGCATTGTCCAAATGTTTTTTGAGCCCTGTCAGGCTTGATGCTGTGACCACTTTCTTAGGAAGCCTTTTCTGGTGCTCAAACACCCATTTCATGAAAAATCTTTTTCTAATATCCAACCTAAACCTCTTCTGATGCAACTTCCAGCCATTTCCTCACATTTTGTCACCATTAGCCACAGGGAAGAGATCAGTGTCTGTTTCTCCTCTTCCCCTCCCAAGGAAATTGTAACTGCAATGATGTCTTCCCTCAGTATTGTCTTCTCAGGCTGAACAGACCAAGTGACCTCATCCACTCCTCCTACAGCTTCACCTCAAGGCTCTTCACCATTCTCACAGCTGTCCTTTGGATGCACTCTAAGAGCTTAATGTCTTTCTTATATTGTGGTACCCAAGAGTGCCCCCAGTACTTGAGGTGAGGTTGCACCAGTGCAGAGAAGGAAGACAATCAGATTTTTTCTGAAGTTTTTCTGAGTTTGTTGTTTAGTTCCATCAAAGCTGGTGATGCTCCTGCTTTTTCAGCATGCAATTCTATGGGGCCATTTTTATTAACATGAACTGCATGTATTCTGATGTTTCTTTGTATCTTTGGTCTTGCGAGGGGATGAAAGCTGTGGTGCACTTAGAAGCGTTCTTAATGGGAAAATGAGGAATGCAGCATGTATTTTTTATTTAGATTAAAAATATTTTGTATTGTTTCTATCCATGTTGGCTTCAGCATAACAGAAATAAGCCCATGGAAGAGGCTTGTCAGCCTCAGGAACCATAGTCAGCCATGTACGGTGTGTCACCATTATTCTCTTTCTATTAAAACCACTACAGCTTGTACACTGGACTCAACTCCTATTACGTCTTTTGTGTGAATCATTAACTCGGTGGCCTCAGAGTCATACCACGAAGCCTGCTGCTGTTGATAAGCAAGTATCACTGAGATGAAAGGAGACAAGGTAAAGCATTGGTCTAGAAGACAGAAGGACAGTGCCATTCACCTCAAGTCTTATCAATTATGTAAGGCTAGTTACTTCTGAGGAGGAACATGCAGGAAGTTAGACTGCTTGAACTTATTTATCTGACATAATAAGGAGTCTGAATGCAAATTGAACACATAAACAAATAAATTAAGTCATTAACACATTTTCATGGGCTTTAATAATAAATTTCCTCTGTATTTCTGAAAATAATGATAGATTTTAAAATGGGGCTGAAATAGCAGCAGTCTGACCACATGGAACAGAAGGCTAATAAAAGGGATGGACAGGGAAAAAATGATATGAAAAGAAATCCATGTGCATGAGTCAAAGAACTCCCAAAAAATTAAATATCTTATACATCTAAAAACTAGAAAAGAACAGTAAGCTAGAAAGTTTATAGCATTATACTTGGAGATTTGGATTTTACCAAAGCTATGTCAAACAGTTCAACACAGGAAGATTTTCAAGACAAAATTAAAATCTATAGTTAATGTAGAAGAAATTGTGTGGGTACTGGTCTATGTACACCTTCTTCCTGTTTAAAATATTTTGTTTTCCTGTGTGCATCTCAGTGAGGCATGCAGTGAGAAGTCACAGTATTTCTATATGTGATAACTGAGCACATTCTGTCTCAAACCTCTGGTCTCTTCAGAGTGAAAACACCTATGCTGAATTATAAACAACAGCCTCTGACAGCAAATAAATGAGGCAAAAAACAACCAAACAAAAAAGCCCCAGAAACAGTTTTCCAATAGTTAACTTCAAAGCTAAGAAAGTCCTAGAAAATTATTCTGCTACAAAATCACACTGATAATGAATGAAAACACTACATGTCATCACAATTGAGGCATCAACAATTACTTCTAGATATCTGGGCTGATAGATGAATCCAACCTCCTGGCAATAAGAGTGGTCAAGATAGGAAAAATTCTCATCTTCCTATTTCCATTTACAGGAGAGGTGCAGACATGCAGAACTTCTCTCCAGCCTACTACTTCCTTGAGAGAGCCCTTTCAGGAAGAATATTATGCTTAGTTCAGAAAACTGATTATACCTTTGATTGCAGTTAATGATTTGGTGTCATTAGCTAAATGCTTCTTCTCAAAATGAACTGCCAGAAAATCTCCACCTCAGGCAGCAGTTTCTCATAAGCTAGGTCAGCAGAACTGAACAACCACAGGCATGTGTGAGGGCATATGACCAAGGTGAGCTATCATCCCAGTATCACTGTGGCTGTCACATACGATATGATGCTCTTAGCTTTAGTTGCATGCCTTTTGTTTCAAACCTGTTTCTCTGTAACCTTCATGACTTTAATTTATTTAGTTTCATAAGCCAAGAATAATTGAAATAAGTTCAGAAAAGGCATTACAGATATAGATATAGATAGACAGTTATAGATATAAATAAGGTATATATGTAAAGCAACACGTAGTTTATCAGCCTGAGGGTATCCTCCATTCAATAATTCTCCAAAGTCTGTCTCAAGGTTTTCAAAATTCACCATTTTCAATTTGGTTATGCATTTTTAGTCTAATTTTATGAGACCACAAGACCAACTTCTTGTGTTAGCACATTTTTTCCCATGTCATCTTCAAATTAGAGAATGTAGTATTGCATTTTATCTAAATGGTATGCCCTGTCTCACCCCTCCGAAATGTATGGTATATTCTAAGCCTGTGGTCCTGCCCTGAACCATCATGTACCTGTAATCCCATTGGCCCAAGTCTGATTCCGTGCCCACTTCAATTCCCCTCTTAAGCTGTGCTAGTGAAATCAGCTGCCCTCTTAGCCCTTCCACTCTCTTAGCCTTTTCCCCCACTCTCAGCCTTTCCCCTCTCTTGCCCCTTCCCGCCCCTAGGCTCCCCCTCCTTCCCCGTCCCCCTTCCCCGCTTCTCCCTCAGTAACCATGCTGTTCCCAGGGATGGGACCCCCAATAAACCCTCATCTAATCAGCACCCTCAGAAGCTGTGTGGAGTCTCCTTGCCTGCCTGCTGCTGCCAGCCAACACTCACAGCCTAGGGGGCCCTCCAGGGACACCCCGGGGTACCCCCTACCCAAAACGAACCACAAAAAGAGAAGATCATAGACCTGTAATTATTAGAAAAGAACAGAGGTAGGACAAGGATGCCTTTCTCTGTGAATCTTGGCAATGAACTTTACCCCCAAAATGAAAAATCAGGAAAAGTGTTTTGCTGCAATTTTTGAACTCCCAGGTGTAGAAACCCAGTCAATCTGGAAGCCAAGTTAACCCTACTAGTCTTGATAGCATCAACATACAGAGTCAAGACAAGAGTGCCAAAATGAAACAGAACATCTTCCCAGAAGATGGGATAAGGAGGTATCAGTCATAGTTCCTACTATATAGATGTTTCTTAGCAGATTAAATGCAAAATGCTGCTTACTCAGACTCTCTGTTATAAACTCATTGACCTTCTACCAATTTTAGCTAAACCTGACAAGAGCTTACTGTTCAGTGCTTTATTCTCATTCCTTCTTTCAAACTCTACCTGCTCTTTGTGCTATTTTGAAAATAAGAGATGCTGCTGGTGTTGTGCTCAGAGCTCAGACTGCAGATGCCAGGCTGCAAAAATCTGCATACACTAATTGTGGATACAAAGGAACATATCCCCAGATCATGCAGAAAGAAGGAAGCCTATTGCATCCTATAGGTCTTTGCTGTGCTTCCTAGCTAGGAAGCCTCCTTCTCTATCACTTACAATCACAACAAAACACATTAAATCAACATGTCCTATTTTATAGAGGAAATTATTTTACCTTGCAGGGATTCAAAAGTCTAAAGAAAATACCCTTCTATTATCATGTTTTAGCTTCACAAAATAAAGTCTCATTCAATTTACAGCTGGTATCTTACTGCCTTTGTAACCAGTATATTCATGTCAGCAATCAGATCCATGAATATTTTTTGTGTTTAATAAGTATAATTTCCATGAATCACTAATGGAATCAGTAGGAGGATATAATACACATGCAAAAAAAATTAGGTGGTGCCCTTCAGAATCCTGGAGGGATTTCATCAGCACAAACCAGTCTGCTTCTTTACTTTACAAAGCAAGGGTTTTTCTCTCAAGTAGGAATTTCACAGCAATCTGTAATGCAACTCTGGGAGGATGTACTGGCATTTTATTCAAATTTTGTGAACAATATTTAATTTAAAGAAAAATCTACTATTTTAGCTTTTCTAAAGCTTAGATATATAGAAATAAAGCTGTTTCTTAGACTGGAAAAACATTAAGCAGTTTGGCTAATGCAGCCATTTTTTCCTCCAGATTTAATGCAAAGTAATTGGGTGCAAATGCTCAGGTCGTATGCTGGCTCTAGAGGACTGAATAATTGGAAAGAGAATTAGTTCATTAATGCTCTAAGAACCTACCAGTACTTCATCACAAAGAAAAAGGAGTAGGAATAATTCAGCCACAGTAGAGCTTCATTTCAGTCATAAACTGTAAGCAAGATTCAGCACTTTGATTTTCCTAGAGCTCCACATTGACTTTAATTGGCTTTGGATCAAGGACTACACTAAGCCGCTTCATGTTTGGTGTTTATAGACCGCATTCTGTCTGTGAGGCATAATCATATACATTTAAAAGGGCTTATCACTGCCTAGTGATAACTGCAGGTTATCACCTTTTCTCTTCTCCTAATACAAGGCAAGAATCAGCAGAAGACTCTCACTATTAATTATCCATATCTTTCTGTCCTGTTTCCTGCCACCCATAAAAACTCCTCCCTAGTAACTAACACTGCCTAAGGACTGCTATGTATGTTAGTTACAAATCTTCAACAATCCATTTGAAGAAAAAGAGTCTCTACAGATACTTATTTTCCCAGCTGGCAGCACCTCCATTATGGGAGGAATGTTTATCAGTCCATAAGAATTCTCTGCAAGACTTGGCACACACAGAAAAAGAAAAAAAATTGCTCCCTTTTGAGTGCACAATGGCTTAGCTGTTACTCCTTTTCAGTTAGGGAGGTGGGTACATTGAGGACATGTTCTGGGGCTCAGTGTACTCTTAATTTGAATATACCAAGAGCCCAGAAACATGGGCATTTCCATCTTAATGCAGTAGACCAGGAAAGTGTGAAAGTATCTTTTGGTTCAACAGGAAACGAAAAACAAATCCTGTGTGAAAATTAACATCATGTAGATTGGTGAGCATGCAGTGACTACATATCACATGCAGTGACTACACATCACACAGAGATATGAATCATTTGGAGGAGGGGGAAACCGAAAAGTGGAATTAACTAAGGGAATTGAGTTATTAAAAACTTGAGTATTTAGTCCTGGCACTCAGAATCGTCCTAAGGTTCTTGGAAAACAAAGAACTCCTCACACTCTTCCCCTCCCCCAGCAGAGGGTCCCTCTCAGAGGACAAGAGTTCTCCACAAACTTCTCAAAAAGTGAGTCCTTCCACGGGTTGTAGTTCTTTATGAACTGGTTGAGCATGTGTCTGCATGGTGCAGGGTGTCATGAGCAGACTTTTCTAGTGTGGCTCCCCTGAAGGATCCCAAATCCTCCCAGAAAATTTGCTCCAGTGTGGACTTTTCTCTCCATGGGGTCAATGGTCCTGCCAGGAGCCTGCTCCAATTCAGGTTTCCCATAAGGCCACAGTCTGTTTTGGGCATCCACCTTGTCCAGCCTGGGAATTCTCCACGGGCTGCATGTGGATGGCTGCTGCTCCTGGGGTTTGTATGGGCTGCAGGGGCACGGCCTGACTCACCATGGGGCTGGCAGGTACCTGGTACCTGACAGACACCAGGGGCTGCAGGGGAATCTCAGCTCTGGTGCCTATGAAACCTTCTCCCCCTCCTGCTTCATTGCCCTTGGTATCTGCAGAGCTGCTCCTCTCACAAGTTCTCACTCTTCTGGATTAAGCTGCTGGGTAATTTTCTCCCCTCCTCTATAATAGAATATCCCAGAGGTGATACCATCATCACTGATGAGCTCAGTTGCAGCCAACAGAAGGTCTGTCTTGGAGCCATCTAGCAATGGCTTCATCAGACAAAAGAGAAGCTTCTAGCAGCTTCTCAAAGAAGTTGTCATCCCACTGCTATAGTCCAGCCCACTACCCAGACCTTGCCATGCAAACTCAGTAAAGCAGTGTAAGCTGAAAGGTGACGTAATTGGTTTTTTCCAAGGCAGAAGATCTGATGAATTAGCAGGAGGAATTCCACAGCAGGCTCAGCTCAGTAGCTATTTAAAGGCATGTTTGCATCACAACAAAGGAACAGCAGTTAGAGAGACCTTTTCTACTCATATACATTACTCTTAACACAGTTGTCCTTTCTGTGATAGCAGCACAGAAGAAAAGATGTCTGAAGTAATTGCAATTGCATTATCATGTTTAAGCTCATTTTACCACAGCTTTCTGAACATCATCTTCCATTTTACTAAGGAAGTAAAGCTGAATAGGATTATTACAAGCTCTCTATGCCAATCCATCACTGATACCTGTGCAGTTATGCCAAAAATTAATCTTGTGCCTGAAATTAGTCATAAATGAAAGATTTATTCAAGTAATTAAATGGTGAGTTGTAAATACACTACTTTCAAAAGCAAATCACTTACAAGAAATCTGCTACTAAGACATTCAGATTGCAAAGTTACCTGACAACTTTGTACAAATATGTGTTCCTGATGTGCAGGTATTTTAAAGGAGACTCATTAAATTAGGAATTCAGTTCAAGCACATCTATTGCACTGCATTTAATGAATGAGGTGGGAATAAAAGGGGAGAAGTTGGGGCACCCATAAGACAACTATAGAATTTTAAAACATGACAGGTGGGTAGAAGAGAAGAGATGACACACCATAAAATTCACATTAGAGGGCTTGTTTGTGCTTGTTATAAAGAAAATAAAATACACATAGCATGAATGCAAATTATTACTTTATGAAAATGAAAGAGAAGCAGGTGTATGAGTTTCTGTTAGCTACTGTACACAGTTAAAAAGCTTATGAGTGTCTGGCCCCAGTGTGTTAAGGCTGGTGTGGTGGGTTGATCCCAGCTGAACACCAATGCCCAGCAAAGCTGCTCTGTCACTGTGATCCTCAGATGAACAGGGGAGAGAAAATATATCAAGGGCTCATGGGTTGGAATAAGGACAGGCAGAAGTTGCTCACCAGTTCATGGGCACAACAGACATGACCCAAGAAAATTAGTATAATTTATTTCCAATCAATTCAGAGTGAGACAATGAGAAATAAAACAAAATCTTAAAAACACCATAATCCTATCCCCCTGCCACCCCTCCCTTTCCCTCCCCCACTTTCTTCCTGGGTTGAACTTTACTCCTGATTGTCTCTACATGATCCCAGCCAGTGGCACAGGATGACAAGGACTGGAGTCTGTGGTCAGTTCATCATGTGTTGTCTCTGATGCTCCTATGCTCTCTGCGGAAGGACTTACCACACTCCTCCCCTGTTCCAATATAGGGTCCTTCCCACAGGATTCCTTTCCAAACTGTTCTAGTGCTGGTCCTTTCCATGGGCTGGAGTTCTTCATTAACTGCTCCAGCATGGGTCTCTGCCGTGGTGCAGTCACTCAGGAACAGACTGCACAAGCTCCTGCAGGGTCCAACAAGTCCAGACAGCAAACCTGCTCCAGCACAGGCTCTTCTCTCCATGGGGCCACAGGCCCTACCAGAAGCCTGCTCCAGTGTTGGCTTCCCATGGAGTCACAATCTCCTTCAGGCATCCACCTACTCCATCATGGGAGTCCTCAAGTGGATCTCCATGGGCTGCAGGGGCCCTCACCATGGTCTGCACAGGGGCTACAGGGAAATCCCTGCTCCAGTGGCTGGAGCACCTCCTGCCACTCCTTCTTCACTGGCCTCGGTGTCTGCAGGGATGCTCTTCTCTCTTATTCTCACTCCTCTCTTCTCTGACAGCAATTTTTGCACAGTAACTTTTCCCTCCTTCTTCAATATATTATCTCATTTAGTGTCAGGCATTTGGCCTTGACTACCAACAGTCCTGTCCTGGGGCTTCCAGCAGTTTCTCACACAAGGCACCTCTGTAACCCTGCTGCTACCAAGACCTTTTCATGCCTACCCAATACAGAGAGCTCTCTAAGAAAAGCTGGAATTTGGTAAAACAATAGATAAAACTAAAGAAGTGGTGGGAAATTCCTAGATTTCTGTATTAATTGTAGCTTGCAGACTTTGGAAAAAAAACATTGCTGATTTCTAACAGGTTGTTTTTTAAATACAATCTATTTTCCAGTCATGGAAAAAACTGAAACAGCACACTGGACTCAGGCGGAATTGGATACAACAGTAAGAAAAAAGAATGAGTGGCAAAGTGAAAAGTACTAGATTGGTTAGCATTAATTTAGACAAAATTGGAATAATCTACAATTTCTCTTAAAAGACATGAAGAACTGAACCTTCCAAAGGGTAAGAATCCCAGCATTAAAGTAAATTTACTTGTTTTTTAAAAATTGTGTTTACAAAAATATCTTGAAACTTATTTGGCACGTTTCTCTGCAGGAGCATGTCCCTTGTGAAATGCATGGCTAAGATAACTGACTCTCAGGAAACTGACCCAATAGGCAGCTATTCTGAACTAGATCACAGAAAGAAAATCTGTTTTTTCTGAGTGGAAATAAATATCTTGTGAAGCGTTACTGGGCCTATCAGGGACAGATCCCTAAACACTATACATCTTTTGTGTAAAAAGGAGTAAGGCTAAAAGACCTTTTTTCCCATCTAACAAACAGAACTAGAGATGAGTTAGGAAATCTTGCAAGCAGAAAATATTAGCAGAGAAAACTGAAACTGACCTCATGAAGGCCTTGTAATATTTTTTCCTATTTTCTATCCTTAGTCCTTGGATACATGCTTCAGTAAGTGAAGTGCTTATGGTTGCATATGCAAGTAAAAAATCCACTTTCTCCCCCCAACCGCCCCAAGAATGCTTCAGTAAATGTAGCTTTTCCGGAGAGGATATGTTACTAGAGGGGTATCTAGGTGATCATCCTGAATCAAATTATTTAATCTTTCATTTTCCTTTCTGCTATTGTGACCTTTTGTGGTACTTACAGCAGGAGGAGTTGAAAAGTAATAAAAATCAAGTGAGAGGATGATTTTTGAATCCTACATGCTCCTTTTATGGTACTGTTCCATCAAGGCTTATTGTCCCAGCTGTAGTTAAAATAATTACAGAGCAATTACAGTCTAATGAGGAAGAATGGTGCAATCTACTCAAAATGAGTAAGAGAGAGAAAGTAGTATTCCTTGGGACTGATAAAGCCACCTTATATGCATGTTACCAACCTGGAAACACAACAAGAAATCTAATGCATTTGGCAGCTAAAAGTATCAGACAGTGCTAAACATTTTCCATACTCAGGGTGACAGATAGTTCCTATTTCAATGAGCTGTCCTTAAAAACTAAAACACTGGTGCAGAGTACCTATGATAGGTCTAAAAAAAGTAATTTACTTTTACATTTTCCCCTTTTATATTTAAATCCACAGAGTAGGCAAAGTAATAAGATTTTCAAGGCTTTTTAAAGACCTTGTGATTTCATGACTTATATTTGCAAGGATTGACTCCAAACTTAAGAGGTGATCTCACATTGACCAGAAGAGCAAAAATGAAACAAGGAGGGTTGTCTGACTTCTGGGAAGTCTTCAGTTCATAAGCGCTGAACATCCTGTTGATGATAGGATTATTGTTTGTAAGCCATTTTGTGTGTGCACACTGTCAGCTACGATACAATATTGAGATACTTGGTCTGGCTCCCATCTGGTTGAAGCTCAGGTAAAACTAAGGACAGTATTGCAACTCCTAAGTACAAATTTGCTTGAGTCAGATAATGATTTTTGTTCAATTTCAGGACTCATTATTCAATGCTGACAGCTGACAATCTGTATCACTCTAGATACAAACTTGCTGTTCAACTTGAAAATCGTGCTTGCCCGCCCACTTTGAATAAGGGAGGATTCTCATGGAATACAGGGGAAGCCTCTTTTCTGCAAGGACTCATCAATTTACAACAGTTTTACTTTCCAATCAGCATTTAGTTCAAATTCTAAATACAGTAATAACATGGTTAGATTGATGAGTTTCTGGATGAAGCCCAGGTTTCCAGAAACGATAAAGTAATAAACCTTGTGAAGTTATGGTGATGCTACTATTGTGAACTGTAGGTATAAATCTCCCAGCCTTCCCTCCTACCTCTTCCCTTCTGCTCTCCTGAAGTTTCTTTTATTCTGCTCGTTATTTCTTATCTCCTGAATATAAATTAGTTTTGCATTCCTTTGTGGCTGCATTTTAACACACCTCCTGGACATCCAGCAGAGCAGAAGCGAAGTCCAACAATGAAAAACACCAAGAGCTGTAGAAGTTTACGTCACTTGCAGTCAAAAGTGTTGCATTCTCACTGTTATCATTTGTTCCTTTTAGCAACAGATCATGCAGACACCCCAATAATTAAATCATTTACTTAATGGAAGTTACAGCAATTGGTAATAATCAAGACATTGCACAATCAGCAGGCTGTACTCATTTGTTCTGCTGCTTAACATCACCACTGTGAGAATAACATTGTTTATTATAGCTCACAGGCAGTAATCATTTTATGTAACATGAGGATTTTTTTCACTCAATTGCTTTCATGCTTTAGGCTGATGAAAATAATCATTGTGCTTGCACCTCTACAGATGATGCTCAAGAGTTCAGGTCCCTGAATATGAAGTATATACATTTTTACTGGGGTACACATTGTGTTTTGCACCTTTTAAGAGAAAAGAATACAAATCAGGATCACTGCTTTCTTTCCTCCTCTGTTGAGAACCCTTATTAAATTCAAAAGACTAACAGTGTCCAATAGCAAGACATCTTCAGTTCTATGAAAGAATTCAGAAGCTAAAGATGAGGTGAAGGATTAGCTATGCAACTTTGACTTACCAACATATTCAGAAATGTAATGTCTAAATCCACTGGGCACTGACTTGGTTTGAAGATTTATATATGAATAATTCAAGATCTACTCATTTTAATTATAGGCAGCTGAAAATACTCCAGCAATCTTTTCAGCAAATAGGTATGTTAAACACTATATTATTCCATGCACTCACCTTTTGGTCTGCTAGTAGCTGACCATAAATACCCACTGCATCTCAAAAGGCTTGCACCTCATGTCCAATTCAACATTAAAAATAAGGCTATATGAGCTTGTAATTGACACTGTAAGCAATTTTTTGCTCTAACAATGGAGGAAAAACATGCATGGGGTTGAGAAGTACTTAACTGAAATGATGAATTGAGAGTAAGGGGGTCAAATTTATCAGAATTAAACTTCATAAAGAGGCAACTTTATACAGAAGAATTTTCTTCCTGAAGAAGAGAATTCCAGGCTAGGCTCTCTGCACAAATCCATTGGTCCAATTCACTCTAAGAATTCAAAGTTATAAGATGAGATCCATGAAGGCAGACACCTTCAATAAGGCAACAAAGGATTTCACAGGGTACTCAAAATACTTCATAATTTAAGTGAATTTTGTTCACTCCTTTTCATAATTCCTCTTACTTGGATGCAAAGAAAGAAGAGATTTTTTAATCTCTTGATTTTAATACAAAGCAGACATGATTTCATGACAAAGAAATTCAGTACTTAATATTTCTAGGTAATGGGTCATCATGGAAGGAGTTACAGAAAAAACAGAAAATTTAGGTCAAAATTTACTTTGTTATAAAGGAGTAGCATGTGAAAGAAAAAGAAACTGGAAGCACAGGTACAAAGTAGACAACATATGGACTCGAAAGTTTGATGAAGAACCTTGCAAAATGAAAAAAATGGAAGAGTGTAATGTAGGAATCTTTCTACACTGGCAATATTTTGAACACATGGGAGAACAACCTCTGAGAAGCTCAGCGGTGTGCAGGCCACTTGGTGGTGAGAGAAAAAGCACTTAGCGGGGAAAGATAAGAAAATTATATTATTTAAGGGTAAAAGAAGGAAGAAACAGCTCAGGCTGCCTTGACTCTGTGGGAACAGCTGAGGACATAAATTACTGGTATCAAATCAGGTCTTTTCTGTAGTGACAGCATTAAAACGTCCATAACCAAGATAATTTGTTTATCACAAAGATACCAGAAACTTTAACAAAACGACAATCTAAATTACTTTCTTTAACTGTGGCATATGGAAGACTTGTTTTTATTAGGCTGTATGTATGAGCAATCTCTTTGTGATACTGTGAAAAAAAATGGGATTTTTTATATAAAACCTTTTTGCATACAATCACTAGCCCATTGCTACCCAAGCTGGTCTTTGTTTCTGATACTTCCTGACCTTAGGCTGGTTAGAGCTATCATGGTTAGGGCCTGTGTGAGTTCCTGTTACAGTTAATTATAAATGAAAGATATTATGAAGCATTAAAAGCCTAATTTTTTTATGCAACTCCTTCATGTCTGGGTCCACTTTTTCTAAACTCTCAAAGATGAATAAGTCAAATCTTCCTAGTTTTATTACCTGTTCAGAGAAAAGAAATGCTCTGCTGTTCAGAGGACAACATTTTGAACTTCAAGTACTGTGCTGAGTAGGTAATATTTATTAGGGGCAAAGTGAGATCAAAAGAAAAATAGAGTAAGGGTACAAAGTGAAAATCTAGCAACCCTATTCAGACTGAAGAGCAGCGTACTTATTATCTCTACAAGCATGAAATTATACATCTCCCAGTGAGTCTGACCCTAACACTGACTGCATTCATGGCACCTGTTTGATGACATCATATTTTTCTCAGCTATCAGGTAGCTCAGTTATTCTCTAGAGACAGTCAGGTTTTTTTATACCCTTTTCTGCCGCACCTGATTAGTCCTATTGAATGAGAGAGATAAAGCCAGTCTTCTGCAGTGCTAGGCTATTACCATTGCATAGGAGCAATAATCATCCATCACAGAAAATCCATATAAACTTGATATTAGGTGTTCTAAAACAATTTGGCAATAAGATTGGACAAGGCCATATCTTATTGTAATCCACTTGCTCCCAGCAGTCTCCTGTTCCTACAAAGACAGTGAATCAAGAGAGGGAATAGAGAAGCTACTAAAGCTCTGCTGGGCCAGAGAGCAGCAAAATACTGCTGCTGAGCAGACTAAAGGTGGAAAGCAACAGTTAACCTTAGAAAGAAGAAAGAATGGAGATACTACAAAGACAGAAGAACATTTAAACTGTTATTTTACTAAACCATGCAAGTAGTATAAATATCCAATTGACATCCTAGGTATGCAAAAAGAAACAACCCCAACCTAAATCAAGCCCTTCCGAAAACACTGTGCTTTAAGGTGAGCGTGGCTGAAGGTTTCTTTGACAGTGATCACAGCCCATGCTGCATAAAATGAAGTGCTGGTTTCTCCCTCTTTTCTACAGTTTCTCAGCTGAAAATTGCTGAAAACTCAAGTGCTAACACCATTTAAGTGCTGTGAAGTAATGAAATACTTTAGCAACACTGTTATACTAATTCTTTAATGAATGAAATAATTATGTTGTCTTGGTTTAATAAAGGGAAATGAGGGAGAGTATAAGAAGGCAATCACAGAAATGAAAGTGGAGGTTTCTTTCATAAACTAATGGCATGTACTCATATATCAGTGTTCACCATTTTAATTGAAAACAAAATTAAACAACCACGGCAGCAAAAGTTTTGAGCATGAACCCTTCCATTAAAATTCTTGTTGCTCCATTGGTATTCATGTTTTATACTCCTCAGGCTACATACTCTTCCTTCACAAAACTAAAACAAATGGTATGTGAAAGACATTTCTCTTATCTTCACTTTACAGGGGTTAGAATGGACACCACAGTAAAAACAAATGGTTCTTTCAAGGTCCTGAAGGGAGCCTGCCTTTGAGCCCAGAAATCTATATTTTTAAAATTTCAGTACAGTGTGATAATAACCAATAACTCATTTTTATCATTATTTGAGTAGTCTTCTGCTCTTACTTTGGTTTTCTATAACAAAAGACGTTAAACAGCCTTAGTATCTCAAAAGTGACATCTGTAAACCGAGAACTCATCTTTTGCTTTGCTGCGTTTGGAAAAAAAAAAAAACAACAAAAACAAAAGATTAGTGAACTGTGGAGAGATTTGTGTAACTGGACTGAAAGACTTTGTATGAGCTGGCAGGACTCCTTCATAACATGGGCTTTGAACATGTGAATTTTACTGCAAAAATCTATGAGTTTAAATTTGATCCAATAAATATTCTAAACTGGACATAAACTCAATTAGTTGTAAGTTTCCTAAGCTCCTAGATGAACCAACTGGGAGAACACAAAGTGCTTTCCATTTTATTTGTTTATTTATTTGTTTATTTACTTATTAGCTTGGGTAATAATTGAAAAGCTTTTAAACCACCTTAAACTCAGTGCTGAAACTTGCAATGTTCATTCATGGCAAGACTGCTGTGCAAATGGAAATGGGACTTCTGAGTGCTCTCTGATAGAGAGACCTCTCAATTTTTCACTGATTGACAATAAGAGTATTGTCATTTCCTGTTGGCCAATGCTGACAACAGAAATGTTTTATAGTCTGTTGTTCAGAGCATAAACAACAGTGTGCTCAAACATTACAATAGCATACAGCTGAAAAGATCTTAATACTTCATTTACTGTTACATCTATTCACAAGTATTTCTAATAATTACAGAGTGCTATTCACACTATTTGACAGTTTGGTGAAAATTTATTCATATTTTTATGTTAACAGACCTTTGTGTGTTCTGCACTTTAAAACTAGGACTTTTTTCAAATACCTTAGAATTACATGTCTGTAGGCTGTAGTATCAAAATACATGGTTATTTAAAGTGTATCATAACATATGCTGCTGGTAAATTCTCCTTAGTTTCTCAGTGGACAAGCAAGCAGCACACAATATGTATCTTGGGCAAAACAAAGGAGTCTATACCAAGTTTCCATCCAACAATGCAGCAGGACTGTGGCTAGAGAGGATTCAAATTTGATCAGATTTTGACCTTCATTCTAATGGAATTCTTACTTCCTTGATGGTTCATAGTGCTACTTTCTCAATAATGTTGTGGTTTTCTTGTTGACAAGACCAACTGATTCTTTAAAAGTTACACAGATATCTGCAAATCTTTAACTGGATGGTTTATACCTCCAAGCATCCTAATATTTAATCATTTTGTATAGAAAATGGGAGGCAGTGTTCTGTAGCTGTAGGTCAGAAATGTATAGATAGAAGATATTTCCTAAAGAAAAATAGGTAAGATTGGAAGAGTCCACTGGAGCTCACCTAGTCCAATCTTCCTGCTCAAGAGGATCCCCTAGAGCATATTGCTCGGGGCTGTGTCTAGACACTTTCTGAATATCTCCAAAGACGGAGGCTTTACAAGCTCTCTAAGCAACTTGATCAACTAACCTGTGCATGGTCACCTGCACAGTAAAGAACATCTTTCTCATATTTGGATAGGATTTCCTGTGCATCAATTTCTGCTTGGTGCCTCTTGTCCTGTTGCCTGGCACCATCAAGAAGAGCTGGGATCCATCCTCTTGACACTCTGCCTTCAGACTCTTGTGTACCTGGATAACGTTCCCTCTCTCTCTTCTCTTCTTCAGGCAGAACAGGTCTAGATCCCTCAGCCTTTCCTAAAGAGACACATGCTCCAGTCCCTTTAGCACTTTTGTTGCCCTCTGCTAGATGCACTTCAAGATCTCCTGGTTTCTCTTGTATTGAGGAGACCAGAATTAGACACAGCATTCCATTCTATTTATTGCTTCAAGCATTTTTACTAATTCAGTTGTCTGACAAGATTTATTAATGCAGTCATTAATAGCAAGGATTTCTCTTTTTTCTTTTAGGCAGTACATGATACATTAAGCAAAACTGTCTTATGAGTCTTCCTTTAAAACCAACAAACAAACAAACACACACAAACGAGAAAAGGACCCTGTCATGGATTGACTCTGACACACCAGGTGCCAATCTGAAATTTGGCCACTGATTGGTTTGACCATAACTTCCCAAAACCTCACTTCCGGGTCAAACCATGACAGACCCCAAAAATACACCAAACCATCACATTACTACATTTTCATAGCAAGATTTCAGGCAGCTGTTCCAGTAAGATTCATATCCGACTTGGAGCAAAATTATTTGAGAAAAGTAAGGTTCTCACAATGCTCTGGAAATATGCATCTTCATGTTTTATTTTGCCATCCATTCCTGAGGGAAAATAAAGCCCTGCAGTATTTTGTAACCAAGTAAATATTAACCTACATATCCATATTATGCTTTTGGCAAAGAATAGTGCTTTATTAAGTAGAATAGCTTTATTAAGTAGTATAGCTCCATTTTAACAAGGGGAAAATACTAAAAAAACTCTAATCCACTACTAAATAGTGATTATTCAGCCCTTTTAGTGGTTATTTCTGCACTTAAAAAATTACTTCTTTTTGAGGTAGCCTGAAACATATAGAAAAATTTTAAGCTAACTCTGACATATGCCCTACATTACACATTTGGAGAAAACACTTCCAATCTTAAGTTTGAAAGTAAGGATACATGCAATGATATATATTCAGATCGGTGTACATGTCTACACTACCTGCAGAGTTGCAAAACTGCAACTGGTCTACAGCAAGCTAAGCATTGCTTAGCCATTCCATACATCCCTTCACCAAAAACTAGGTGCTTCCGGGTTTTGGTTTAGAACTGGAGGTCTCACCAGTAAACTCTTGAAGTTCTCAGAAAGGCAGAAGGTAGGAGAAAACTAGTAGATAACCGTATGTAATTTAAAAAAAAAAATTCTCAAGAAATCTCTCAAGTTATTTCTTAAGTAATTGCCCAATTTTGGCTTTTTGATACTATCTCAAAGATGGTAGCATTTATCTGGAAATTGCCTAGCAGCTACAAAAGGCAAAGGACACATCCAAAGAAGACATGTGTGTGCTTTTATAAAAGGGTACAGGTAAGATTTCATGATGTCATACAAAACAGGAGGAATTGTTTGCAACTTTTTAATCATATAAATGGGTTTTTAAAGTATCTTTCTGTATTGCAAAAGGCACTTCTTTCCTTTTCTATTACAATGTGCTCCAACTAATTTTGTTTAACAAACACTATTTTCCTAGGGTTTGCATAGATGTTCATAGTGTATTAGTTGCACAGATGCATGTGTATATGTGTATTAGTTGCTTTTTATTCACTCTTCCTCAAACAGAAAAGCATGGTGTATCTGATAAAAATGTTCATCTGAGGTGAAAGATGAAGATTTCCCTAAAATATGCAAATACTGTACTTGAGGTATTACAAATTTCACCTCTATGTTACTTTTTTCAGTAATGTGTTTTAAAATTCAACCTTGAATTTCATAATAATGAAAATATTTACACCAGATAACTGCAGAACCAAGAAGACAAAGGTTATTTAGAGTGTGTGAGGATATATTTTACAATAAAGGTGAATGGGTAATGGCTAAGATATACAATGACAAATAAAATGTGGAAAAAAGCATAGGTTTTACTATACTGTGAATCATAGATTATTGCTAATTTTCTTCCCCCCCCCCTTATTTCTTAATTTCTCAATTTCATTGGCCATTTTACAACACTTCATTGAATTGCATAATAAGAGGTATTATTTGTTAAAAATAATTGGGGAAATTCAGAGGCCGAAGTCTACACATGTATCTACTGCAACTAAGCAGAGCTATGACACCTTACTGCTGTGAAAAACATCAATATTTGGACAATGTCAGAAATGAGTGTTTGACATTGCTGTAATGTTGGTTTACTCAGAAGGTAACGGACTGAGCAAACCATCAGAATTTACTTGCAGATAGTGAAATAAGATTTTCCCCAGAGCTATAATTTCTATTCTCTACTCTACCTCCTTCTCTGATATAATATGAATATAACTGTATTTTCACCGCTAGGAAAAATCATCTCCCATAGTTCTTGGTCATCTGAACAGAGCACCTAGTCAGACAGAGGGTAGACTCTGAGATATTCACAAATACCTTTGCTAGGGAAAGAATGGATGGATGACTCTCTCCACTGACCTCCATCTCTGCTAAACAAGGCAAACACAAAAGTTGAGGCCAGGAAACAGAATACTTCTACTGCAGACTTCTAGAATTTTTTGAATGCAGGTATTCCTCAGCTCCTCAAAAACTGTTTTTATATTTTGCAGCACTTCTTCTGTGACCTGCTTGCAACTCCTCTCACAGTCAGCACTGCCACAGTGACAGTGTCTTGTAACACCACGTCATACTCTCTGCATTCACCACAACTGCAGGAAAGAACATTTCTCATCCCATCCATCTCTCCTTCTCCTAAGTTGCATCAGTAAGTAGGTGATGATTAGTACTTTGAATACAGCAGTGAAAACGGTTCTACTTAAAGAAATATCTTTGTTCATCTGTTCTAGTAAGTGCAGGTTGACTAATTACATGGTTCAGTAGCACAGTTAAAAAATAAGAAAACAAGGAAAAGACAAGGATGTATGTTGTAGCTACGATATTTTATTAAAAACCCTTTCCTAGGATTTTTCCCTCCTGAGAGCTGAGGGCCTCAGGAAAGAAATGTAAACAATAACTGTCTGCTGGTGTGGAGTGCAACAGGTGCATCTTCCATTAGTCCATGTGGATTGTTTTCCATTGATGACCAATCACAGCCACCTGTGCCGAGGCTGTGAGCAGTCACAAGATCTTGTTATGCATTCTATTCTACTCCTGTTCTTTGTAGCCTTCTGATCATTCTTTTTCTCTCTGTTCTTTTGGTATAGTTTTTATGTGGTATTTTAATATAATATATATCATAAGATAATAAATCAGCCTTCTGAGAAAATGGAGTCAAGCCTCATGTCTCCACACATGGGGAGTTTGCCTCAACAGTACGTCTGTTTGTGTCTTTGGGGGCAAGTGTGTATCTGGCCAGAAAAATGTTACAAAAACATGTGATTTTTATCTTCTTCTGATGAGATTTCAGAGCTTGCCTGGGCACCTCTGGGACTACCATATGCAAACCTTTTCTTTACAATTTCCCATGACATTTGTAGAGTGAGCAGGTTGTCACACTGTTCTGTCTTCTCCACTGAACAAATATTTGCTGTGTAGCACAGGTACAGGGTATGGAATTTTGTGATTTCAGTTTTGTCCTATGGGAGTATCAATGGCTGGCTTCCAACCACACCTAATAATCACTATGAATAAAATCGGGTACCAATTGGCAAAGTTACATAGTGCACTGATACACACATACACATAATCCTTGTGTGTTTAATGGAAGCATTCACTGAACTTGTCAGAATAATATAACAAGAAAAGTAATGGTTTCCCATCTGGTAAGAAAATTAGCAATAAATGTATAATCTAAGCGGAGGTTGTGAAACACACCAGAGAATAGAATAGGAAGTGGGTTTAAGCTTAGCTTTATAACCAACAGTGTCAGACAGAAAAAAACCCTAAAAAAGTGCCAAAAAGATATGATAGAAAAAGTGCACTGGGGAATCAGTGCTGGTTAGTCTTTTATTTTCTTTTGAAGTTGTCTTAGCTTCAAAGACTTTGGTGACCAGTAAAAACTAATTTTTAAAAATATAATTTTTAAATAAGAAAACAGACAAGATGTAATTTCTAATGACGTAAAACTTGAGGGTTGCAGATATAGAACTTATTGTCTGTGGATCTGTCAATTAAGAAACAGGGAGAATACATACTTTTTTTTGTTGTTTTTATGTTTTTCTACCTTCTGATTATTTTAATTTAGCTATGAAATGTGGAGAAAAGCCCCAAAAAAACCCAAGAACCCACCAAGAGCTCAAAGAGATAAGCCTAGTTGAAATGATGAATGGGAAGTCCAGGAGCAATTAATTGCTCATTAGGAAAGATCTTCATAAAGATCAAATAACAACACTGGAAATCCAAAGGGCACCATGGTGAATCAATGTTGAACTTTGACCTAAAGAGTTGATTTTACTGTACTAATAAATCTCTACCACATGACATGGAATCTTATCAAAAACAATCCACCCTCTCACTTCGTAGTTTGCAAAATCCTTTTGATGAGCCATATGCTGCTGCTGCTATTTCAGCAGATTATTACCGGCGTGTGAAAGAAACTCTGGGTCAGAGGCTTAGCCTTTATGTACCAGCCTCCACTTCTGTGCTTCCTTTATATTTGCCATCCATGTTCTCTTTTTCTGTGAATTGATGCTGAGACAAGATTATTGGTACAACCAAGTAAAATTCAGTATATATCAACTAGAATGGATAGCTGTTAGGTCAGTTAGGTTTGTGGTGAAAACAAGCAGGATTCACTTATGACTAATGCAACTCCAGAATGAAGCAATATGTGAAGATGTATTCCCATTAATTAAACAGATGTGGTGCTAACAGATACTCCTGCTTATGTAGCATCCTGAGGACAATTTAGATCATATCCACCTCTTCTCAGCTATGCTCTGCAGCTCTTCACAAAACATTGCCACATACATCAAAACCAGTGAGTGTTGGTGACCAAAAGAAAAAGGTGATTTTATGTAATTGAGCTCAATATGTTTGAAAGGAGCAGAGGCCACTGAAAGTTACACTTAAAGAAGAGTCCTGCAACTATACCGTAACTGCAGCTCTACTGACTAGATGCAGATGCCTAGCTGACAGCCAAAACTTCTTTCCTCATTTAAGCCTGTATTTGTCTCTCCCCTTCACTCTTTTCCTTCTTTTTCAGTCCTTATATAGGTATTCTGCAAGGTTCTCCAGGGGAGACTTTATCATAGCAGCTGTGGAAGTTTATTTTCATACAGGCCTCTCCTGAGTCACAGGATCTGGTGGACACAGCAAATTTTTAAATCTTAGAAAAGTGGTCAGAACCTCATAAACCTTGACTTTTCACCTCCCTGCTGACTGAGCTAAGATAGTGGGAGGTCTTCTCCCAGTCAATGCTGAAAGTATGCCTTCTGAATAACAGAAGAATCAAACCGCCTCCAGAAGCCAGTGTTGCTGTGCAAACATGTAGAGATTTACACTCACTGCTACTCTTTAATGCTTCTTGAAAAAACAGCCAGGTTCTTAAGCTGCAGTTCCTTATGTAATCCTTCTCTCCAAGGCATTGTGGCTTACATAATAGAAATAATGAAATACACTCACCCACTTTAAAATTTCAAGGATATGGTCTTTAAAATCAAACACCTCCAAGCACTAATGTTGTGGTTAATTGAACCTCTCTGACATGTAGTCCCTTAGGTCTCATGTGCTAAAAGTTCAGAAAAATTCACCATGCTGTGAATAATACATTATTCCTTAAAAACACAAGGACAAAAACAAAGATACTCATGCTGAACTTGCTGTCATGTTTCATCTGATAATACTTTTCTCATTCACACCTTTGTGATGCCAGGTTGCTTCTGAATTAATTTGTTTCAAACTCTAAGGTGCCATTACTATATGCAAGAGATATTTCTTGGTAGGATAAATTACTTGCTTTATAGATCCTTAAAGGAATTTGATTCCTAATCTAATATGTACATAGACCCAACATACCTACAGACACATACTTGTACAGGTCTACTTCACATTCGACACTGTATAATAGCCAAATCCAATCTGGAACATTATGAAGGAGAAATATACACATATTTTTTACACCGAAACATTCATTCAATCAAAGAAGAAATCAAGATTGCAAAGAAAAACAGTGAAAAGCTGGGAAAAAAAAAAAAAAAACAGATTCAAGGTTTTTTCAACCAGGTTGCCAGATTACCTGTTGCATTTTAGTTGCATGTGTTATGATGGCCTTTAAATACATGATATTTTTTACCACTCAGCAAATAAGAAGAAAATTCTTCCTTTAAGATTATGTATTCTACATTTTACTTTGATTTTAACTTTTAACTGCATCATATTCTTGGCTCGGCCTATAACAAAATATTGCTTCCATTATAATCCCTGCACGTTAGCTGACTTCTGATATGGATTTTGCTTTGCATTTTTCCTGCAGTTCTCTCTATTTAAAACATCAAGACATTTTTATTTTGTTTTTAGCATACCCTTGAAGGTTTCTTTATGCTACAGAAGGTCTATGAAAGGGCATAGCATAAATAATTATACGTCTCTTGCCCTGGTCTGGTGATGTGAATGAATTCAAATTTTGTGTCTTGAAACTGTATCAGTTGTTACAAATTACTGTTTCTAACAGACCTGGGAGGGGTTTGGAGAGGGGTGGGGCAGGACGGTAATGAAGATGTGAAAGAATTCAGAGACTTAGAGTAAATGAAAAATATTTGTTATATAACCATAGGATTTAAAGCAGAACTGTGTCCCAGTTCTGTGCCAGGTATGAGACTAATCTGGGAGGAGATGCCAAATCGAGGTTCAAGCATTCTTGTAAAATCTATCCAAGGGTCTTAATTAATGTATCTCAAGGTTAATTACTGTTACCAAATCCAGCCAGTTTACATGATTGTTATTTCAATAACTTTAAGATGTTGAAACTTTTCATCACAATAATTTTTTTAAACCAGCAAACAGTTTCTAGGAAGTTCATCCTCTGCATCTTCTCACATAAAATTGTACCATTTATTTTTCTCTCCCTTTCTGTGACTAATTTTTACTGTGGTACTACCTCTTCTCTGAGATAATTCAGGAAAAAAAAGGAAATGACTGCTTCCTTTTCTCAGGTGCACTTGGTTATTGGATTCTGGCTTTTACTGTGGATTGTAATCTTTCTACAACACTTCGTTCTTTTGAGTGGTAATAATTGATTCTGAAGAGACTAGAGAGTAATTCATGTTGGGTTGTTTTTTATGTTTTTTTAACCTCCAAAGTAGTGTTTAACTATGATGCTTTGGTAGTCTTACAGTCCTTCCAGAGGATTTAAACTAAAATCAGAGGATGAGATCAAAAGTCACAAGTAGCCATGAAAAAGGAATTTTTGCCTCTCTGGGTTAATTCTCCATGTGCCTGGCAGGTGGATCAGGAGTGCAGTGACACCAGGGGTAAAATGCGATCCTACCAAGACTGCTTCTTCAGTTTTCTAAGGCACAGAGAATATATTTCTTAAACCACATCAAAATCACACTAAATGGAGAGGCCCTATCACACGCTCTGATTTTTACAGATCCATGCACCTTTCCACTGTAGACATCTTAACTGTAAAAGTGAAAAAAAACTTAAAACGTGGTGGTGGGTTTTTTTTTCTGTTTATTTTGTTTTTTAGGTTTTTTTAAGTGGGAGGAAAGAGAAAAAAAATCATTAATTTTTAAATTCTGTAAAAGAACAGAACACTTTGAATGATAACAAGTGCACTTCGCAAGTGCAGGGAAGAATTACATGAGCAGTACTTTGCCTTTTGAGACTATGAACAGGGCTAATAAAGAGCAAACTCATTTGTCAGGAAACAGCAGCAAATCAATTGTATGAGATCACTCAAACAGCTGCTCCCTTGCTAAGTGTAGGACCAGGCAGCTGTTAGTTCACTAGCTAGGCCCTGCCTGCTGGCAAGATTTGCAAGGCTCATTTCCCCAAGCCTGGGAAAGTCTTCCCCAAACACACACCCAGGATGCTGCTTCTGCTTTCCTCCTCATCCCGAGAGTCCTGTCACAAAACAGTCCCAGTTTGACTCATGCTGTAGGAGAGGGCACAACAACACTCACAATCTCCCAACTTCTTGGTTTTCATAACAAGGTGACCTTGTCTGTCATTCCTCACGTTCCCTCTCTCTAAGGATGCAAGCTATCATAACAATGCACATCAAACTCTTGCAAGAAGGAAATCAGTACAACCTGACTATGAAATGGAGGAACTACACAAAATGACTGCAAACAGGGGTAGGTGAACACTCAGATGAATCTGCATCCTTGAGATAACAAAATGGGGCATTGCTGACAATGAGAAACTGCACTAGTCTAACCTTGAGATAAGTGCACTGAGCAGCAGGTCTAAGTCTGTCCTGCTGAGTCTGACACTATTGCCTACACAATAATGCCATATTTGACTTACAGGTGGAAGTAGCATCCATTCACAACTTTGAAAAACAAAAAGCAAAACCACACCAATATCCTGCAACACACAAGCTAGTCATGAAGGAGGATGGTTACAAGCAAATCACTGCTTGGTCTTGCCTGCCTCTACTTCCCACTCCCTTTGGTACAGCTGACCAGCTTTGTGGTGAGCAAGACAGCAAGGCAGAAGTTGCTAAGTCTGTGGTACAGAAATGGAAATGGTATAAATGGAAAAGGCTTCTATGTTACTGAAAAAATTCGGGTCAGATAGACTTCAAAATACAGAGGTGGTTCAAAATACAGAGATTATATTAAGGACACACATTTTCATTCAGCACTTTCTGCTAGACCTCAAAGAAATTCACTGTCCTTTCTTCTTCAGCACTCCAGCAGTTTTACCTATAGCCCTTAACATATATACTGTATGTTTGGAGTGTAAGTTGTCTGGAGGAGTTGCCTGTTACATGCATTGTACAATACTGGAGACAAGCACTTTAGATTGGGAACTATATCTGGTGATGGAATAAAAATAATAACATTTTAATGAATAAATTATTTTCAATGAGTGAAAGATGAATGATACATCCCATGTGGAAAAATGTGTTGCAGAATATACATCTTGTTTGATTAGTTCATTATTATGTTAGAGAGGGAAAGCTTTTTGAGGTTTCAGAATATTAGTGGTTTGAAAGTGCAGGCTTTTTCCTGCAATTTACCTTTGGGGTACTCTTAAAGAATTATGGTCTTGTTTGAATCTATTTTTTTTTCCCCTAAGTAAAAGAGAGCAACCTACCATACAAAAAAATCAATGCCTAAAAAGGTCAGCCTGACACAAGTTGATTATTTTACTTATAAAATACTTAATACTTGTTATTTTAAATGGTTTCTCATCATATTCTTCTTTTTACTATATTAAAAATTTCTAGAATGACCAAGCTTTTATAGAAATTTTATACTTCTCTAAGGGCAGAAAGAATATATCTACTGGTTTTAATTTCAGAAGCTGAAAAGCCTGAATAAACCAAATCAAAGTGCAGAAGTGAATTTAAATTGCATTTCTTTTTTATTTCTTGTTCTAACTTTTTGCAGACCATTCAATCTTTATTAGGTAAGGAGTGTAACTGAAATCACGAACTCCTTGTGCTTCCTAAGGAATTTTAGGTTGTCACAGAGGATTAATTCTCCATAAGTTTCATATTATAAAGGAGACCTCATTAGTGGGTATTATTCATAAGCATTCTTTCCCAAATAACTAATTATTTTAATGAATGTTATAATTAAACACTGACCAAAATCAGTATTTTCAAAGAATAAAATAGAATTGTAAAATCTGGTTTGTTTTTTGTTTTGTGAAAGGATTGACCTTATCTGGATGCCAGGTGCCCACCAAGCCTCTCTATCACTGCTTCTTCTCAGCTGCACAGGGGAGAGAGAATAAGATGGAAAACAATTTGTGGGTTGATACAAGGCAGTTTACTAAAGTAAAAATGAAAGCTTACATATGCATAAACAAAGAGGAGTAGAAAAAATTTTATTCTCTGTTTCCCATTGGCAAGCACATGACGCTGTTGCTCTGGAAAGCAAACCTTGTAAATAATGAATGTCCTTCCTTACTCCTCTTTTTCTTAGCTTTTACATCTGGGCTGACATGGAACATCCCTTCAGTCCATTTGGGTCAGCTGGCCTAGCTGTGTCCTCTACCAGGATCTTGCCTATCCATAGTTTATGGGTGGGAGTGGAATGTTGGAGGACCAGTGCTGGTGCTGTTCCAGCACTGCTCAGCAATAGCCAAAACACTGCTGCGTTATCAGCACCTTTGTAGCCACCAATGCACAGCACAGCAACACTGTGGGCGCTGCTGTAGGGAAACGAGCTCCAGCTCAACCAGACACAGCACAGTGTGCCATCGTTTGCAACTTTCTCTTTGTCCTAGGTTACATATAAAGATGTATTCTACTCCCATCCTCAAGAGCTGTTGAAACAAGGAGGGGCACTGTTTTTTCCTTATCTCCTGTTAATGGGCCCATCAATGCCTTTCCCCATGACTCAGACGAAACTCCCTCCAGGATTCATTTCTGTTTAATGGACCCACCGCATGACTCACAGAATGATAGCAGCCCATTGTGAGATTCTCCAACCAGGAGGGTGGAGCTAAGCATCTCCACCTGGATATAATCTGGGATCTGGGACAGAACAGTCAGTCTTTTTCACTGAGTCTTCAGAAGAAGACTACACCCTTTCTACAGGATCACTGCTCAAACAGAACCACCCCTGACACTCCAGGAGGACTGCAGCCAGCAATCCAACTGGAGTGCTACCAAGTCCCTGACCAATAGGGTGTCAGGTAGTATTCTGGCTTAGTCAGTGGTTTTTCTTTTGTATTCTTGCATGTATTTTGGTTTTCTTTTCCCTTTTCCTAATAAATTGTATTTCTGACTTGGAGTCTCTCACTGGTTTTACTTTCTAACCAGAACAGTTTTTTAAATTTTCTCAATGGACTATTTTTCTTTTAGATGAATTTAACAAAGCACAGCATCTTCAGGCTGGATCTTCAAATAAACCATTGATATTCCTAACAAATTTTATCTCTGTTTTCAGAGTTCTGTGTAAAATGTAGCCACTTCTGTAAAAACCTATGTAAATAAAAAGACCTTCTGACAAAAATTTCATAACAATTTAAAAAGTTTCCACCACCTTTTGGATGATAGCAAGAGCCCTAATGATTCATGGAACTTTTTTCTCACCTATAGTTTCTATGCCTCCATTGGGTGATGCAAACAGGACAGAAGACATTTCCCAGATGCGAGAGATGGCTTCTAAAAACATAAATAGATGGATACCGTGTTCCGTGTCCCATATGGGAGTGAAGTTGGAAGTTAATGAGTCTGTAGTTTCAATCCTGCATGTGGTGCAGGCACATGAGTACAGAGCTTAGTACAGACTTAACCTTGGGGTTACCTGTAATGCCCATAATGCACTGCAGGATGCGATGTATGTGTAATTTTGGACTGTGCCTGGTGTTTTGAGGTTTAGTGCAAAAATCACATGGAAAGGCAAATGTAGTGGGGACAAGAACACCCATTACACAATAATTTCCTAACACACAAGTTGTAACACCACCATCCTTGGCTCAGCAAACTGAGATGCACTTAGCATTGATCAATTACCGAAACAGACTTTTTGTCTTCATGAGCTTCTTAATAAGTGAAGATTTTATTTAATGGTTAGAGGTGTCTGTGTTTACAAGCAATAATGTGCCTAAGCACATCAGACCTCACACAAACTTCTTAATGGAACTTCAATAAAAATAGCTCCAACATCCCTCAAAAGTAAGTACATTTGTAACTCAAGCTACTTCAAGAATGGAAAGAGGTCTCTTAGAAAGACAGTTCAATACACATTAAATATGTAAATGCATGAGTTCAGTTCAAATATTGAAACAATTTTAGTTAAAGACTACAGGTAAATTAGCATCTCAGTCAGAACCCACAGAGTCCAAATATTCACCCTTTCATCTCAGAAATGTAGTAAACCTCACAGATCAGCCTTTCAATCATTACTTTTCTCTATTTTTCTTGGGCTATCTGTGAGCCTCTATGCAACATTTTAGAAGCTCTCTTTCTCCATCACTCTCTTCCCCCTACATTTGCTGCACCTATACAAGGCAAATTTTCTGGGGTGATCCTTTCTCAGAAAAACACTCAGCATTAAAAGAAAGAAAGAAGAGATCAAATAATAAAAGTCAGGTCACTGAGAGGGCAGTAGCAGTTCCAGCAATGAAAAGAAGTTGTAAAAGATGCAATCATCTTACCATTCTTTTTGCTTCCTGCTGCCCTCAGTGGTTTCTGAAGTGGACAGCATTTAAGTGACAGCTTTCCTGTCTTCTAAGTGCCTTTGGCTACAGTCACAGGCATTTTCACAAGTGCTGCACATTTAACCTTATTCAGAAAACTACCTTTGTAGGAAATAAGCCTAAGTGAAAAGCAGTTGAGATTTCCTGGGACTTATGAGATCCCCTAAGGGCATCTGTAAATCAGAGCCAAGATGGGGAGTGAAGACACACACCAACCTGGGTTATTCTCAAACCTAGGAAAAGAGGGGTAGAAGACCCCACTGGCTTTAAACAGTATACTTAAATAAACTCGGGCAGACACTGTGAAAAATTTAAGGTGGTCTTGCTTTCTATGAAGATTTGGGTACTATCTCTAGTTTAATTAATCACTGGGGAAAATTCTACAACACTGCTCAAATTACAAAGTAATGGGTTTATCAGGCACAATTAGACCACAGCTGAACACTGTAGTTTACTTGAAAACTATTCAAGTAAACAGTTGTTGGTGCTGGATGGGACTCCGTTCCTAATTAGTCCACAGAGAACTGAAGTATTTGCTTTTGCTCAACAAGGCATTTCCTAATTTGTGTGAGTGTTTTTCTTCAAGGCTTGCTGGTAATTCAAGGCAGGTTTTCATATAGACATTCATTCCATTGCCGCAGCACTCTCTTAGAAATGCTGCTCCCTGTGGCATGCCAAACTGCTGTGTCATTACACCACTCCCAGAAGCACCACATATGACATGATGTAATAGCGTCAGGGAGAAAGAAGTGCTCACAGTGACATAATGCTCCATAAAGCATGTCTTTGGTGACAAGAGAATTTACAGGAAAGGTTGTCCAGCTACTCCACTTTACAGGAAGTGAGCAGTGGCAGCAAATTACATTCTAGTTCTGCGATTCTCTGGAAATAGCAGGTACCTAAAAAGAGAAAAATGTCTATTTGTTCAGAAATTCAGATTTTCTAACAGATTAATAATTTTATAACTTCAATCTGATATAAATATTAAGGTGTCTGACCTTAACTTTTGAACAGAAAAAAGAGCTAACCAGTTCTGTTAATGGCATTTAGCTCAGTGGTGGGATGGAAAGCACTTTTGAATATGTAGTGGAACAATCATACACAACACACAATCAGATCAACCTCACTGGAAGAGGAAAATTTTGGTGCTTCTACAAGAGTGTAAAAATCAGAATAGTAGAATTGTTAAGGTTGAAAAAGACCTCTAAGATCAACACATCTAATAATTGGTAATTAGACCTTCTGTTCCTATTTTCATTCTTTTTGTTCAGTTTTCACTGAACATTTAAATCATGTTAATCTGAACATTAAATCAAAAACGAGCAATTTTTAATTCCAATTTTCTGCATGTGCAACTGAATGCAGAATTATAAAACATCCAGAGCAGGTCAGTTCCAGATAAATGGAAAAGCAAATCATGACTCCTTTCAGCAAGAGCTAAACATAAATGGTGCTTCTTTCCTCATTTACAAAGCAACAAAGTGTATGTTTCTCTAATTGCTTATTCTCATACTGAAGTTAAATTTCTGGTGGGGGGTGTGTGATGGTGTATATGTGCAGCAGAGCTTGAGACCCATGACCAGCTGGTGAGAAGCTCATCACCTTATTAACTGCTTCTTCTTCAGTGTCAAATGTGCCTACGTTTGTGCTGCCTTCTAAATGGATATTATGCATCTGAGTAGACTGAGTACACATCTGAGTTGCTGAGTGTTACAAGGCATTTTTATGGATAGGCTGACACTCTGAGGGAAAAGAAAATGAAGGTTTTCTCTAGGTCATGGTCCATTTAACTTACACTCTTGACATGAAGAGCCACTTAGCTGTCATAGCTAAAAGAACACCTCAAAAACTCAAAAAACACTCAAAACCTCTATCACACTACACTGAAAATTAATGACTCTACTGCAAAGAAGGTGCTGAGTATAGAAAGCATCTCATCTGAGATCCAAACCATAGCTGACATAGCTGTGTGACTTATCCTTGTTATTAGCTTGACTTTGTAGTCTGATAGGTGAACATGACAAGGAAATATGTTGTTGCACATTCAAGACATAGTGCTTGTTAGAAAGGAAAACAATATCCTACAATAATGCATTAAAATCTTGACTTGCAATAATGTCCATACAAAAATGTAATGTGCTGAGTAAGATGGCCATCTTTTCTGTTTCATTTTCTTGTTTCCAGACATTGTGACTAGGGTTAAACTGGGTATTTCTTTTGGTTTTGTTTTGACTTGATATTTTATGCACTCTGCTAAAATTTTCCCAGCTTTACCATCTGAAGTCATCTAAGGCTGTCCTGAAAAACAGAGATGGTCTCATTTGCCAAAGAATAAAAACTTTCAGATGACCCTTTACTTCTTTGAAGGTCATAATTCTGGGGTGGCAAAGATGAAAATACTGAGACAGGGCTCTCTTTATTTTGGTCAGCACAGTCTGGACAAGAAACTTATGTGATACTTAATGACCGTTACTTCAGTGGTAAAACCAGTAAAACTTGCACTTCTGGCTTGTCAGGGCTGGATCCTATTCACAGGATGCTGCAATATCTCACATACCCCCTCCTTGTCACAGAATCATAAAATCATAGGGTATCCTGATTTGGAAGGGATCCGCAAGTTCTACTCCTGATCCTTCACAGGACATCCCAGGAGTCACACCAAGTGTGAAAGCATTGTACAAATACTCCTTGAACTCTGTCAGTCTGGTGCTGTGGCCACTTTCCAGGAGAGCTTGTTGCAGTACTCAACCCCCCTCTGGAGGGAGAAGTTTCTGATAGGAAATTTCTGAATCTTCAGAAGAAGATTTCGAAGCTACATATACTTTTATAGCTTTCTTTTTGCCTCAGAAACAATAATTTAGGGCATAGAAGCTATTCTTTTCTATCTAAATAATAGAATTATATAATCACAAAAAGGTTTGGGTTGTAAAGGACTCTAAAGATGATCTATTTCCAATCCTCTGCCATGGACAGGAATGACAGGAATGCCACCCACTAGGTCAAGTTGCTTAGGGCCACATCCAACCTGGCCTGAGCACTGTCAGGGCTGAGATACCCTCTGCTTCTCTGGCCAAGCTATGTCAGTGCCTCACTAACCTCTGGGTAAAGAATTTCTTCTTGACATCTAATATAAATCTCTCCTCTTTTAGTTTAAAACCACTACCCTTTTTCCCATCTCCACAAGCCTTTGTAAAAAGCACTCTGTTTCTTTTTTTATAAGCTCACTTTAAGTACTGAAAGGATGCAATGAAGTCTCCTTGACACCTTTTCTTCTCCAGAATGAACAATTCCAACCCTCTTAGGCTGTCTTCACAGAAGAGACATTCCAATACTCTGATCATCTTTATGGCTCTCCTCTGAACCAGCTCCAAAAGGTTCACACCCTCGTACTGCAAATCCCAGACATGGATGCAATGTGGGACCAGGTGGGGTCTCACAAGGGCAGAGTTGAAGGGAGAAGCTGAAAATTATCAAAGCCCTTTTTAATCTATGATGATGCACTAACATTCAGTTTGATAGGCTTTATATAATCCCAGAAATTCTCAGACTGCATTCAGGCTAATGATATCAGAGTTATGAATTTATTGGCTTTTAATGGATTCCTTAAATCAATTGTGCCAGTGAAGTACAGTATAATTTCCTGCTGCTCTCCTTCAGTAGTACCTTAGATTGCCCTGTGTAGCTCAGCTTTCAAAAGTGATCAAGATTAAAACTGAATTTTCTCTGATTGATTACAGTCAATGGCAAATTGCAGCATACAGCATCTTAAATTCTCATTGACATACATATTCAGTTCTTTAATTTTGAAAATTCCTCCTTAATCAGAGCAAGCTACAGATGCTGGGATGAAAGTGACAAAGCTATCATTACTACAGCAATTTTGTAAGGTATATGATTTAAGCTCATGTGTTCAGTCCAGCTGAATCCCGCTGGGCAATTTCAGAAGAAAGGACTGAAACTTGACAGATAGAGCTAAGCCCTAAAAGCTTAAGGGCCTGTCATTCAAGAAAAGGAGCAGGCTGCTTGTACTCTGGAAAAAGGACTTTTGGTGTAACTGTTGTTAATCCAGCAGACTGCACCAGATGCAGACAAAAAGAATCTGTTGAAAGAAAAAAAAAATCCTCTTTGTGCACTCTTAACACTTCTCAATAAAGACTGTATTTATTTTTTTGTGTGTGTCTTGAGCTCTTTGCAACAGCATTTACTATATTGTGCTGTGTTATAACAAGGCCAGCTAGGGAACATTTCTTGGTAGTATTTCACCCTCTCTCCCTGAAGTTGTCTCACGCATCGAACTCTCCTGAACTTTAAGCAGGAAGTAAGTTTGGGACAGCAGTAAGCTTGAGATATAACCATCTAAGTATCATAAATATTCCCATACCATGTTCTTTTTGCTTATCCTTCCCCCCATTTTTACATGGAGAATAGCAATATCTGAGAGACAAAATCCCTTAGCTTTTTATTGACAAGATTTCTTTACCCCTTGCAGATGCATCTGACTTCCCTAGAGAAGTGGTCTTGAAAATCTCCCATCTTCAGACCTGATTTTGACAACCCACTCTTGCAATTTCTTGTATCCTCAAGATGTTTGTCCCCAGTGTCAGACATAACGCTATTGATACTTCCTAAGTGTTAATATGTTATTCATATTTCTCCGAGTTCATCAGTGTCTCAACTTGTTATTCTTGCTGTTCCCCAGAATAATAGAGCTTAGTGAGGCAATTTGTGCTCAGCTTCTGCAGCGTGTGCAAGTAAAATATTCTATTCAAATTTATTATAGAAAAAATAGCAGCTGTATCTAATCACCTTTCCTCCAGAGATTTAAAGCACAATAACATTCTGTCTAACTGTACTCACTTAACTGTTTTTTAAGTAATACATTTTAATGTAGAATTGCTTATATGCTCCCTTCAAAGGAGCAATTTTCCCTCCACACTTTGTCTTTAACTCCTGATGGACACTCACTTGTGATCATGTCTCACTAGTGTAAATATGGAATAATACCTCAAATGTCAAGAGAGTCACAATGGAATAAGAAAGAAGATAGACAGACTAGCTCCTTTTGTGTGATATAAAAAGCTGTTTTTATCTACACCTTGATGATATCGTAGTGATGCCTGCTTGTACGCTGATATAATTCTACACAGGACTGATTTTTCAAAGACAAAATGGTTGATTTAAAGAATTAAAGAATTATAATGAAGTATTTTCTAGGTCAGGGTACCTCAGCATAACCAAACCAAATGCTCCAGTTTTGCCTGATTTCAATGCACAGAAGCAATGAACTTCCTCCTGCTCCATTGTCTGCTCAGCACAGTGTGCAGACCTGCATTCGTCCTCATGCGTGTATGAGATCAAGTATTGCAAGGCATGAACAGAATACAAAATTGTATATTGCAAGTTCTTCAGCCTTCACCTTCACCACCTCAGGTACCAAAAATATGCAACAAAATACATTATTTAGAGATATTTTCATTTTTACAGTTCTTGCAGCAGGAAACAAACCAATATCTAAAACAACAGCATTAACAGATTTATGTCTGAACTCTCCATAACGCCTAAATATTCCATGTTCTTTAACCATGCCCTGTGAATATATAAAATAAATTCATCTTATTTTAGTTTAGGAACTTAGAGATCAAAATGCATTCTATTCAGGGCGAAGAAAATGTGTTTAACTTAACATTTCCATTCAAAGATTTTAAGAACATAAGCGCCTAGCAAAATTATTAAAACCGCACTATGTTTACTTTATTTTATAGTAAATGCAATCTTTTCTCTGTTTACATTCATGTGATATAAGGAGTGCACTGGATTTGTGTGTTAGTTTTGTTAGTTTTTCGTATGTTACACACATGACAGCAGCAGAGAGGAACAGCTTATTGTACCCAGGTCTCTTAGGACTTAAAAGAGCACAGTAGCCTGTATGAAAAGACTGTCAAGGCCACGGAATTTGCCATAAGACAAGTCACCACAGTGGGAATTTGAGGTAAGCACAGAAGGAAGAAATCTATGACAGGAAGGTATTAGTTCTAGGCCTGGTGAGGTGAAATCTGGTTACTACACCTTAGTTAATGCATTACAATGCATATTATAATGCAATAATGGACAGACTGTGGGAAAGAAAGCAACTGCTCAAACACATGATACTCCAAGTTACACTCCAACATCTGTGATCACCCCATGGATGCAGAACTTGGACTGTACAAAGTCCAAGAAGAACGACTTGCTCCAGAAGAATGACTCTGGGACCCTCACAAACCAGACCCCAGGGTGAAGAAGGATCAATGGGATGATGCAGGATCCACATGTCTCTTCCCTTATCATTGCCTCCTCCTCCTTTTTCTCTCCTTCCCTCGTCTTTCACTCTCTTCTTCCTCTCCCTCTCTCCTCATCCCCTTTTTCGTTTCTTCCTCTCTACTTCACATTGGTTAGTAAATAGGGTCCATATTATTGAATTCAGCATATGGTGTTGTTTGCACCTTAATTTGGGCGGAGGCCTCTCTCACTAGTTGGTTTATAACAAGATTCTGCATCAACTTCTCAGATACTGTTCCCTGACACAATTCAGAGCTCAAAGAAGCATTAGAGTTTGGTGTCTCTATGCCATCCTTCAAATCATTAAACTGAACACAGGCAGATATGATTTTTGGGTTCTTGGTAAACAACTTCCTAAGTTTGCCATGATACAACTCCTTTGTTTATGTTGTCTAATGGGAAGTATGTTTATTGCAAAATCAGGTGGCTGATATTTTCCTTGCTCCTACATATCTCTTGTTCTTAAAATTTGTGGTTCTGCTGTCATCAGCTTCATGCAGGAGCCATCTAGGATAATCCAGATGTGGAATAATCACTGAAGAATCACCTGCTTTATATCAATAGTTTTTTTTGTAGCTTAAACATATTTTCAGATCAAATAAACCAAGTTTTCTGTAGATGAGACTTGATCAAAATTTTAATAAAATGAGCCCAAATTTAATGTTACCCTCACAATTTCACATGGTGTTGCTGTGCTTCATGAAGCCAGAGAAGCTTTCACAGGTTTACATTGTCAAGCCAGCTGCACTATGTCAAAAACAATAGTGCAAGTGCTAACCTTATCTTGCATTTAAGGTATGTTCATAAGAAAGAGGTTTTACACTGCAGATGTGAAGGGTTAATCTTTGAAAATAAACCAGAGAAGTAAAATCAGGTTTCAGTTATTCCAGTCTAGCCATCAGAATGGTTATCTTGGAATATTTGAGGATGTGACAATCCTTGCCTTGCAGGCTAATTTCATGTGGGTGCAGCAGAAAGGGTATGTCTAATGTGAAAACTGCACAAGTCCTCTCTGAAATTGTATTTGAGGGTGAAATCCCACAGAAAAGACCAACAAACAGATGTGTTCTGTTATCTCTGTTCCTACCATTTTCTCTTGTTTTCAAGGTCTGACAGTTCAGCTCCTTGTATAATTCCACTATGAACTTCTATACACAAGATGTTTGCACCACAAGCAGCAGCAAATTTCTGAAGGATGTTCTCTAGGTCCACCCAAGCTCAAGAATGTTTTTATTCTGAAACATTTGCCTAGGAGGATATCTGTAAATCTTCAAAAGCTGTAGAAATGATAATATATAAATAATATGGTGCTGCAGTTTTTCGGATGACCCTATGGATTATATCTTTCAAAAATTACTTTGAGAAAGAAAATCATCAATATTTCAATAGGAAGCAAAAAAAGAAAGAAAGCTTGTAAGATTTAATAAATAGGCAGTGATGTAAATACAGATTTCCATGAAAAACATAAACTATGGCTATAAAAAGCATCTACATATGAAATTCAGATGTTTGGATCCAGATGCTTCTATCATTTAATCCACACCTTGAAGAATTTACATCAATACCTTCCACTGTATTTTTGTATGTTGTTGTATTATTCTTTAAACGTACTATGCTGTGTTTTATAGCAATGGAACAAATCTCCTGTGGACTAAGTAAAATCATGCAGAAATGCTCCTTGCAGAGGTGTATCTCTAGACTTTGATAAGTCATTAAAAAAAGGAAAGTCAAATCTGCTATTAAAGTGATTTTCACATTTCTTTGATGCAGACAGGATCACATGATGAGTAAAGGGTTTCAACAAAATAAGATCATGTTTGTTATGACAGGAGGAATGCAACAAAGCTGATGACAGGGCTGGAAGTTATTTCTTCTGAGATGCAGCTCTAGTTTGTCTAGTTTAGAGAAAAGGAGGCTACAGCTTCCTGAGGAGGGGGAGTTGGGGGGACATGATGAGCTCTTTGCTCTTGGATCCAGTAATAACAGGCTGGGAATGGCTCAGAGTTGTGTCAGGGCAGTTTTGAAGGTTCGGACTTGAAATTAGGAAGCACTTCTTTACGGAGAGCATGGTCAGATGCTGCAACAGACTCATCAATAAGTAGACAGTGCCCCAAGGCTGACAGTGTTTAAGAGGTATTTGAGCAATATCTTAAAAGCATATTTTAACTTGTGGTCAGCCATGAAGTGGTCAGGCAGTTGGACTGAATTACCATTTTAGGTTCGTCCAGCCAAACTAGTCTAGTTTAGTGTAATCTAGTAATCTAGTCTAGTATAGTCTAGTCTACTCTATTTTGTATTTTGATTGTTAATTACATTTTTTTCATTTCACATATTTTTACTTCAGATAATTGTCATTATCACTTTGATTCCTCACAAAGATTATGGGAAGCATAGTTACCCAAAACCAGAACACATATATTATAAGACCTTTGACTTTGGCTTGGCAGAGCAGGGAAAAAAAACCAAGCCAAGGTACAGGGATATTTCCATTATGAAGTCCACTTTCCCAAATTGGCTTCAGTTTTTAAACCACAGTGCAATATTTCAAGACAATGTACTATGCTTTGCTGTTTTCTGATTAACACAGAGAGAGAGTGAAAAAAACCCTCAACGTCTTTTTGTTGCTGGTTTGTTTTTTGGTTTTTTTTTGTGCCAGCCATTGTATGTGTCATTATGAAAACTATGGTTTAAAAGAAAATAAAAGCTGCATTATTATTATCATAGATGCCAGAAAAATTCAATCAGAATATAATTACAATAATAAAAGCTCTTTCAGATTCAATGAGATACAACCGGTAGGGTAATGATTGCTTCTTGAAAAACAAGAGTGCTTTTCTCCATTTCACATGTGTAACATGATTTGGTAACTAGCTATCTTTATTCAAGTCACAGGTGAAAAATGAATTCAGGTTAACAATTGACAGACATCCTAAGGAAAGAAAGAAGAGCACTGACGTTTGTTTTTGGTCAAACTGAATTGGTTTGGGATTATAAATACTCTTGAAGTATCCTCCCTTTTTATGTTGTAAGTCAGGTGGGCTTTCCCTAACAGCATTTTTCCTCCTGAGTTAAATAACAGAATTTTATTCTGACTGAAGTGTGATGAAAATAAGAATTTTCATTTTGGCAAAATATGAGTGAAAAAAGGTTATTTTGAAATTTTAACAGTATCCAGATCTGGTCTCAATTCTACTGCACAAGACCTTTCAAATGAGATGAAATGCTGTGTCTAAGGTGGATTCTGTATGCTAAATATGTGAAAGTGAAGATATTTGGTACAAAAACTTATAGGACGGGGCCATGCACAGTAGCACACTACCTCTACATTAGAGAGATGAACCAGGATCTTATGCTGTTGTGGCACACTGAAATACAGCACAAGAATTCCTAGACCTTCAGAATTAATGAAGACTTGTAATTTAAACAACAGTGATATTTGATATTTTAGTTCCCATGTGGATTGTTTGATGATTAGAAAAAGATGTATTATCTAAAGACTGTTTTACTGAAGGCTTTATTAGGATCCTTTTCTTCTTGTAGACTTGTCACAAAATTAATTGGAAATAGCTAATTTGTGAGATACAACCCTCTGCCCAACTTGATTTGAAACCGAAGAGTTCAAACTTTTGGCTGGACATCAATCCAAAACTAGACAGCATAGCTGCTATAGCCTCCTTCATTTTATATACAGTCTTGCAAGGGGTGTACTAGAAAAAGTTACAGAAGACAACAAAGTCCTTTGCAGGTAAGGGAGCTCAAAAACACAGCTCTAAAGAACTCATCAGAGAATTAGAACGTTGTTACAAGTACTGTGAGTATTTCCTTTGCTAGAAACTCTCATGGGAATTATAGAGGCACTTGAAGGAAGATAAGAGATGCACAGATGTTTGTCGGATGATTCCAGTTTTTATAGAGGGACAAACAAAATGAAAGAGATAATGGTCATAACACAAAATGACATCATCAAATGTAAGACAAAGTTGTATACCTCCAGGTAGGCTTTAAAGTTAGGCTAGTTTAGGTATTTTTCAATTCACAATGAATGTAATATGGGAAACAAGTACTGCTGTTAAAAATGTATTTAATTCTGTCTTTAAATTCATAATGGCTATTGTTCTCAGATGGGTCAGTTAGTATTCTAAAACGTTTAATTAAAAAAAGCTTAATTTGGATGATTCCAGTGTGAAACATAAAAACACTCAGGCTTTTCTGAACAAGTGCTTTGCTTTCAGGCATTGCATACCTGCAGCAGATACCCAACACTGCTTTTAACATTTGCATTACAAAGTACTTCAAAACAAGCACAGGTAACTTAAAGCATAGATAGTACTTCCTAAATTGTTCAACACCTAACCTTGAAATACAACATGCCTTGATGACACGATTCTGAAAAAGTCTTCAGCATTTATGTCTCCTTACAATCCCCAAATACTTCAGCAAGTGATTCCAGCCTTGGACACAGGGAGAAATAGAGTTCAATAAGACCAAGAACAAAAATTAATAATGTGCATAAGTAAAAAAAAAAGGATAAGAATAAACACAAGAAAAAAAAGAAGGTAATATCTTTTTTTCCACAATTTTTCACCTTTTGTGAAAAGCTGAGAATTAATCAGAAGCTAGTATTTCTGTTTAAAGTTCTGAAAAGTCTTTGATCAATTAAAAGAAATTAAGGGACAGAAGAACTGCTAATAAATGATAAACATTATTTTATCTAGCTACTATGTAAGTGGTCTATTTCCAGGGAAAAGCTTAGCTGAGTTCTTTCATGTGATGGGCGTCTAAACTGTTTTCTCTGCAGGGAAGGCATATGGCAATAGATGATTTAGTTTTAATCACAATACTTTCTCTTCATTCCCACTTGCAATTTTTCCTGGATGAGTTAATGTTTTCAAATCTTTCATTTTTCAGTAGTAGAATGGATGGATTCCAGACATGTTACACAGCTGAAGATAGAGACAGCTATGCTGTCTTTTCGTAGTCTGCAGTGGCTTTATCATTCACTGTGCTGATTATAGGAAAATAATCAATCCCTCTATATGAGAAGCACTTTATTTTAAAGTAGAGCTTTAAAAAATAAATTTAAAAAGCCCTTCACACCTCAAAACACATGAATCGCTTACCGCTAGCTGAGAGGAGGAGGGAAAACTCATTTCAGAAGTGGCTCGCTAAGAGGTGTGAGCACAGAAACAGTCAGCCCCAGTAACTCATGTATGTTTTTCACAATAAAATATTTTGACATTTTTGTGGCTTAAATAAGAACCTCTGAGAGCTGTTCACACACAATTGAAACTCTAGTGAACAAGTCACTGTAGGTGGCATGAATTCATACCAGCATCTTCCCCTGTTGATTACCCTGCCAGGCCGTACTCCTATTCACTCTGTGGGAGACATAAAGAACAGCACAGCCAGGGTTTTTCAATCCCTGAGGGGCTCTCCAGAATGTCCTGATCCTGGCAAACAGTGGATGGAGGCAATCACAGTCCATCTTCCTTCTCTCCTGCTCCTTGCAGCCAAAGAGCAATGCTTGAGTACTGGAAGGTGGAACACAGGCATGCCTTCAACTTACTTTCCAGTGCTGAACTAATGTTATTTGGCCAACTAAAAATAACATATAGAGAGGGTTACACACAAAGCTGCAAGGGAAAATTGCAATTTGGATAGATATAGATACGTGCGATCCATATGCCATCCTCTACCAAAGTTTTACATGATGCCCAAACCCTTCCTCTTGTTTCGAGAATCCCAGCATCAATCCTTTCCACTGCTCCCATATTTATGTAATGCAGGAAAACTAGAGGTGGGAAAAAGAGGTGACACAATGAGATAATGTTGTGTAAATAAGAATGATCTAGATTTGTTTTGCAAAAAAAAAAAAAAAAAAAAACAAGAAAAAAGTCTCCAAAACCAGAAACAAACCAAAAAACCCAACAAACAAACAACCAAAAGACTAACCAATGAACAAACAAAAAACACTCCCAAACTGAAACAAAACAGGTGGGAAGAGAAATGGAATAGCTTGCAGGAAAATGGAAATAAAGGCCAAATATGCAGAAGGAAGACTGCATTCAGAAAACAAGAGAAAAAATGGGAAATACTATAATTTTGAAACTGGGTGGTGTTGAAGAAAGGGAGCATTAAAATGAAAGGAAATGACAGAGAAAAGGAGAAAAGGACTAGAACAAGGCACAGTGCAGCAAAAAAGTCAGGATGCAGAGAATGAAATGGGAGATAAGAAAACATTGAAAGCAAATGGAGTAGCAAAAGTAAATAACCTTGCAGTAGACTAAATTTAATTTTATCTTCTTGTTTTAACTCCAGGCTTAAGCTATTTTTTGGCACTGTTTATAAATATTTATGGGGTAAAAGGATCCTTACAGGTTACATCTGCTTTGTTAAGAGATAGAAGATACATAGAAAAGGAACAAAGTGGATGATGCAAACAAAAACAATTTTGAGAGGACATATTTTTTTCCAAGATGCTACATTATTATTATTATTATTATTATTATTATTATTATTATTATTATTATTTAGTAAGAAGCAGATTAATGGACTGTGGCATTAATTAACAGCCATGATATATTATTGTTGATAAAATATAGGGTTTGCCAGAAAGATTTTAGAGAGTAGAAAATTTTTTGACAAAATGACTAATTAGATGAAGAAAAGTAAGAGGGTAAAAGTTTCATGTGAAGATAGATAAGCACTGTGCTTCAGAGTTGTGTGTGAAAAGAAAAAAAGGGTAGAAGGAGTAATATGCTGAGTGAACTAGAATCAGGAAAGCGGGATGGCTAATGCCCAGTCCCTATATATCCTTGTATGCAAGCATAAACTGGGAGAGGAGTGGCTGGAGACGAACCCTGCAGGGCAGGATCTGGGGTTGCTGGTTGGCAGCAGGCTTACTGTGAGCCACGAGGGCAAGCAGCATCCTGGGGACATCAAACACAGCACAGCCAGACAGTCAGAGAGAAGACTGTCCTGCTGTATCCAGCACTGGTGTGACCTGAGCTGTGCTGGGCCACTCCATTTGAGAAGGACGTGCTGGTCCTTGGCTGTGTCCAGAGGAGGCCAGCAAAGCTGATGGAAGGGCTGGCTGCATGTCCTCTAAGGAGTGGCTGAGGACCCTGGACTGGCCTCATTTGCAGAAAAGGAGGCTGAGGCTGAGCTTATGGCTCTCTACAGATCCCTGAGGAAGTGGGTGGAGAGGGAGATGCTGAACTGTTCTCTCTAGGATTCAGTGTTAGCAGCCATATGGAAATGGTTCAAAGTTGCAATAGGGGAAGTTCAGACTTGAAATAGGAAACAATTTTTGCCAAAAGGGTGATCAAACCCTGGAACACGCTTACTAGAGAGGTGTTTTGTGCCTATAGCTAGGGATAGCGTTAATTTTCTCCATATGAGGCATTATGGGGCTGTGTCTTGGATTCATGTTGAAAATAGTTTTGATAACACAGGGTTGTTTTTGTTATTGCTGACCAAGACTTACACAGAGCCAAGGTCTTTGCTGCTGCTCACCCATCCCACCAGTGAGGAGGCTGAGGGTGTGCAGGGAGCTGGGAGGGGACACAACTGGGACAGCTTTGTGACCCGAAGTGACAGCTTTGTGACCCGAAGTGACCCAAGGGGTATCCTTACATCCTATGATGTCATGCTCAGCATATAGGCAGGGAGAAGGAGGAGGATGGGGGAGACATCCAGAGTGCTCCATGCTCCTGGAGATGGCTGAACACCTGCCTGTCCATGGGATGAGGTGCATAAATTCCTTGTTTTGCTTTGCTTTCAAGTGTGGGTTTTGCTTCACCTATTTAACCTTCTTTATCTCAACCCATGAGTTTTTTCATTTTTACTCTTCTGATTCTCTCCCCCAGCCCATAGTGGGAGGGTCAGTGGGTGTGTTTGGGGTGCTTAGTTGATGGATGGGGTTAAACTACAACAACCAAACCTGTCAGTTTTAATATTTTCTCATCCCAGAATTTGGACTAGAGGATCACTGTAGATTCCATTCAAATAAAATGATTATCTTCTATTATATCGCTCATGAGATGGCATTTGATACCTCTTCTTTTCTCCCCCAGATTTATCTCATTTGTTAACAAGTATCTTGTCCTTAAAATGAATTCAAGCTCATTCATTCCCATTTATACTATTTAGGATTAATTTTATTATGAAAATAGTACTTTTATTCAGTCCAGGAAAAATAAGTCTGTAGCAAGACTCTGAATTAAAAGGTATTCAAATAATAGCAAAAAATTATTTAGGTTCCTAACTATTGTTGACATTATTTCTGGAAATTATTTACTAGGGTTCTATAGCCAGGAGGAAGAAAAAAATTAGAGCATAGAAGAATTTTGTCATCACAACAGGATTAGAGATAATACAATTAAAAAAAAATAGGCCATGTTAAGAAATAGCATTTTCTTGTATTAAAACAGAATAAAACAGGTAAGACAAAAGAAAAATCCATATTATTTTAATTAACATATATGTAAACATTTGAGTGGAAGCAAAAAAAATTAAATCCTGTACCTTAAGAGTCAAATGTATAAGAGAATTTCTTTACATTGTTCTTTTCCCCAAAAAACCTGTGATGCATTGTGAGAGTAGAAATCTCTCAAAAGGAACATCGAAACAGACAAAGACGTTTTTTAAAGTAACAAGATGCTTTAGCCTGAAAAGGCTGGCAATGTCTAACATGCCAAAAGATGGCATAGAACTGCCTTCCTAATAACTATGGTATAATTAACAGATAAAATTAAGCATTTTTAGCCTCCCTATCATTCCTCAGGATATAGCTGAGTAAGGATTTTACAGACATTAAAGAACAAAGTAAGGAAACCTCCTTTTTGTTCACTAACTTTGTGTTGTTTAAAAACTTGAGGGATAAAAAAGATTCAAGGGACGTACACCTTCTTAAACACTCACAGGTGTTCAAAAAGTGAATATTAGTGTCCTTGAGGCTAATCTGGTTTACAAACCAAAGTCCCAATATCCAGCATGAAAATTACATATTCACTTTGGATGGATCGGTTTTCTACCTAAATTCTTGAAAGTCTCCACTGCAGACTACAATGTCTTAAAATAATTCTTAAAATAGTTTAATGCAAAAATGCAATTCTTAAACTAGCCCTGTTTAAGAAGCAGAGAAAATTGTTACGGGCTGAAGATTCTTTCATTTTGCAATCATCCTTTCTGTAGCCATGTTAGCCTTCTGTGTAGACAAGTGAATTTGAAAGAGGTAATTTTAGTGCTTTGAAAAAAGTGTGTTCTCTAGTTCCATTACATGCATTTAAAAGTCACATAAGAGAAAAGAAGAATAAAAGTGCAGAACTCAATTTGGAACTCTCTTGCCATCATGTTGAAACATGCTGAAGATGTATTGGTCATGATTAAAGGTGAAACAGTTTTTATCCCTACCACTTAGTTATGTATGTAATATAAATTAATCCTTATTTAATGATGTCTGTGTCATTAGAATCAAGTTTGCATACATACAGATAGATAGACAGATATAATTATAATTAGTGCTTCAAAACCCCAACTTTTATGTGTGAAATGAAGGTCAGAACTAGAGACAGATACAGTTTTATTATTAAAGAAATGCCAGACTCTTTATTGATATACTGCCTGGGATATTGCTGTGATAGTTTCAGAGTTAAGGCTCTTGGAGGGGTTGATAAAATGTAAATTATTGCTTTTCTTGCTTGGGGAGAATGACACACTGTAAAGGCAAACTTTTGGCAGAACAGAAAGTATTGCCTGCTGAGTCACTCAATACTCTGCTTCCTGGAGACAATAACTTCTCATTGGGACAGACAAGCAGTCTGTCCCATGGTCAATCACAGTCAGGAGGAAAAATTAAGTAAATAGGAGGCTAGAGGGGAAGCTTCCTTTGAATGCTTAGAATAACTTCTCTACAAAACATATTTTGCCTACAGCAAGAGAAGAAGACATGCCCCAGATTCAGAAAACTACCCACGCCGTTGTGTAATTCTCAGTACACAGCCCTCAATGAACTTAGGCAAACCTATACATTTGTTTTCAGGTACTGCCAAGAGCAGGAGTTTTAGAACTTCCATGAGACAGAGACAGTTAGTCATAGATTTCTCTGCCTAATGTGTTGAGTTTAGTCATGGAGGTGCTTTGTCTGTGTTCACCCAGGGGTCTTTTCAAGTGCTCAGTATCTCTGCTGATGTGCTGGAGAGAAGCCTATCAATGTTTTCTCCTCATGTTTCTCCTAAAGAAAATGACTAGGCTCATTGTTTTGTACCACAAGTTGTATTTTAAGAAGACTAAGGATGTTTGAGTTGTGTGTCATTATTTGGCTGATCTTTAAATGCCAAAGGAAAAAGGAGAAAGAAATAGAGGGGACTAATTCCTACATTTAGAAACTACTCTATAGATGAGATTCCCTGTCTCTTCCAGATTAGGGAAGAACATTTGTTCTCTGAAGAGTTAGGGAAGAACATTTGTTTTAAGACCTGAACAGAAATAAGACTGAGATTAGTGGTTCAATTTACTTTTATTTTCCCCAGGGACATTACAAATCCATCAAGACTTACAGACACCAGCTTGAAAAAGATTCAGAACTGTGTTTTAAACTTGAACTGCTCAAGAATCTTGAAGACAAATGATGTGGTTTCATCATGTAAATAATCTGCTTATGATAACCAAAAATAAAGCTCAAAAGTAGAAGCTTTCCACTTGAGTCACAGGTGGAAACCTGAACCAGTGGAACTGCTGATGGATGCATTTATTTTGTTACTGTCATGGGTGGGAAAAAAAAGGCCATTCTTCCCATTATTCTTGCACTTCCAAAAGCCTGAATAAAAAAGAAACAAATTAGCTTTAATTCTCCCCAGAAGAATACATTTCCTTTAGATAGGCTGCTCTTGACACAGATATAATTCTGATAATAACTGGAGAAATCAGAACACTAAGTATACATGTGATCGACCTATTCATGGCTATCTAACTGAGCAATTAACTAAATGCCATGCAAAAGAAAAGGTATAAGGAATATGAAAATGATGGTTTTATGTTAGTTTTTTTCACATAATTGCTTTTTTCTGTACCTGAACCTCCAAGAACACAACTTAAATCAGAAAGAAATAGGAATATACCATTTCACCATGAAATAGAAGCTACTTGTACAGCACTTCAATTATTGACACCAAGAAAATGCATGAACTAGTTAATTTCCTTCACTCCTACTGCATAAGCTTTGGTAAGTTAAAATATTAAAAGTTTAAAAGCAGAAGTTTTGGTATTTTATTTTTTAAATTTCTTTCTTCCTCCCACCATGGTGAAGTGATAAGGCAAACAAGGGAGTGTATAACTGTGTACACATTCCCCATCTCATTTAAATTCCACTGTCAAAATATCAAAAGGATTTTGAAGAGAAGATTTGTATCCTACATTCAAACATCATGCAATTGCCACCTTTAAATGGTGCCATTATTCTAAATGATGCTTATAGGCCCAAGTAATTTTTATGCAGCTCTTTCACTTATTATCATTGTCAAGAAAAGCAGAAACCATCTTGGCTAAAGGAAACAAAACATTAAAAAGACCAAAAAACCATTTTGCTGTGAAAAATGGAAAAAAATTATGAGAGAATGGCATTCAAATCATTCACCTTTTAGTAAAATTGGCAAAAAAATTAAACTTTTAAATGAAAAAAATTATGTTATTTTGAATACAGACTTAAAAGAAGCTTGGCATAACCATGTAAAACATCTACAAATCAAATCAACATTAGGTGTTAGGAGTATATTTAACTAGCTAAGGTCCAATATTTTTACATGATATTTTTCTAAAAGAAAAAAAACATTCCACAAACAACAACAATCTATGCCTTGTCTGTCTTCTGTCTGAAAGATCACCACAAGTTGATGAATCTGGTCATCATGATGAACCTTGCAAATGTCTGGCCTAAACAGACACTTCTGTACTTGCAAATATGGTGTTGTGCCATTTCTGAAAGAATGGGTGAGAGTTTGTCTATACTGCCTACCCTGACACAGCAGCAAGACCAGAAAAAGTAGCAAAATCCTTCCAGAGCAAAGGAGTACAACCTGATTGTTTATATCAGAATTAAGCAAGTCACCACTCATCTGTCTTGTTAAGTTTTTTACCTCATGTCCAATCTTCAATTTCCTTCATACAACAACTTAGCCTTCTGTTTTAAGGCCTTCCCTTTTGTTCATGTGTTTCAATTTGAGGCAGAGGGTATTCTAATGACTCGATTACAAAATCTAAGCCAAAGGTACTTCAGACAATACACTTCAGGAGAAGGGTGCCAGAATTAAAATTTATTCATCACTAACACTGAGGTTGAGTTGCACGTCCAGCTTAGCAATTCAGAGGAATTTTGGAACAGCATCAATCAGTTTTCATAACAAATTACTTTTCAATAACGATAATAATGAAAAATCAAAGAAATATGAACATATATTTCTATGGTAAGTTTATATGGGATACATGTACAGTATAAAATCCTTTCATATCTTCAGGAATAACTCATCTTATAGGAACAATTACTTTTTTCCAGTCCCAAGTCATTACATGTTTTCTGAAGAAGTTATATTTGGTTTGCATTCTTCTTATATAATAGGAAGCAAACAATTATGGATACCCAATTACTGTTTCGGGCATTGAAGTCTTAACTAGTAATCTGGTTCTGTTGGGCTCTCCCTTAAGTGTCACTGCAGGGATTGCTGCTATGAAATTAGTGCAGGCAAGATTTCACTGTCATTGGTAACAGAGAGACAAGTGAAGAGCCAGGGGCACAACCAGAATCTATTCGAGATGGACCTAGACAATTCAGATCTGAGTCACATTGTTATTTGCTCTCTATGCTCTGAATCATAAGAATGATGCATGTACATACAAAGAAACTTAAAGCTGTCTGAGAGGACAAATTAAACAATGTTACAAGAATGGGATTAAGGTGATATTCTGAGAGATTTTAAGGTAAAAAATGTAAGGTAGTCAAAATGACTCTCAGGTTAGTTGAGAACACCTCATAAATTGACGTAAGCTTAGAAATCATGCAATATAAAATTACTGCAACAGTGTGTAGTTCACAAGTTCACACAAAAGCTAATCTTCTGGTATACCATCTCTTCTAGAAAGCATAGTAGAAAAAAAATTGTTTGCATAGTGGCAGCTGATTTGGCAGATTTGGTTCCAATGTTACCCTGTCTTCAGATGAAATTAGTGGGGTTGGGAGTCCCTGACAGAGCCTCTTTATCCCTTCTGTCATGCAGCCTTGTTCAAAGTCATTGTCAGTGCTGCCTTTTGATAACCTGCACTTCTCCATGCTGTGAAAAATGTAAAGAACATTCTGCACTTCCAATTCATTCTTCTCAATGCTTTAATGAGTGAAGAAGCAGAATGTCCTTACTGTGCAAGGGGCGCTATTCACCATCCTTGGGGTAATGAGATATAGTACAATTTCTCAGATGCAGATTGCTTGCAAACTGCCCTGTGAAGCCTTTGAGTGTTTGATTACCAGGGAAGTCCTCTCCTCCTCATAATTTATTTTTGTTATTTCTGACAGTGTCCAACTGCACAAGATAAACTCCTATAAAACTGTTTACAGGAAAATATTCTCTTTCTTTTATTTAATTTCTAAGATGATGAAGAGAAGGAAGGAACAAACAAGCATTCAAAAAAGGACTAAACAGAAGTTTCTACTGGGATGTCAGAACAAATATTTGTATTGTCTATATAAGAAAATCATAAAACACAACAAAAAGCAGGATATTCTTTCAATCCCAAAATTCTTTTTAAAGAGAAGGGATGTGGCAGTTTCTGTTCTGTTAGCTGAAACCAAAGCACTGCCAGGGTGATGAAGGGCTTGGGAGTCCAGCTATCTGGAAGTGGTTCATATGACCAAGTCTGTAGTACCAATTTGTATGTCTTTAAGTTGTACTGGTATCTACCATGGTAACTTCATGCCTGGCTTCCATTTGGAAGTCTAGAAAGGATAGAAGCCACCTCTTCTACAGCCCCCACCTTCTGAAGTTATGTAATGTCTCATATGCTTATTGTTTCCAGGGAAACTGATACTCAATTTCTACATCATGACACAGTACAATAGAAATCTGGGAACAGAGAAACAGAAAGAAACTCATAAATACCAGACCCAGACTGCTGTGAGAAAAACCCTCAACAAATTCCCTTGCAACAGCGTTTTTTTGCGCAGAAACAGTTTGCAGTGTAGAAAATGCAGAAGTCAGCAGAGCATTGTTTCATCACAGGGATGAAGAAAGTGATTCTGAATTGTACTGAACATACATAAATCCCATCGATATCAGTGTAAATAAAATGTAAGAAAGCAAGTAAGATTTGAAGCTAGTTCAGTTTTTCTCAGGATTACACAGGTATAATCAGAAAGCTAATTCTGTATAAAAATTCAAGAAAAAATTCTTAAAGAATAAGGAATGGACATCCTTCTAAAGAGGTCAAGAGAAACCCTAATGATTGCAATTCATCCCTCCCTGGTTTTGTGTTTCCATTTTTAGCCAGGTTTAGAGCAGCTTTTGTCAGAGAGAAGATTATTTTAAAACAACACTGGAGGCAACAGAATGTGCTGTAAATATAATTGAAGGAAAGGGATAACTAGTTTTCATATATACTGATTTCATCTCCACTCTATAACACATGAAAAAAAAAAAAGATCAATAACCACTTAATTTACCACTAGCCAAGCAACAGCCCTATTAGGTCCTCTAGTGAATGAAATCCTGTCAGTCAGAAAGGCTCTTATCTGCTAAAACTGGAAAGCACAGCAAAAAATAATCTATGTTGGTCTGAGGGAGCTGAAATTCTACTCATAAAAGCAGTGTTTGACTTCAGCATGTTTTCTCTTGGTGCCAAGAGAGCCTTCAAATATCAGAGTGCTGAGACTGATGACTTCTTGCCTGAGCTTGCTGGTTTTGCTTGACTATTTTGTCCTCTCTGTACTAAGCACAAGAGTCTGAAAAATTCTGAGTTGTTGTTTGTAGACGAATAACACTATATGGCAACTGTTTAAAGGCAGATACCTTCATCTATTTGGTTTTTTTTTTTTTTTAATCATTAAAAATTTTAAAAACAGAACATCTTAGGTACTTAGGACATTTACAGAAAATCAAGCAAAACAGTATTCAGTTTCTCATAATTTCTTGGAACTTGCAAACTTGAATCTCAGTTTAAACTTGTTGAATCAGTTTAAAATTATTTTTGTTAGGAAACTTACATGCCACCATGTCTTTCCTGGAAATTTCCTAAATTTGAAAACGTTACAAAGGTCCTTGGACTTCTCACTTGGAGAATTGAATGGTAGCTGCTATGCCATTGGTATTAGGAAGGAGTAACATTGGGAGATGAAGTATGCGTTGTCAGGTGGCCTTCAAATCCATAGATACTTTGTCCCCTCAGAACAGTTCCACAGATGATAGGAGGGGTGAAACTTTTGGTCCTTGAGAAGTGACTCTTAAATGCAAAATCATAAATTTGATTGCCTTTAAAATGTATTAAAATGATATTGAGTACACAGCAATGATTAAATGGTTGAATAATAAACTAGAGTAGTCAAAGTACATAGACTGAGGGGGAGCTATTACCAGAATGACTATAATTAAGTATAATTATAATTGTATAATATAAATTATATATTGTAGATAACTACAATACAGAGTTGTATTATGTATTATACAGTACACACTCAATTATGCATCACATAATTCATTATAGCTATAAATATTTATTACTTGTTATTAATTATTTTAGCCACATACATTCTCTTTGACTAGCAGAACTGATTTTTGCTCCATAAGAAATCAAAGAAGTAGGCAGTCTCCACCCTGAAGAGTAAACAACGACCTTGTCCCTCATGGCCTAGATCTTCCAATGCACAGGTAGAAGGAAGGCTGACTAAATGGGAAACAAATGTCCACTCTGGATTGGAGAGGTTTGGTAAATATGCTGAAAGTTGATGTGGCCAAGTTCAAGTCTGCAGACCATGCACACTGCATTATCACCTCTGCTGATTAATTACACCCAAGTATTTTTTACTTCTCTGGACCTCTGTTTCCAATCTGGATGACAAGAATAATGACACCGATCACTCTTACAAAATTTTAGGTGTATGATGAAAGAAATCCAAGGTGACACTAATACTGTTGTTTTCCTTTTGAAGAGGTTTTAAAGGAAGACCCCCACATAAATCAAATTAGTCTGTCCATTGAGACAAGTGTGTCTTAGGTAAAGCAGAGGAAAGATTAATGTTTCTGGAATTTTTCCTTGTTCTATATTTCAGATAGCAAGTATTAATGGTTCCCAGATTTCACCAGTTAAACAAAATAGTTCAGCAAAATTAGAAGAAATCATATCTACATTATATATCTCTATGGTATATTTTGAAATGCAGAAAGTGTTAATTATTGGTGAAATAATTATAAAACACTTCTTAAGAGACATATAACTGGTCTGTTCTGAAGAAAAATAAATTGCTTTGGATGAATTTGACCCACACTCTATTTTTCAAAACACCTCATGTGACCAGTTCTTAAAGTTGGTGCTAAAAGAATAGAGATGTATCTCTAATATGACACATTCCAGTGTCATACTATTCCAGTTTGCGCAGCTGTTGATATTGTGGTGAGTTCAACATGGGTGGACTCCAGGTATCTGCTAAAGCTGCTCTCTCATTCTCTTCCACAACTGGATAGGAGGCAGAAAGTATAGCAAAATGGTTGTGGGTTGAGATAAGGATCAGGACAGATCACTTACTGATTACTATCACTGGCAACACAGACTCATCTTGGGAATATTAACCAAAGTTATTGCCAACAAAATCAGGGCAGGATAATGAGAAGTAAAATAAATCTTAAAACCACTTTCACCCCATCCCTTCCTCCTTCACAGCCTCTACCTCTTGCTCCAGCAGTGCAGGGAGACATAGTAGGGGTTATGGTCAGTTCATCACACAAAAGTTTCTGCTGCTGCTCGGGGAGAGCAGTACTTCCCCAGTTCCAGTGTGGGGTTTCTCCCACAGGAGACAGTTCTCCATGAACTGCTCCAGCATGGGTCACTCTTCCATGAGGTGCAGACCTTTAAGGACAGGCTGCTTAAGGGAGGGTCCCACAGGGAGTCACAAGTCCTAGCAGGAAACCTGTTCCAGTGCTGGCCCCTTTCTCTGTGGGGGCACAGATCTCTACCAGGACCCTGCTCCAGCACAGGCCCCTCATGGGTTCACAGCATCCACCTGTTCCAGCAGGTCTCCTCCTTGGGCTGCAGGTGGATCTCTGCTCCACCATGAGCCTCCATGGGCTGCAGAGACACATTCTGCTTCATCATAGCCTGGAACATGGGCTGGGGGGAAATGTCTCTTCTGGTGCCTAGAGCATCTCCTGCCCCTCCTCCTCTACTGACCTTGGTGTCTGCAGAGTTCTTCCTCTCACATGTTTTCACCCTGCTGTTCTCTGACCCAATTACATCAGCATATTTTTTTAACCCCTTATGTATGATATCACAGAGGTGTTATCCCCTCATGAGGAATTTTTAACTGCAGTGTGGTCTCCCCTCAGTCTCCTCCAGGCTGAACAGACCAAGTGACCTCAGCTGCTCCTCATATGACTTCTCTCAGGGCCCTTCATGATCTTCATTGCCCTTCCTTGAATGTTCTTTAACAGCTTCATATTCTTATATTGTGGACCCCAAAACTGCTTACAGGTCTCAAGGTGAGGCTGCCCCAATGCAGAGCAGAGTGGGACAATCCCCTCCCTTGCCCAGTTTTGATGTACCCCAGAACATGGATAGCATTCCTGGTTGTCAGGAAACACTGCTCACTAAGTTGAGAGTTCCTATGAACTGGGAAAGGCCAAAGAAGTTCTGATTCTAAAAAATCCAGCAGAGATATGAAGTACTACCTTTCCTGTGTTGTACAGAGCTATCTAACATAACGAAAATACCTTTAATACTGCAAGTGATGTTGCATTTCAGAGTACAGTTGTACACTGCAAATGCAACTAGATGTGAATGAATAAATCTGTGTTGAACATCATTCCTTTACTGCTATACTGCATCTTGTATCTGATCAACACAGCTTTTAGCTGATTCAGTAATCCGGCATTCTTCAGGGTATTTATAACCTCTAATACTGCCTTGATTGGCAACAATTACACATCCCCACATGGAGAATATATTTCTCTTTTATTTCACACAAAAAAACCCTAAAAAACTCCCCAAAAATAAATAAGGAAAAACCATCACAAACAAACAAACAAAAAGCCTCCAACACCCCCAAACAAAGAAAAAACCAAAACCACAAGCCAAAAAAAAAAAAAAAGGAAAAAAATGAAGAAAAATTTGAAATGGCCACAGTGAAACTAATGCAATTTATGGTAATGATACCGTCTGTTGTCTGGGAAATCCACTTTCCAATTTATTTTTTTCTGAGATAAATTTCATATGACTAAATAAATAATGCAAGTCCTGACTGGAAAGCAATATAAAAGTTCCACTCTGCAAAATATATTCTTGCTGCAAAATATATTGTCTCTCTGATCATTCCTTTTTTTGGTCATAACCTTTTCTCTATTCATACTTACAGGAAAAATAAACTACTTTATTCCTGCATTTTTCCCAACAAATTGATGAAGACATTGCTTTATTTCAATATTTCTGCTTCCACACTCTCTAGAGAGATGGGAAATTATGCCATATTCAAATGGAGATATTAAGTAATTTTCAATATTGGAAAAAGGAGACAAGCCCTGAAGTCCAGAAAAAAGTAAAAATAAAAACAGCATAAACAACTGCAGCAGTAGGGTATATGAGATTTTTTTCTCATCAGCAAAAGGAGAGAATAGAAAAAATTTCTTTGGGATTTAAAACACTGCAACAAACTGGGTTAATGGTATGAACACAAGCTAATCATATTTCCTTTTTTTGCATTTTTTGTACTTAACATGCATTAAAGAAAATAAACTAAGGAACTCTTTGTTGTCTTATTGCTGAAAATACAGTTAATTTATTTTTAGGTACAGTGTAACATCCATGGTTTAATTGGCAGCACTGACATATGTCTGCATGCTGCGTGTCCATAATGACCCAAGCAGTGCTTTTGCCTGCACTACTCCACCTCTGCCAGCTGCCTGATGGACTCCTGCTGGCAGGAGTCCCTTTCCAACTGCTTGGCACTGACCCTCATGGTTCAGTGGAAATCAAGCCTGGGATGGTATATCCCTTAAATTCATACTGGCTGGTAGATACCTTCAGGGAGAGCACTCAGCTTTCAAAGGCTATTTCTGCCTTTGGTCCTTGAAGGTGAATCATCCAAGCTACTGTCCTTTAGTGCTGAACTTGGAATAGCCAATTTATTCTCCATTTCTCATCCTCTGTCATTTTTAATTTATCAGTTAGATAGCGGATATTGTGGGTGCTCAAGCGAAAGTTTGGGAGTTAAGCCTGAGGATTTCCAAGGCCAAGAGAAAACATAATGCTGTTCTGTTAAATCACTCAGGGAAGCCAACTGAAACTACAGAACTCATTACCTGACCTAACTTAAATTTTTGTGTTGCTTCGTTGAGTTAATTAACTAAGTGTCTTTAGAGATCATCTGAATAAAACATCAACCACAGCAGTGAGAGTAAAAAGAAACTACTCCATGCACACAGTTTGCCAGTGTTCTCCCTTTTAACACAACTTTAGCCCAGCCTTCTACAAATTACAGCTTTTATACAAGTGCATATTGAACCATCTACTTTTTTGCTAAGTAAAAATAAAAATTAATAAAAAAGTCTGTCAAGTTTGTGTGCCTATGTGTGTATGTATATAAATAAACTAAAACATTTGGCTGATAATTGGAGGTGGGGATTATTTTTTAAAGATTGTTGGGCAGAGACCAAGCACACCATGAAGGTGAAAATATATGCCTCTGTGTTAATAGCTGCTGGTTTCATCAACACTGTCCAACTGGTTAACCAAAGACTCAGGTAGCTAGCAGGACAGCTGCCAGCTTTCATTAGTAGCTTGAGGAATGACATAGAACAAGAAGCAGTTGCTGGAGAGAGGTGGTCTAGAAAAAAACACAAGAAAGGATAAGTGGATGTATAATTTCTTTATGTTCCCTTTCTGGTGCTCATAATATGTCATTTCCCTTTGTTCAGTTTCACTCAACCACATATCATATGGTTCCTAAATAAGTTGTTCTTTTCTTAACAGTGATATTGTAGGACAAATTTCCTTAGAAGATGGTTCCATGTTGTGTCAGAAAAAGTCACTGAATCATAGAATTATTTAGGTTGGACATGTTAAAGATAGTCATATATTATTTACATTTCAAGTGCCTCAGATGAGAAAAAAATTGACTTCCTTAATCTTCAACAAGGCTATTTCCTCGCTTATCAGTCAAGTTCTACTTTTTCATTGTTATTTTTGTTACTGTTGTTTAGTTTTTTAATTTTGTTTGTTTGTTGGGTTTTTTGTTTGTTTTGCTTTTGTTGGTTTTTTTTTTTTTTTTTGCTTGTTTTGTTTTTAAGATGCCATCATGATTAAAGTTTTCATAAAACCCAAGAGAAGTTCTAGCTATACATTCTGAGAGATCTTTAATGGTCCAGTAAGCATGATAATCCTTTTGCTTATGGGGAAACAAATGACTCACAATCTACTCCATAAATGAAGATCACCCTTGAACTGAGCTAGCTCTTTCAGTCTGTCTAAAGAATATTTATCTGTTTGAATGATACATTCACAATGGCAATCATAACTTGTTACAGGATAAACATAAAATACAGATACTTGTCTGCACAGACGTGAGAAATAATTTCATAAGGATTCCAGGACTAATGCAGGTGATGTTTTTTCTTCTATTTGTGAGATAAATAGCAATGGCAAATAGCAATATTTATGACCCATACAACCAGGTCTTTTTCAGAGTCTGCTCAGTGAGGCAGCAAAAGTTTCAGTTTTGGCTGGTTGATGGGCACTTTGATTGCTGACCCTTGAACCCCAGGGAAATAAGAAAAAGAGAATGAAAGCAGAATTCAAGTGGCCTTCCCTCTGCTGAAGTGGCAGAGCCCATGAGTCTAGCCATTGACATTAATGAAAAGCTGAGGCATTGCACAAGCCTGATCAATCACAGAATATAGAACAGTCACATCTAAATTCAATTTCAGGGGCTGATCTTTTATATTCCCCCAAAGTCTCTAATTGCCAACACACTTATTCCTTCATTTGCAGTAAATGTTCTCTTGTGAAAATCCTTGTACTCATCAACTAACCCCTAGATGTGATCTCAGTCTAGCAAAATAGTGCTGAAGTGAGATTTTCATAAATCTTAGCTATCCAGGCTAATATCACAGCTCTTGTTTAATTAAACCACTCTTATTTAATACTTTTTGCCCATCCCAATTACAAATGTTTTTTAACTTTTTTTACAAATACTACTTAAGTTTTGGACATGACAGAAGAGTTGGAACGCCTGCCTAATGTCCTGTGACAGATGGAGGTGGCTGGAGACAGCCTAAACTCAGAAATGGGTAAAAGCGGAGCCTTGTTTCTTAAGAGTAGCTGCCCTTGGGCACAAGAAGGAAATAAGCTATACCGTGGTAAGTCAAAGGAGGACAAGGGAGATAACTTACCCCATTCCCTTGCACACCAGACAGAGCTGGAGGATAGGGGAAGGAAAAAACTAATTGTTACCTATTCACACAGTGCCTTTATCTATCCTGGGCCAGAGCAACTATCTGCTCCTGAAGAAGTTATTGTATTTCTCTCAATATAAAGGCAATTCTTAAGACACCTTGATGTTAGCAGAACTTTAGGCGTGAGATATAAGGCTGGCAGAAGAGAGACAATCTTAAAGTGGGATGATGATCAGGAAAGCTGGTTTGGCTCTACAGAAGCATTAAGTCCATAATTGCCATTGTAGAGGAAAGTGGGAAAACTGCCACAGACTGCAAAGCAATAGGAATGGTATTACAACATTTTTCATTAATGTCTGTTCAGTTGCAAAATTGATTTTCATTTTGCCATGTTTGTTGTGTCTTTTCTTTTTTTCAGCTGTGTTCTGAGCTGTCAAACATTTTAGCATATAAGCGAACTGTAATCTTAAATCTTCACATATTTGAAATACCTATTTAATTTTAAGAGTTATTGTCCATTCCCTGTTGGATATTGCCAAAATAAACTAATCATTGTAGGGGAATAGGGGTAGGGGGAATCAGTGGCTTGTAACTTTGATAGCTAAAGATGAAATATTGATATGCAATAAATAAAACTGTTCCAAAATGACATTAAAGCTCTCTATACATAAAGAAGAACACGCATAAGAAAAATATGGATTTGAAAGGTAGAAATGAGAATACTCTCACTGGTCAGTGAGCAATTAATATGCTAATTGAAAAACAAAATTGTTAAATAGAGAATTCATTTAAATTCTTTCAAATTATTACATGAGAAAACAAGTGTAATTTCAATTTACTAAAGGAGAAGAGAGAAAATATATTAGCAAGATCTGTTTTCTAACACACAACTTTCTGACCTCTTTTCTGACTTTTGGCTAGCAGTAAATATTAAAGATATACATAATAAATGTTAAAAATATGCATGGCCAAAATTCCAAATACTGGCATCTCAGCTGTCTCTGCTTTATTTTTCCTTATTGACTTGCTATATCTGTCTTCGAAAAATACCATTCTCTTTGAGTAAAATGGCCAATTCCAAAACACTGGAATTGGAAATAATAATAATCTACTTGTAATTCTTATAAATCATTACAAATCCTGAACCTCATTTGACAAACTTGTTTATTCACTCAAATTCAAAAGGGTACGCAATGCTGCTTTGGAGCTTGTACTCACTGTAACAAATCAGGATGCAAATAACAGCTTGCCATAAAGCAGTTCATTGTCAAAGTTTAGAAGCATGAGAAAAATAAGAAATAAGGAATTGATATAAGTAGTGTGATCTGAATAGTAGTTTTTGCTATTGTGAACTATGCATTATGCATACATCTGCAGTTTTACAAAACTCAACTGTTAGCTCAGCTCAACCCTTTAAAAAATGCTAGTGGAGCAATATAAGCCACCTGAACTTTATTATCACGAGCATAAAGGGACTCAGAACAGGGTTAGCTGCTGCTGCTGCTCTTAAGTACAAAAACCCCAGCAGCTCCATCCCTTTTGCAAACCCAAACCCCAAACACACAGACACAGACACAGACACACAGACACACACACACAACCACACACACAGATGTATCAGTCTGTGAGAAGAACATATTCTGAGAAGAATGAGGATATATTATCCGAATGCTGAAAGAACCATTAAAAACACATTTCTGGAATCAGAAGGTACTACCAGAGGAAAGAAATGAGTTGAGAAATGATAATTTAAAGCTCTTCAAGGCCAACTACTCCTAGGGTTCTATATCATCTTATCATTACTGTGTAAAGTATACTGTGCCATTTTCATATTTGATCTTTATTATAATCATGAAGAAATTGTTCTTACCTTTCACCTTGGGCATGCCATATCATCATGAATGTGTAAGAGAAAAATGTCATGTGAGAAGATCTGATTTCTCAAGACTTATTTAACAGTGTCAAAAGAAAGATGGAAGGCATAAAGTAGCCTGCACCTCTGCTTTTCTGTGTCTTTGAAGAAAACCAGAAACAGAAGTCTTTCCTGCCCTCCCTAGTCTTTGTCAAAGAGTCAAGCCAAGGGACAACTTTAGAAAGTCAATCTAATTCAAAAAGGCTAGACTCTGACAGTCAAGATTAACAAAGCATCCATTTGGCAGAGACTTGACAGTTAGATGACTGGAGTGATCCTTTCAGAGAAACAAACAGTTCATTTACAAATTACACTTCATTAGTTTGGAGACGATTAATCTAATTGCGGATGGCAAATTGCAACTAAAGCTGCATAATTTTAGTGCAAGCACCAGTAAAACTTAATCTTCACTAAAACGACAAATCTAGAGGTGAATGGCTCCCTCCACACCTCAAACTGAAAGAAAGTATCAAATTCTTACAGCAAGTTTAATAGGACTGGCAGGTAGAGCAAAGATGTTTCAGGAACACATGTACTTAGCCATATTGTTTACACTTTTAAATATACCCATCATGTTTCTAGGTCTATTAGGGATACAGAGATGCTTCTGCATAGAGGTGGTGAGGGATTTTTTTTTTTAATCCAAAAGTTTATAGTCAAAACCAAATACACTCCTCAAATTGGAAGATATTGAAGGGAACATGGAACTTCAAATAAAATTTTTTTAAGAAATTGTTCAAGCACAGAACTCATTTAGCAGGCAAGAAGTCCAACAGATATTGAGAAAGTTATTAATATGGTTCAAGAGTCTTCCTTCATAAATATCCTTCTAGCAGTTAATCATTAATACAGAGGCTGACAACTTCAACAAGGGACAAAAGGCATTCTTACAAAACAATGGTACTTAGCTGGTTTGTGAAAGTATCATAAGGATGGATTTGAAATGGGGCATTTTAGTCAAAGAATAAATGGAAGCATAAAGATGGACTATCCTAGATTAGTGCCTTTACATTTTTTAATAAACTTGGACGACTGGTTTCACCCCAATCTCAAGAAGGAAATTCCTCCTGCATCTTGCTGTGATAGTCTTCTAAATGGATATATACTAGTCAAAACCTTTTTACTATATCTGTGTAACTGAATTTTATCTTCAGAATTACAATGTCTTAATCCTCTCTTACAGATTCAGCAGGTAATAATTTTTATATTTCCTGCACAAGATTAGTGACATCTAGGTCACCATATTGACCCTGCTGCGTCAATTCACTTTGGCAGAAGCAAAAGCATACAGAAGCTGGCATCTGAGAATTCTGATGGCAGGTGACAACTGATGATATGTCAAATTATTAATAATCCATCTGTATCTCTGAAGACATAATAATGTAAAACAGTAGTGGTATATAAACAACACAAGAATTATTTTCTTTTTCTGTTTTCTTCAGGTATTTTGTCAATTTTTTGATAGATTTTTAAAATAAATTTATTTGAATCTTCTTATGAGTTAAAAAGCTTTTCACATCAAGCAGGCAAAAAGTAAAGGAATAGGCAAAGAAAAGTAAGTGCAGAGAGATTACAGTAACTGTAATCACTGTGTGACATTATGTTCATTCATGCTGACATTTCTGTTGGTCAAATAGCAACTTTGCAGTTCCTGAAGTGAACTAGCAGTGCTGTGCATGCTTTATGCACACATCCTATTTTTTTTAACAACATTGTCACTAAAAAAGCAGAAAGTGAAAAACAGACATATTCTTAACATTTAGACAAAACCGTAAAATCTCCCCGACAAACCAATCAACCAGACCAAAAAAACCAAACAACCCAAAAGAAACCAAAAACCAAACCATTAAAAAACAAACCAAAACCAAAAAAACTAAAAAAAAAAAAAATCCTGCAGCAAGCCTCACCAGGGAGAACTGATTCATTATGTCAGCTCCTCAAGGGTTTCTAAAATAGATTTGGCAGAGCAGTGACTTTCTGACATGACTCAGGTTGTTGAGCCGGTGATCAAGTGATTTGTGTTGTGACAGTTCTCTACAGGTCAGTCCTAGGAAATGAGATTATTTCTGTTCAGGAAATAACAAGATAATGGCGGGGTCAGAGAATGGAGCAGACATGAAGACGTAAGGGAAACTAGTGATCAATAGATGGCTTTTGTAGCCATGTTTCCAACCAAAGAGTTCTAATTTATGGTCCAGATACACGTCTCTTAAATAGGATCCACAATGCCTTTTCAAGCATTAAATTAAAAAATTAAAGCAAAGATACTATATCTTAAGGAGATAAATTTTAACAACATTCTTATACATCTTAAGTGTATGCTAATGAGATTATAGAGATAGTAAAGATATGAATCCAAACCAAATTTTAAAAAGAGAAAATTATATGAAATTATGACAACTGGTGAAGAAGACATCGGTGCAGATACAGGACAATCTACAATAATGGTATATGCAGAAAGTTTAGTTTGGAGACCCAGCTATGAGCTTTGAATGCTAGTCAGCCTAAATGCATAACATATAGAAACTGTAGAACTTTATCCACTCCAGGTCAATTAGAAGAGTGTAGGTTAACTGGCTTGTCTAAAACTTCACCATGCAACTGGAGAAGAACCTCTCTTTGAAATTGTAGACACATTGAAAAAAAACTTCAAAGACAACTGAATGCTATCTATCTATTAAATCACATCAGGATCTTAAATACATCTATGATCCTATTCAACTGCTTAAAAGGCTATTGACCATTACAGATAACATATCAAGGTCCATATTTCTTCTTGTTTGCTCACACACACTATTTACCTTGTATAACTGTGTGTTGAGCATGTGAGCTTGACTAAAAATGGCATATATGTAGTGCAGCATAATTCTGTCTTGTAGATTTTATCATATTTGATTTAAATTATTTAAACAATATTTCTAATATTTTCAAATACACATAAATTGATGGTGTAAATCTCAAAAATGGAGTAATTTCTATGATTCCTACACTTGGACATTTCTATTTAATGATGGAAAATTATATCCATGCATAACCCTGGAAAGTGGTAAAATTTCAAAGGTAAAAGTGAGGACATATTTGCTCTGGTGCAATCACTTCATTTACTGTTGCAAAAGATTATTTTTCAGTGGCTGGTGTGGACACATACCCTTCAGTAAGAAATGTTTTTCTACTTTACGTGGGAGGGAATGTAATAATAATAACAGCAGGAAGCGATCACAGTCATGTTACTCCTAGAACTATTGCCATGCCCAAGGTGACGTCACTCAGTTTTTGTATTACACTATATTCAAGGTTTGCGTTTGCTAGCAAGAATCATCTTTCATAGCGGAAATATAGTAGAATTGATGTTTTCTCTGCAGAATAGTTCTTAATACTTTGTAGAGGTTTGACTTCCAGAGGATTTGTGGATGTTTTTGAAAATATTGTGATGACAGAGTTATCCCTTGATACTGGAAGAGTCATTCACAAGAGCCAAAAATTGAATCTAAATGGAGGGTAAAGAATTTAAAGCACAAAGCTTACAACCTCTACACTTACTAAAGTTTTTCTATACTACAGTAAAAATAAAAATTCTTTTGCATTTGTGCAGGACTTCTCTGTCTAAGGCATTTAGATATTAACTAAAATAAAAGTCCATGAAAAGCAGGGGAAATCCACTGCTAGGACTAACATCTTAGTTAGCAGTATTTCTATTGCTTCATTTTGTTGAAGTCAGGTCTTCAAAATGTATGTGGTTTACAGTGGCTGATCTTTGGGTAAAAATTAATAAGCCAGCTGAGCATAGTGGTGAAATACCATGGAGGGGATCAAAGCAGTTACATAAAACATCAAGCTGATAGAGACCTCAGGAGGTTCTAGTCCTAACCCCTGCAAAGAAGAGGCTCAGACATGAGGTCTCACTGGGTTTCTCAGAAATTTATTGCAAGGAGTTTGGAAATCCTCCAGCAAGAAAGGCACCCTGTGCCCTGCACTGATGCCTGGTTGTCCTTGTGGGGAAAAAAACCCCTGTCTTAAACCTTAAAACTTCTGTTTCGGCCAATGTGTCTCATTGTCCCACCAGAAATCCCTGTGAAGAGAACATCCCCACCCCTGTGATCCTGTGATCCCCCTTCACTCTCTACTGAGATGCAGTCAGGTGCTGTGAAGCCAAATCTGCTCTCACTGAACCAGTCCCACAACTTCCCTTGCAGGATGAGTGTTGCAGCTCTGCTGCCTCTGTGAGAACCTGCAATGTGTTGATATATCTCCTGCTCTCTGGATGAAGCTGGACAATGTTTTACCCTTAGCCAAGCCATGTTGAAAGTTCCCCATTAGATCCTTCTCTCTCATATGCCCACAAGTGTGCACCAAGAGGACTTGGTCTATGAATATTCTTGCGGCTGTGTTGCGCACTTAGTCTTTGGTCCCCCTGCCATCTCTCAGAGGGCTAACATGTTTAAATGATAGAACAAATGTGTTTGGAAAAAAGAGTTAAGTTTCTTTATTAGAACTGACAAAAGCAGCAGCAAGTTTCAAGTTAAGAGCAGGTGAAAAGCAATAATCATAAGTTGAATCTAATTAAGTTCATTAGTTGAACAAATAGAGAAAAAAAAAGTAGTTAGCACCACTCTTCTAGCAATGTGCTTGACACCGGATAATTAGCCTTTTGGAAAAGCACCACAGAGCACCACAGTGCCACAGCTATGCAGGTAACTTTCAGACTAACTTAGAAAGGTCTGCATAATGGAGTCATCAGTGTAATAATTTCCCAGAGAACATGAGAGAAAGCTGTAAGTAACTTTGTTGGAAGTAGAAAGATGTGTTTGTTCTTAAAAGATGCTTTTAACACTTACACTGTACAAAAGGAATAAAATGCCAAAGTGCTTCTTAGATATGCATTTGTAATCTAGCTGTATAATTTGCTTTATAGCAGTGGTATGAAGAACTTTCTCATTTTGAGGAGGAGGTGGAACAGGACTGTGCTTCAGCCATATTTTTAGTATTTATGTGACTTTTATATTATCAGTATTAGCAGTGTTGTCAAATTCTTCTCAGACCAACTTTCAATAGAAAAAGACCCTTAAATAAAATTTGAAGACAGGCAAAGCAACAAATAGGAGAAATGCCTATCAGTAAATAATGTGTTTCTATTTCTCAGTTATTTGGACTGATGTCTGGAACTAAGGACTCTTTATTAGGGTAAGGCTTGAAGCAGAATATATATTACTTTACTGTTATAAAGACATGCTGCATTGCTTACAGTTTATTTTGCCCTTGAGTGCCGTAATGACTTTTCACCTGTATTAAATCCTTGTGTTTTTGTAACAAAATGAATGCTCTTGTGCCTTAATGAAACCCTCAAATGTAATTTATAATCAAACATTATGACTCTGCAATTGCTAAATTCCCTGTTCACACATACCAGTTTCCAACACACAACGCAATTGCTAAATTCCCTGTTCACACATACCAGTTTCCAACACACAACACAACTTTATTTCTGGTGGATCTGTCACTCCAGCCAGCTGGCGATTTCCTAGATTTGAAGTACTTTTAGCTATCAGTCTCATCTTCCTCAGAACTTGATGGGAGTGTGGGTGTTTGTTTCTAAAGTTCCTTATATTAAAACAAAAGGACCAAAACCTCTAGCTAGGTAAGGTTGAATGTTGCCTAGTAGATAAAGAAGAAAAGGAAAGAAATAGTGATTGCATGAGAATTCCAAATGTCCTCTGCAATAATTTCTAGCACTATAATGTTTTGGTTTAATCCATGTAGGTTTCCACTGCTTTGCACCCACACCAAGGGAGAGCTTCCTGATTTTGACAATCCACAGCTAATGTCGGCTCTGAGGGAGAAGTTTGTCACTACAGTTTCCTTGGTTTTACACTGTAAAAAGCAGCACAAAAATTGGAACTTAAAGTGGCACATCTGATTAATTACACAGACACTGTCATGAAGTTTGAGCAGCTAAGATTAACTTAGTATTTCTTTACTGTATCTACACATCCAATCTCATACTACACAGTTTGCCTATTTCAACAAATCTTGGTGTAAAATCACCTAATAAAAATGTTTCAATGCTTTTAAAGTTTTTCTGAAGTTGATGGATCTCCCTATAGGTTTTCTATATAGCAGACGTTCCATTGAACTTGTTCTATCTCAATGTAATGTTATCGTATGCCATATTTTAGAACTATTTCATCTACATACACTGAAATCAAAATCTTCAATTACCTATGATGGTTGTATTCATGAATTAATGAATTACTGTAGCTAGAAATATTTTCTATCACTTCATTATAAGTAGGGAAAATCCAGTTAGCTAAACTATACCACTGTGAATAAATTAGGAGTAGTAGTGATGATTGATCAGAGTCTCATCTTTCCTGTATATAAAAAGGACATATGGTTGTACAATAACTATCTTATTTTACACCTTAGTGAATAACTATTTTTTTTGTCCCCTTTTCTTTCTGTGTACATAACAATATATGGCTAATATATATCAAAACACTCTTTTCAAATACAATCTGTGAATCTAAATGCTTCAAACAGCCACAGGGGCATATTTATTCCAAAGAGTGAATCCGAAATGACACAGCTAATTAGTATGTCCTTGAAGGACTTAGGCTGCATTTGTGCATATGTAATTTGGTTATGATGGATTCACTAAGGAAAGGCAGAGATGTCCATATTACCTGAAGCCTATTTGAACTGAACATCTGTTTTGCTAAATGGAGAGCATTTTTGAAATGAGAATGAGCAAGAGACCTCATCTTTGTACATGGAAAGAAAAGAAGGAAGTATTTAAGACAGATCCCTTAAGTACCAACATCTGCCAACATGATCTGGTGCAGGAAAATAACCATACAGAAAACTGCATGTTTTCTGGACTGCCTGGACCAACCCATATATTTATAAGTAAAAATATTCACTATGCTGTTACAATCTATAGAAATAAAAATAAGAAATTTTTCCCTATGCAGTGTTCATCACTATTACTTTCTAATATTTCTCAGGTAATCCATAATTGTTAATTTGTTCAATAATTTGTTCAATTTTACAATTATTTCAGCATTCTGAGAGGCATTCTGAGAGAGGCAATGACAGAGCTTTCAGGCAGATGTTCTGCATATGTATGTGATGTGGCTGCAATGGATTCCAAAAAGATTCTACTGGCACTTTGTAATGAGAAGAATTAGCATGCAATACAGCTATGGCTGACTTCACCTCTACTTAGCTTCCCTTCTAGGTCAAAAAGCTATACAGTTACAAGGCACCCTGTGCAAGTCAAGTGTATTCTCCATATGTAATGACTGGATACACAACAATATATTTTGTAAAATCACATTCTGCAGAATGAACCATTAACAAGGTATACCATAACAAGGTATATATTTAAAGGAATATACATAAATAAGCATAGGTATAAATAAAGGATAGATGACCAAAAAGTTGTGTCTGGACTAACACAAAGCTACACTTACCTAAGCTAGCGGTTTTTAAAGATTATGCAGGGATTCTGTTTTACAGATACCAGAGTGCTAGTACAGTGAGTTCTGATCATCAGTGAAGTCCAAATTGTGGAGACTTTGATTCTTCATATAAAGTTCAATACTCTTGCAATATAAGCTTGACATTCTTATTTTAATCCTTCTAACAATAGGAACTAGAAAGAACTTCTTACTCACTATCCACCACTGAAACAAAAGGTTCTAGTATGAAGCAGAGCACAGGTTATGAAGAAATTGGTTATACTCTTATATTGCAATTTGTGTTATTTTACCATATTTTTATCACATTTCAAAAAGTAAAAATTCTGTATTTTTTTAGTTCTGAACTGTTCTTAATGAAGTGCCATATCTGATTTACATTATGCACTGTAAAATATTAATGTTTTCCTGCAGAATAGCATGAAAGAGTTAAAGTTTCCCAGTTCTGCTTTACAGTTTCCTTCATGTTCAGACAGCAAATCACCCAGAGAGGGCTAACCTTGTGAAAACCTCATGTTATACTGTGTCCATTATAATTCACTTGGTGAAGCTAAGGAAGGTGTAAGATATCTCACCTCTTTCCTTCTCTATTTCTTTATCAAGACAGTGGGTGAGTCTTTCATGTTTTCATGGCGATTATTGTTAACATAGTGATATTTGCATATCTACCAGAGCTCAGATTTTTAATTAAAAATAGGTACTGAGTAGCAGGACAAGCACTCTATGAATGTGAAAAATTATTCCTTGATTATAAGGTTTTAATCATGTGTCTACCTGAAGCATGACAGGAAATGCATAAATATTTTCTATCTCTTCCTCATAAAATTAAAATCACTACACCAATTAAGCATGAGTCATATGTATAAGAGTGCAAAGGATGAAAATTTCAGAGGCACTGCATTTTGGTCATGAGAAGCTGAGTACCTGCTGTTTATAGTCTCAAGCTTTCCCACAATAGCATCTGTCATCCATTAGGCACTTAGTCTAAGAGGTAAAAGTAGAATGTAGGCAGGAACCAAAGGCAATGATGTTTGTTTTACAGGCTCAATAAAATAAATCAATGAACTGTTTGATCAATATACTAGAAATAAGATAAAAACCTCCAAACCACCAAACTGAGGAACGTTAATTTAGTTTATGAATTCCACAGAAAATGAAGACAAGACGATACATGGCTTTTCCTGTTCTACTTCATGATTCATCACTCCCTTAATATAAATATGCTGTCCTAAGAATATATTATATATAAGTAAGATGAAGTGGAAAGTGGAATTTGTATTTAATAGCTACAGACCATGGTAGTGTTTCTGGTAAATAAAATGAAAGAACCCAAGTAAATGTGCACTTCTTATTAGATTAACTTCTCATCTCTTTCCAACAACATGAACGTATATCATAAACATGCAGCTATATTTTGATGATGGCAAGTTCATCATGTTACTCACTGCTAAATACAATTAGAGAATAAAAAATAAAAACTGAAACAATTCTGAATTGCTACCTAGCTGAATTTTAAATAAAAAAGACATTACATACAGAAATAAGGTGGTGGTGAATGGAGATAGAATGCATCTGTGATTTACCCCAACTTCTTAGTGGTTTGCTTCCCATTTTGTTCCAGCCCCCTGATCGTTATTTCTTAAAATTCACATATAGAAAGCCACAAAGTAAAATTTTGCTTCCTCTTAACTTCAAGTTGGGGACAAAATTGACTCTTCATTTCAACTTTGAGCCATCCTACTGTTTTTCTCTTTTCTAGAGCATGTCCTCCTATTTGAAAATATTTAATTCATTTTCTTTCCCGTGGAAACCTCTCCATTTTGCTAAGGTAGAGGAAAAGTCCCCTTCAACCAGCTGAGTGGACTGAACTGATTGAAATTGGATTCCTCTTCTAACTTGTTGCTTTTTAAACTGTGCATCCTCCTTTTATGTGATAAGAATATTGATCAGTCAATTGATCAATTATTGACTAAATAGTGAATTTCAAACCTACAGGACTTTTATTTCTTTCATCTTACAGTCAAGACATATACTTCCTCCTGTTAAATGCACTACTGCGAGGACAGAAAGCCTAGGAAAATCATCAATAAGTGAAAAACTTTTGTTTCATGGATTGAAAGGCACGGCAGACTTATGTTAAAAACACTGTGAAAGGATTAACTCTACATAAAAAAAATGTTTCCATTAGGCACCTGGGGCTGACTGCCTCAGGCCTTTACTAAGCAGTCAAACATCATCCCTCATGTGGGAAACTCCCCATATTCTCAGCTGTGATTCTGATCACTGTGCAGTCACCTTCATGAAAGGCAGTTTTTTCCTGTTATCTGTTCCATATTTTCTGAAGTTCACTCACTTTGTGATTGGCATCTCACACCTCTACATTTCTGCATCAATAAGATCTTAGCACTAGACTAGCCAATGCCATGGTCTCACCCCTCTGCAAAAGAGAAGTGTTCCACACCACCCCCGCTTTTACATTCCTGTTCTTTCTTCAGACTGTGCCACTGATTCTCAAAGGAGTCTTAAATCCGATGACTTCAAAATGTTAGGAGAGGAGAAAGGAAAGGCTCCATAAAGCAAAGTTCCTCTGAAGTACTAGTGGATAAAGCACTTGATCTTTGTTTCAGGCCTGGCACACATAATCATACAGAAGTTATTTTACTAGGGTTGGAATAGAAAAAAAAAAAGAAAAAAAAAAAGAAAAAAAAGGAAGAAGAAAACAGAAAAATGGAACTGGTTAATATTATGTTAGCAGCATTACTGAAAATGAGGGAACCCACAGGAAGCCTAAAAAACAAGCTGAATTGCAAAAAGCAAGCAAGCAGAGTTCTACTTAGAATTACAGGAAAATGATAAAAGCTTTTTAGAATCACTTTAATATAGCATACATTAAATCCAGGATCAGAGTTTTACTATTTGAATTCTAAATAATACATGAGTCATCGGTTTACCAAACTGTTTTTAGTGAATTCAGCTTTCAAAATGAACAATGGCAGTTTAAAACCCAAGGTTAGAAAAGAATTGTACATACTCAGCTGCACATATATTTCAGGGAAGCCAATCAAAAGTACAGGATTGACAGGAAAAAGTGAAAGCTTCTTACCAGCCAGCAAACAATTTTGTTTAGAAATGGTGATTTGAGTAAAAATGCTTGTTAAATTAATTTGGTTCTTAATGTCAGGTGTGGCAATGTTTTTACCTCCATCCCTCCCACATGTAGATGACGGCACAGGCTATACAGTCTGCATGGCCAGGGGTTAGGGCTGCAACACTTGCCTTCTCGAGCTGCTATGTTGCTCCTCAGCCATCAGAGACAGCAATGCAGGTGACAGACCATGCATCACAGCTGTGCCCTTCAGCTTTGAAATATCCAGCCTTACTGAGCCCAGATTTTTAATGCGATTTGATCATGTCTTTTTTTGGTTTGGTTTGGGTTTTTTTTGGGTTTTGTTTTTCCAGAGAGTGAATGTAAGCAAGATGCACATGAATAAAAACACCTTGCACTTATATACCTAGTGAGGCAGAAGAAATTTCAAATCCTTTTATTCAGTGAATATTAGGGAAAATATTACAATATTACTTCTTTAATGTCTAAAGTGCTTTTCATTTTTAGAAACAAGAAAGTAAGCACAAATTACATGGGATAGAGTTCTTTCTTCAGTGGTTTTACAACTGTGTAAGACCAGTAGAAGAGCAAATGTGAAAGCAAAGAGTCATTCTTCTGTTTTAAAAAACTTCTGTAAAAGAGATTATTTTGTAAGAAAATTCACTCTGAATCTGCAAAATGAAAAAGATGAAAGGAAGATTTGTCCCCATTCTTTTTCAAAAAACAGGCAGAATATAATTTTTCATGAAACCTTATTTAGTGATCAAGAAAGCTGTAAGAACAATTTTTTTACAAAATTTTATACAGTATTTTTAACATAGCAGTAAGTCTTCAAAAAGTCTTCAAATGTGGACCAGATCTTCATATATAGAGCCTGTGAACTAAAATTTTCTTGCTTTGGATATCAAGAAGGAATTTTAGGTATGTGTGCAATGTATTTTACCCCATCTTTTCTTGCAGTTGAACTATTTTTATCACCATTTCTATTACATACGCTTCTCACAAACACTGTCAGCACTGGTTAAGATTTCATTGTAGACAAAGCTCAGCAGTTCTAACTAAACTAAGACTTTTCTTCTCTGATAAATGAGCTCACTGCTGGCTATCCTATATATATCACATTATTCTCTGCCAGGAAGCAATGGATCAGCAGAAGTAGTTATTTTCTATATGAGTTCTTAGAGTGGTGAAAAAGAAATCTTCAGTATATTTTATTGCTTTTGGATTTTTATTTTATATACTGATAAGGGAAATTAATTCTGACATTTGGAGAACTTCACAGGAAGTTATAGCCATCATTAAAAACACTAACCTGAATAGTCTTTACTTAGCAGAAAATGATACGGATTTCTGAGACTGGAATTTTGACAAACAAGCAAAACTGGTTCACTGACAAATAGTTTTAGACAGTGAATTTAATAAGGAGTTTTTAATTAAGCAGACTCTAACGTTTATAGAACAAGGATGATACTGCTGAGCTTAATTTTTTATTCAGTGGGGACTCAAACTAAACAATATTAATGCTATATATATTTTCAAAGGAAGTTTATCACGGCATTTCATAAAAGCATGATTTCAACATAGATTTCATCGCCTTTTATTTTTTCTCTTTGAGTGCTTTTTCAGTCTGGACAAAACCATGCAGTTTCTGGAATGAACTGGCATTCTGTGTGGGGCTCTTTCTACAATATACTGTCTGACTGGACCTCTACTATAGCTTAAAAAAATGAACAGCACTTAAGCTTTGACTTTAGCATATAACTCCGGGTTATGTTCCAATAGATTCAAAGTATTTTCTTGTTTTATAATGCTTTGTGCTAGAACTTGTAATTTCCTTCATTATTTATTACTGCATTTTATTAAAATACTAAATCTGCAAATAAATAATTTGATGATACATTATTATTTCATAGAAATTTGACACAGTGTGGTGGGAAACACAAAAAAGATATGTAGTTCTAAGTGTACTTCTTTTTTTCCACCATCTGAATATCAGTGCTGTGAAAACCAAAATATAAGCAGTGAAGACGTGGGTGTTCAATCTCAGACAAAGATGGGAGCAACATGGAAGTGAGGTTTGGAAGTTTACTTGTTTAAGTTAGTTGTTGAGTTAGTAAAGCAATGTGTTTTGTGTGACCGTTGGGAGGTCATCCATCTTGCCATCTTTCCACTCAGCTTGGAAAATGTTTCTAATCTTTCTGAATGATCAGTGAGGAAATACCTTGGTCATGCCACTTTTACAGCCAGTGATCAGCCACTGATGCAGTATTAAGAGAAAGCTAAGGCAAGCAAATGAAGATGATAAATCAACAAGGATCATCAAGAAATCTGGAAAACAGGATTTGTCAAGAATGACTGAAAGAACAACAAAAAGCAAGATGTTGCTTAGCACGCAAAGCTTGTCTTTTCATGTACTTCATCTCTCTACATCTACCTTATATGTCTCTACAGAAAGATATCAAATTTGTCTCATTAAGGGATATATATTCTGGAGCAGTGTCTTAGCATTTGAAGTATCTTATTTTATCTGCAGCAGTTAGCAAACAGGCTAATTAAATTTAAGTTATTTAGAATCAAAGAAAACTGGTGGGTATGTAGCTGGTTTGGGTTTGAATTATTGTGATCAGGTGGACTAAACCTGCCTCTGTAATTTTTCTAAGTATTCTGTAAAGAAAAACATAATTACGTCTCTTACAAGTACTGAATAATGATTTTGTCTAGAGAAGCTTGCTGTGAACAATTTTGCTTCAAGTCTTTCATCTGACTTCTTAAAGAAACAAAGTCTGCAAAATATGGGACAGAGGAGATTTGGAAGATAGTGTTGATATTGGCAAAGATTTCCACATCACACGTGATTTTTGATGTCTGAATTATTTTAAAGCATACGAAAAGATAATAATTAATGTGTTTTATTTTCTGAAATCTTTGTATACTTGTCTAATCAAAATACTGGTGTAACTTCATGAAGCCTAACTAGAAGCCAAAACACACAATTTGTACTTAACAAGTACAAAGCAAACAAATGAAGTGATTGTTTCCGGAATATGAGAACAACCTAAGTGATGAAAGCCTTCTCACTAGATGTTATGGCTGATCATATGTTTACCCTGCTCAAAGCAAGACTGACAAGAGTTATTGAAAATAAATCCACTATGGATTGCTAAAAAATAAGGAATATCTCCAGCTCGTAATATCTCTAAACTGCATCTTCTTAGAGGCTGGGCAAATATATGGGGGAAGCATTGTATATAGTTGTTTAGAATTTGTATTCTTGAAAAATTATTTTCATTTATCACTAGGAATAGAATACTGGGACACTGGGGGTCTTCAATTTGACATTGTATATCTGTTCTTATAGTTTCACATTTTCTTCATTTTTTTGGCCTTTTCTGCATTGAAATTCCATTCTTCCTTTATCAATTTCTTCACAAGATTAACCTGGTGATCAGAGGTTCATCATATGCCACTGCTGTTGTCCTTTATTTGATAGGAAAACTACAGGGTGCATAAAAGTTTGTTTGTATGATGTAGAGACATTGCCTGTTCTGGATGAGTTGTGTGGTGGAATCTGACTCCTACTCTATTACAAGGAAGTGATCTCATTGTTGCCATGAAATTGACAAAGTAATCATACCTTGTCACTGGAATGCAACAATAACTGTTATTACAACCCATGTGCTTCACTAGCATTTTGGCTCATCTCAAGAATTTTTTTTTTAATGCAAATTGTATAAATGCATTGCACGTGCTGTTTTATTTCTTGAGATGGTGTATTATGTACAGTGAATTTTGGTTCCATTGAACAGCTCATTACAAATCCTTAGAAAAGTTTGAAATAATGCAATCAACCTGCACATGCAGGCCCACATGCAGAATTCTCAAAAAATTTGCAGTTTTATCTGCCAGTCCAAATATCTACACATACAGCTGTCTGTGTGTTTTCATTTATACTTCTTCAAATCTTTTCTATTGAATGATGGCCAATAGAAACTTTGTCTCATCCTGCATCAAGCGGTAAGCATAAAACCAGAAAATTATGTGAGATCTCCTCATGACTATAAAAAATATTCTCCCACAGGAGAAAGGAGTTTCCACTTGCTCTTCCAACACCGTTTCCACAAAACACAGGCACAGATACTCGTAAAAGATTGCATTCATACATCATAATTGCATTTTAGATATTTAGAATTATTTTCATCTCTCTCTGCTAAAGAGTTAGATTCTAAATTTTGGGTCAAATCAATGATTTTGTTCTGATGTTTTGTTTTGGTTTTTTTTTTTGTGTAATAAAAATAAAAAAAAAAACCAAACTGATCTTGAATTGATAGGGAAGTTGCCAAGCACGTAAGCTAGTCATAAGAAATGTAATATGAAATAACTGCCCCTTTCAAATTTTCAAACAGTGAAACCCTACATGAATAGATAAAAGAAATAATTGCTTGAAGAACAGCTACTCTGAAAGGCATTTTAACAACCTATGGGTATATCAATAATTCTCAACTGCTGTCAGAATGAATTTTCTCTTGGAAAATGGCTATATTTAAAGAAAATACTTGTTTTTCATTTTTTTATGCAATAGGTATAAAATGAAAAGAAAATCAAGGGCAGACTTTGAAGACTGATGAACTTGATAAGAGTCCAAAAATTATTTCAATCTGTAGCTAAAGTTATTGTAGGTTCCATTAAAACTAATCACTGTCTAATAATCTATTCCTTGCATGTAAATCATTTGACTACCATCCAAAAAAGAACAGCATTACTCTGCATTAACCAGGTTTATTATACAGTGGAAAGAGGCACACAATTTCATCATCTCTAAAAGTATTTTCCACATGGAATGCTTCATACCTGAATATATTTAAATATATAATTAAAGTGTGTTGAGCTTATATAATTTTGGCTTTCCACATATCTTCTTTGTATGGGGCATTTAACCTTCTCAGAAAGAGGCAACTCTGGTTTGATGTATTAATTATGCAAATGAGACACAGCTGTGAATAACAGACCTGAAAGTGGATAGGTGATCAGCAAAATTATTTTGGCATGTGCAATGAAAGGTCTGCTTATGATCCTGGCTTAGGAACAGTCAGTAAAACCCGTTGCCCATGCTGGATTCACCATGATGCCATGCTAATTTTCCAGGGGCTGGAAAGGTGTCCAGGTAGTCTAGAAGGTTTGTTTTACATCATAGGGAACCAAATGTTAAGAGTTATCTTTCAGAAAAGACCTTGCTCACTGATGTATACAGCCATCTTGTACATTTATGGGGCAAGAGACACTAATCCTCTTCTCCTTAGGCTACAAAAACATTCAGTAATCAATTACTATAGAAATATTGAAATAATTTAAGTTCCTGTCTAAGAGAATATCAGGTGCACATTTCTGTAAAACACACATGCTGCAAGTTGAATGCTTGGGGTTTAAGGATCTTGTGTTCCATAAGCTGGGACATGTAATTTCTGGACATGTAAGTCAAGCCCAGACGCTGAACAACTTCAGAAGAACATGTAAATCTATCTTGTATTTCTGAGAAGGCACAAAGGCACAAGATAAAATATCTATGTGAAATAAAAATATCTACATGAAAAAATGCTACTGCTTTCCATCCAGTGTGCTCTTTGTAGGTCCAGAGATAAATCACAATCACATGGGTTATTCCCATGAGGCAATTCCTAAAATAGGTAGTGCTAGCTTATCATTACTGAGGTCTTAGAAAGGAAACTAAATGGTTTACCCTTCCCATAAGAGCCTGCCTTTCCCCCATGCCATGAGCAATATACTCAATATGATGACATGTTAATCCCAGAAGTGAATTATCTATTTTCTTCAAAACATCTGCTAACTGGTTTCAGGTTTTTATAGTCTTTAGCTAGTTCTTTCAAGACAGAGTATAAGTGAAGATGTAGGGCTAAAAAAAAAAATAAATCAAAAAGCATTTTCTGTACTTTGGAGCCTGGATGGGAAGAGAAATGGAAGGAAACTTGAATGAATATCAATAAGACTAGACCATTATAAAACCAGCTAAAGCAATTGTTCTGTGCAAATAATTGTTCTAAATCATTTGTTAAAAGTTCAAGGTTGTAAGTTTTTATTTTTATTCCTTTCCACATTCTTGAAAATATGAAGTACAAAATAGAAGAGAAATTCAGTGAACAGAGAGAAAACATAGTAAAAGTTCTTTAGCCAGATTGCCATTTAAGGCCTTGCTCTCTTCTCTCATTGTAGAAAATTAATCTCTCATTTAAAACCTGTTGCCACTGCAGCAGTTCCAGTACCTGTGCTCTTTTCTCTCTCCATTCCACATGTCCCATATTTCCTCCTACAGGCCTGAAGATTACAAGTTGTGTATCTCACCCTACCTGAACAGGTGTTGTACCCAGCAAAGCAAGTGTCCACAAGGCTCAGACATCAGCCTTTTCCTCCATGGAAAATTGATCTAGGACTCCTGCCTCTATTCACCATTAACTTCAACAAAACCTGCAGAAATTCCAATCTTTGATGCATCTACCCTGTTGTATTTGATCCAAACTTGTCAGCTCCAGGTTCCTGGAGGAATAAGGGTGAGAAAAAGCAACTAATTCTGTAGGATTCTTTCCTTAGACACACACAATACCAGGGAGAGTGATGACAGCATGTACAACACTGGGTCATAAAGCAGCATCTCATGAAATATTTAAATGTGTTCAGGCACTTCAATGTCTATTAATGCAAAACACAGAGACAGAGCAATGTACAGACTGAATATGCTGAACATTTTTCCCCAAAATTATCTACTAAATGAGATTCTGTGACATTTTTGTGACAAACTCTAAATCATATAGAAAAAGCAGAACAGAATTCTGCTCCATTGCTCTAGTGCTGGCCACCAGAACCACCTTCCACTTCTCCTCTTGAAGGGGGCCACTAAGAATCTATTAAAATCTGACTATTCAATTACTCAGATTGAACGAGATTTTTATCCACATGTGGTGATCTGAGGTTAAGTGTAAGCACAGGAAGGTCCTTGGTCCACAGATCCAGCATGGACCTGTTGTTTTTTTCTGTCAGCAGCAGGTTTTGCATTGCAGGATCATTCAAGTAGTCTAAAAACATATTCTGAAGATATAATTAATGCTGATGGACCATGTATTTGCCATAGAGTGCTCCATAAGGGGAATAGGTTGGTCTATTCCAGTCAAAAATTATTTCTCCTCTCTCTTTTCAGCATAAAAGAAGATTAATTATGACAAGGTTTATCCTATTTCTTCAAAATTAAACATCAGCATGTGCTGACATGTTTAGTTATTGATGCCACATTATACAAAATATTGCTGTTTTGGGGGTATAGACTAGAACTTTTGAAAGTAGATGAATGAATTTTCATTTTCATCTTGTAAGGTCTGTATAATATTATAAGTAAAAACTTCTGAAGACCTCAGAAGAGAATGGAGGATTTCAGCAGTGCAAGGAGGAAAACAACAATCTTCCAAGAGCAGCTAGGCAAGCTTCATTTGACTTCAAGAGGATGTTTTAGTGAAGAGCAATAAACTACATTTCTTCCCAAAATTAATTTGAAATTATATGAGACTGACACAGAAAATTTCATCCCAACTGAATAAAACTCAAACCCTTGTCCAGTGTGCTCCCAGACTGCTCTACAGTGGTAGCTGCATCATATAAAGGCAACTGAAGTAGGCACTTTTTAGGGCATCCTGTTGTCATGCTGACAATATCAGCAGGTTTTCATGGTCAAGCCTCATCCAATTTAATTATACTCTGAAAATCAGCTACATCTTGGGGCAAACTCTGTATTTTCCTCGTTGTTTAAATGCCCTGTAGAGTAGATTTCTCCAGGGAGAGTAGAACGTGGGGAAGAGAGGGGAGAAAATAATTTACTACCTATACATAATGTTGTAGCTGAAATTAATAAGATGTGAGAATGTTCCGCTTCATATCTACAAGAGTTGTTTTCACTATGAAATTGAATTGAATCAATAAGCCATAACAGTTAAACAATTTCTAGGAAATAAACAGACATGTTAATAATACATCTAAGCATATTTCAGCCTTCCTGATTTCTTAATATACCTAAAGATGCTACTAAATGGAATGAGTTCTTCAGTCAAGGGCTAAAAAACTTTACAAGGAGATAAATCTTATTCCTAGTTTTTCCAAGTTTAATTTTAAAGGACTTGGGTTTTTTTCTGTCTTTCAAAGTTAAAAATTAGAACTCAGTCATTGAAAATTTTTCTCAAATTATGTAGAAGAAGTTCCTCCACAAGATTTCATATGATTCCTGTCATTGTTACACAGCTTCTCAGACTTTCAAAAGTAATGTGACTTCTTACCGACTTTGTCTAAAATAGAGCTTTAATTATCCACTTTAAAATAAGAGATGCACCAGTATGGATTACAGAGTGTTTTATTTCTGTAGTCTCTGTTATGTTTCTTTGGGAAGAGTAATCCAAATCAGATCTTTGGAAGGAGGGAAGATTTCCTGAAACCTCTTTGAGGGATTGGTATTGAAATTTCAGAGAGCAGCAAAAAGAATTCTAGCTGGGAAAATACATCTTATTCAAAGACAGAAATACTAAACTAAGGAATAAAAACATAAGTGTCCAACAGATTGGAATAATTGTTTCTGGGGACAAAATGTGTTGCAATTTGGATAGTCATGTGTTAACAAAAAACAAGGAAAACCAAGGATCCACCATTCTCTTTCCTTAGAGTGTTTGGCACCCAGAAGTTTCAACATTTTTTTCCCAAGTTCTACACAACTTGCATTGCCCAACACAATACTTTTCCTTTTTATTACTTTTCTGAGGAAATTAATTTCCAATACAAAATAAATTGAATTTTGGTTAGAAAAAACCATAACCAAACCTGGCCAGCCTCAAACTCCTTTTTAAGCTAATGGTCTCTTCTGTGAGTGGAAAAATATAAGGGGGGCATAAAGAGAAGCATAGAGATATATGTAATGTTTATTACTCTAGAAAAATTGAATTTATTTAAATCCTGAAAAGATTTGCAAAACATTGGCCTATTTTGTATTTCAGATTTGAGTTTTTATTAATACGTCATCTTCCCTCATGTTTCTGGGATTCCTTATAACTGGTGTCAAATAAGTGTAAAACACCCTTTTTTTTCCTACCACCTTCCTCCTGACCCATAGGTAATACTTTTTAAATTGATGATTTATCCTTGCACAGTTATAAGACATTTCCTCACAATATCTGATCTATGAACAGAACAAGAAAATTAAAATGTGATTATCTTATACTCCAAGGATTAAACCTTTGAATTGTGAGAAAATCTGTCTTCTCTATTGTCTAGACTGGGTTATTACATAGTATTTACAAAGAGAAAGAATACAAAAAATATACAGCCTTGCAATAAGAATCATATGAAAGATAATTGCAACTTATTTTCCAGTCTTCCTACTACTCTGAAGTACCAAAAGAGCTTGTAATGTTTTAAAAAGAAGCACTATTATATTTCTCATAGGAGCCTGTCTTCCCTTATTTTTAAAGGAGATCATCCCTTCCCTAGTCCCTAACAAACTAGATCCTTCATGATTTATAGATATTCAGTATATAAATTCTATATATAATAAGAAAATTTATATTTGCGTAGTTTACTGATGAAATTCTTCCTTTACTTCACCCTTAGAAGAAGAGAAATAAATACCTTCCTGTCTCTAATAGACTGTCAAAAATTGGAATTGAAACAAATGGGCTCTCTAGGACTCTAAAATGCTGAGCCAGGAGTTCAGACTACTGGAATAGCAGTGGGAGGCTATCAGTGTCTTCTGCAGAAGAGCTGAAATTCTCTTTTATTCCTTTTAATGGAAATACATTAGAAATATGTTTTATCTTTTAATCTCTAGAAAACATGGGATTAACTTTTTTCTCTCCCTGAGTGCAGATGCTTAAGGAAAGCATACTGTTGACTGTTTCTTGAAGGATGGAGTAAAATGTCCAATGAAACCAAATCAGAATGTTGTAGAAAAATATTAAGTACCCAAAAAATACACTTTCTCAGTTTACTTATTGATTAGAATAATGCAGTTACATTCCTATTGCCTTTGTTTTTAAGTTGAACTTATTCTAGACAAACAACTTTGACTTAAACCCACCCCCCACCCCCATCCCCCCAGTAATTTTCCTATGCTTAAAATAAAATTCTGCAGTCCTTGCTATTGTATGAAGCAAATTAGTTCATTGTCCCCGTAAATCTAGACTGGGTATATATGATCTCTATTTCTGGTGTGCCTTACTTTTCTGTTTTTCTGAGGTGTTTGAAATGCAAGTGTGCCTCTGATCTCTCTCTAGTGTTACAGTGTTAAACTGTCACCAAAAATCACATTTTCCATTGATAAAATCGGTGGAGACGGGTAATCCAGCCCCTGGTGTTATTTTCAGGTACCAAATTGAGTTTGCCTGCACAGCAACAAAAAAGCTTTTGGGTTTGGATGTGCAGTGAACAGATTCACTATTAAAATCACTGAAGGAGAATAAATCTGAAATACCACGGCATAATTTTTTTTACCATAATAATTTCTCAAGGACAGATTATTCTTAAGTTTTAAAATGAAAACCCAATTTGAATGCTAGGTGGGAGCTGTGCAGAAGGAAAAGTGCAAAGCAGATGTACCACCGTTATTCTGCAGCAGATAAAGTGCAGAACTGACGCACAGATTCTTTATATATGCCTAGGTCACTAAGCAAAGGGAAGTGAATAGTAGAAGTAAAGAAAAGCTGATGGACTGTGACATTTCTTCTTTTTATATGTCTATTTCACTGACACTTGACAGTTATTAAAGTTGTTTTCATGTTTGAGGGAGTCATTTCCAATTGCCTGTACATGTAAAAGCTTTCAAGAGAAATACAATGTATCACTTCAAGAGTTCCACAATTTAAAGTTTTTCCTGTTTAAACCTCTACTTTATACAAATTTGCCAGGCAGAGAGTGAGCACAAGGATTGACTTGTTCTGACACTTCTATTGCAGCATCTCTCCTGACTTTTTCTTATGCCCCAGATGCTACATCTTTACATAATGACAGTGAAGACCAAGCACAACATGGCTTTCACATTTCAAACTAGGTGACATACTTAATTTCCCTTTGAAAGCACGTGCCTCAATTGACAACATTTTTTTTTGTCAATGCAAAGACAAAGATGCCTGTTCCAAAGGCAATTGGTAGATGACACAGAAAAAAAGGATGATGGCTGAGCTAAATGAGAAAATTACAGATATAATTTTGAAAAATATGGAAACGCAACACATACAATGCAGATGACACTTCAGGAAATTGCTTCTTATTGAACAAAATTCATTCAAGGAAGATGCTTACCAACCCATCCTTTCACAAGGATATAGGTGTTAAGGTTTGGCTCCAAGTGAAACTTATAGCATTTAGATGCCATAATGTCTATAAAAGGGAGAAAATACAGCTGATGCTTCTCCTAGGCTGGATTAGTCCCACAGTCTTTAAAGACTTAATAAATGCAGCTGCAGTTTGTATAAATCTGAATTGCATAGGCTTAGCCTAAAAACTAAAGAGTTTGTGACTGCTTGTGCTTCCTACTAGTTTGGAAAATGAATGTTACAGACTCTACACATATATATTTTTTTCCTGCCAAATAAAAAACCCAATCCACTGTGACTTCAGTAACAAGAACAACAAACAGAAATCAAATGTCCTGAAAACCCAAATCCTCTAACATCTCTCTTTTCTAGCAGCAGCAACTTGGCCTGCTCCACTAAGGGTACCATATTGTGCTCATTGCGTATTCTGAAACAGCCCTGTTATAGAGTCAAGAATCAAATAAGTGTCTGGGCTGTAAAGTGTTAAAATCTGCTGCCTGGACCTCATTCCTGTCAGTAAAACCAAGTGTTCCTATGGGTCTGTTAATTTGCTGGCACCTTTAGTAAGCTTTCTGTGTAGGGAACAGAATGTAGAAATGTACTCTGAAATCCATATCGACAAATCTGTTAATTAAATGTCAATCATAAGACCTGTTCAGCTAGACTCTACTTCCAAGCCTATCAATGTTTCTAGAGTTGAGATCCGAAATAAAAGTACATGAAGGAGCAATAAAACCCACACAATATCACTTTCATTACATTTTTCATACAGAATCTAATATTCATAAGGAATTTAACTTTCCATTTTCCAGCAACAGAAACTAGTGGGAGATTTTCCTGAACATGCCTAAGGAAGAAGAATGACACTATTCTCGGTGAACTCATTAATCTTCCTCTCTATCAGTATTTAGTCATACAATATCTGGCAGCAAAGAGTCAAAAAGTCTGCGTACAAGATATGGGGTTTTATATGAATCAAGGAGCTGATGTTCAGGAATGGGCAACTGAAAAACATAAGGGCATTAAGTGACAGATGTGTCTACTTGCGTATCCATAGAAAAGATTGCTAACACAGTGCATTTTAAAGGTTATCAAGAGCTGTAAAATTATAATGTAGTGCTTTCGAATGCGTTTGGACTGCTAAGGAGTGTGACTGGGAAATATGTCGGAATGATCACTTACTCTAGGATGTCATCCTGGGAGACAATTTGGGGTCTTGGAAGAAATTAAAAAAAAATGAAATCTAAATCAAGTTTTCAATTTATGGAATTGAAGTTCATTTAAGAAAATTAGTGTAACTGAATTTAGCAGTAAAGAGAAAAAAATCAAAATCGGTGCTTGTAAATAAAGACAAACTATACAAGTTTACCTCACATAGCAGTGTGAGTTCATACAGTGTTCTGAAAACAGTCTTACAACTTTACATACCTTTGTCATGTATGACCTTCCTATCACATTTCTACTTTGATTTCAAACACTGTACTTACAGGGAAGCATTAGTAAAAATGGAAAATGTAGCTAGAGGGGCACAGAACAAATACGAACAAGGTATGTTTTGCTCAAGAATTAAAATCTAGCTATAAAACAAAGGCAATAGAAGATTTTTGAAATTAACATATCAAGCATACTTCACAACAAATTACAAGAATAGCTATTGCTACTATACATTGGAGTACAATGTACAACTGTAGCATAAGATATTCAGGAAATCCAGTTACTTAAAGGAAACTATCCTTGAATCAAATCAATTTAAAATGAAAGAGTGAAAAAATGGGCTAAATTTATGCATGAGTCTCAACAGTTATGTCCTATTCATTTCCAGGAAGATATAACAAATGTAACTGCCATACCACCTTAGAATTTTGGGTTGTTTCACAGGTACCGCATTTGAAAATTATGCTTAAAAACTTGAAATCCTATACAGCTCTACAGTAGACTCAAAAGGAGCTCAACCAAAAATAGAGTCAGTATACACCAACACTTCTGCAAATTTAGCAAAAAAGAAGCAAAGTCTGGGTTTCATATTGTGATCATCACCATGAGCTGACAGCAGGTACCCAGAAGTTCAGTTTCTGCTTGAAAAGTAGGCATAGATTTCGTCTTGATTCACTTCTCCTACAGAAAGGAAAGCTAAATCACTTTTTAAATTACTAAAACTTCCACACACTTCTCAATTGTTTCCACTACTATTGTTCACTTTTCCAGACTTTCACCCAAATGCTGCAAATTTGTGCAAAACTACCCAGTTATCCAAAATAAATTTGGGAGAATATAATTCTTTCTCTTGCAGAAAATAAGAGCAACAAATGAATATTACTACATAACTTGGATCTTACTGAACCCTGCAGAGTTTCATAATCAGAAAATAGAAAAATTCAATCATATAAAATTATTACATAGTAATAACTGTGATAGCAAGTACTTAGAAATATAGTGAGTATGGACTGAGTGTGTGTATATGTTTTTCACCTTTGCTATGTAATTAGGATTTACAGAAACATTGAAAAATCTAGCAACCCTTAAATATGTCTAACATGAACCACACTTGGAGTAACCCCTAGATACCATTCAAAATATTCATGTGCATCTGAGAGAACTCAATTTTATATTACACTAATTAAAAAATACACCTGAATAACAATTATTACCTTGATGGATGGTCTATGGATAAAGGTAAAGAACACTGAATATTAGTGGGAAAACTAATTAATTATGCTAATAGGTTGGAACCTCCCCAAGATTTTGTATGTAAGTCAGTAACAAATGGGTCTCCCTTCTGCCACAAATGTTACTTTATTTCATTAAAGGGAAAATTCTATTTGGTTGATTTCATTAAAGGGAAAACATTTTGATTTTATGGGGTTGTTCTCGCTGTCTGCTCTTCAGAAATCCTTGTAACGCCTGAGTGCAAAAAAAAGGCAAAAATAACTGCAATAGAAAAGTTTCTGGCTCCTCCTCAGTACACCATCCAGCACTTACTGCCATAAGAAGTCTTGTACACACTACAGCAAATACACAGTTCAGAAGGCATCATATCTAGCAGAATGTACAGGTTGAACACAGGAATGTCAACATCATTTCAGAATGATTTATTATCTCCCTAGTAGTTAAAATAAAAATATACTGTTTGTTTCTGACAGATTATTAATTACATATTTAATTCATAGACTATGTTTATGAACAGCCTTTTATTCTGAATCCTACTACACATTTTTATAGCTTTTACTCATGGTATTTAAAAAGTGATTAAGGAGATTAAAAATAAAGTCTTATTCTTCATTTTAGGTGAGTTTATACTTGAAAGGGAAAAACCCACACTGTACCTTGCTAAGTATCTTAGCCTAAATGCCTATAATTTACTGGTTCACACAAACCTCTCCCAGGATTAAGCAAATTTTTTTTTCCATCCTCTTTTCTCCCCTCCTCATCCTACTGAGGAGGGGAGTGATGGAGTAACTTGGTAGGCACCTTTATCCAGCCACAGTGTAGTTTATATTTCCTTCTCTGTGTATCTGCTTGGTATCATTCATTGTCTAAGCTCATACAGCTCAAATCTTAGAATGGTTTACTCATACCCAACAAGGATGAGTAAACAATTACAAAAGTTGTAACCAGCAAAACAAACTGGTCACTAGAGAGGCTGGAAGGTGTGTGTTCAATGATAGCACACATTTTGCTACACAGACTTATAGAATTACCAAGGTTGGGAGCAACCTTTAAGGTCAGCCAGTACATCCATACACCCAGCACTGCCACTGTAGCCCCTAAACCACATCACTAGTGCCTGATCCAGACCCCTCGAGCATCTGCAGTGAGAGGGACTCCACTTCACCACTTCCCAGGGAAATCTATTCCAATTGCCTGACCAGCTTGACAGTGAAAAAATTGTTTTCTAATATACAATTTGAATCTCCTCTGTTATGGCCAATGGCTTATAGCCACTTCCGCTTGTCCTGTCACTGCAGGCACAGCAGAACAGACTGACCCCCAACTCACTACACCCTCCTTGCAGGAGCTGTGGAGGGTGATTGGGTCACCCCTAAGCCTCCTCTTCTGGAAACTAAACAATGCCAGCTCCCTCAGCCATTTTTCATATTTTCTAGGCCATCCATGAGCCTTGTTGCCTTTCACTGCTGTATTGGATTTGTATTGCCTGGTTTTAGTGGGGGTGGGAGGGCATAGAGGAAGTTTCTGTGAGAAGCTGCTGGAAGCTTCCACCATGTCTGGCAGAGTGAATCCCTGATAGCTCTAAGGACGAACATATTGCTGGCCAAGGCTGGGCATCAAGGTGATGGTAATGCCTCTGTGAAAACATATTTAAGAAGAAATCAAAGGTTGTGGGCAGTTTTAATTTGGATAAAAGAAGAGTGGAGTGAGAACATGTGAGAGGAATGACTGTGTAGATCAGTGGAGAAGGAGGGGTGTAGGTGCTCCAGGCACTGTAGATGAGAGTCCCTTGCAGCCTGTGATGCAGACCATGTTTTGCTCCTGCAGCCTATGCAGGTCCACCTGCACTCTGTGGAGGAGCCCCATGCTGTAGCAGGTGGATGCCTGGAGGAGGCTGTGACCCTGTGAGAGATTTGTGGAGAAATGGGCCCTGTCCCCAGGCTGAAGCAGCCTGTCCTTGATGGACTGCACCCCATGGAAGAGCGACCCACGCCGCAGCAGTTTGAGGCGGGCTGGTGCCCAAAGGAGGGATTCATGAGCAGCAGGTCACAGGGAGCTGCTGCTAATGAGATGGAGCTGTATCAGAGAAGTTCATGGAGAGCTGTCTCCCATGGAGAGAGGGAGAGACCCCAGGGTGTAGCAAAGGAATGACTCCTCTCCCTGAGCAGTGGGAGCAGCCTCAGGTGGTGAACTGACCATAACCCCCATTCCCTGTTTTCTTGCACCACCAGGGTAAGAGGAAGAGATGGAAGGCGAGATGGGTGGGGTGGGTTTTAAGAGCTCATTTTATTTCTCATTATCCTGTTCTGATTTTATTAATAAAAAATTCACCCCATATCTCTAAGTTGAGCCTGTTTTACACATGATGGTATCTGAAATAGACTGCTATTCACTTAGAACTCGCTTACTAGGACAGATCCCTATCACTCTGAAATAAGCGCAAACACAGACTACACAGACTGAACGTACACACTCAAACGAATGTAGTTAAATAAATATAAATCACTCTTGAAATAAGTGGTGAATGATGTGAATTACATCTAAATAAAACTCTGGAATTCCCCTCAAATATGTCTTTTCTCAAGTTGTACAGAAAATTTTTCAAAATTTTAGTTTAGGAGTCGTATTTGAAATTTGCTGAAAGCACTTTCAAAATCTCAAGTTACATTAGAAATTATCTAGCAGGTTATATAAAACATAAAATTTGCATAGATTCAGAACTCATCATGTAAATTGTTCTTATAACTGGGAAAATGAATTTTAAATTACAAATGGAATCCTAAGCAAATCAAACATGAGCAGTTATTAATTTAAAAACCCTAAATATTCAGCTCCTATCAACTCTAATGTTATTGGAAAATAATTTATTAAGCCTTTTAATAAATTCTTTTTAGCTTTTATTCCTGGTGTTTAAAATACCCTAATTTACAAGTAGAAACTCTTAACTTTTTGTTCCCATTTTTCAAATTATCTATTGCAGTCAAAATCCCTTTACTTTTTCTCTTCCTTTCAGAGTTCATAACTTGTGAATAAATGATGGTTCAGTCACCCTGGAGACTAAACGCTGCTAATCCCTTTTTCTTATGAGTGATAAGTGAGGGAAGGTTCAGTATGTCTCAGCTTTGATTAGAATTTAAAAGAATTCTTATTTTGATGGAGACTGTCACAAGGTCTCTGATCCTCTGATGAGTCTTCAGTTGAGTGTCAAGTAAGGTAGATTGAGTGATTATAAAAGGAGACCAGTAGAAGAGCTTCAGAAATCAATGAGCTTTTGTGGAAGACACTAGGTTGAGGGGAGATCAAGAGACAGAGGTCTGTCGACTCTCAGCTCTTCTGTTCATTATCCTGGGTAAAGCAGGGGAGGAAAGTGGGTATTCCACACCCTCTTAAGTATTCTAAGATGACTTGAGAAACTCAAAACTTCTTCAATCCTAGTCAAGCTGATGACCTGCAGGACTTCCCATTCTGTAAAATCTAGACACGCTGAATGACCTCAGTCAGGAACACAAAGGCATTCACAGATTGCACATCTCTACGTGCGTTGCTCACCTCAGGTACGAACTCATCCTTCTACTTCCTGTGTCTCTTACCTGATAAAGCTGGGTCATGTTGCAGGGATACTTCTCAGCACCATGGTGAAGAAATGCTACCACCAGCTTTGCACATATCCTGTGCTTGATATGACAAGGCCATCTTCTTGTGCCCTGCAAAAATCCTGTCTCAGTTCTTAACTACTCTCCCAGTTTCTACACTTTGTGTGACAAGTTCAGCTTTCTATGAACTTGTCACAAAAGCTCAGTTCAGGCAGTAGCCCAGCTGTCTGCCTCATGACCACTGCAGCTGACTATAAAAGCCTCCCACCCCTGTGCATGAAGCAACCAGGCTCAGTCTGACACAGTGACAAGGTGCTATCTGCTCAAAAGACTCAGTCAGCCTTTTCTGAGGACATTTACAACATCACCTCAGTGTGCTCCGAGCTGACATCTCTCAGGACTAACTATCCCTTGGCCTCTTGGCTATGAATCCAGAGCAGTTATGTCTTTCCTAGCTCTGTCATTATCTTCTAGATTTGCCAGCTGAAATGCCTAGTTGATGCCAATCCAATGCTCATTGTTAATCAGTACATTTCCCCCAGACTTGTTCTTTCCTTGTGGGACAAGGAGATTTCTCAGAGTATCACACACTGTCTGGCCCTGTCTCAACAAGTATGAGTAAACAAATTGCCAGAATTTGCTTTTGAGCCAACTCACTGGCTATCATAAGGTTTAAAGACTAAATGAATACTTGGATAGAAAACTGAGCAAATGCAGAGAGGAATGAGCAACTGTCCAGCAAAAACCTGCAGGCATCTCTTAGACTTCCGAATTCCAAGCCTTTATTAATAATTTGAGCCCAGTAAGCCACATTGGTAGAGGTATTATGTTTGAAAAAAAAAAAAAACAACCTTGCTTCTGAACCTAGACACAGTTCTACTAGTACAATATACATGCAGGACAGAATTATGCTTCAGGGAGAAATTTGCAAAATCAATTCTTCTTTCAAAGTTAGTTATATTGAGATGACTGATTTCAGATATAAAGCTTAGTAAGAGTTCATTTGCTATTTTTGATTCACAAAAAGTGCCTTATATGGCTACCTAATTTCAGTTGCAGTAATGTGAATTACAGCATGGAGATGCAAAAGCATACTTGTTATCCAGCACAAAAAATCAAGCTAAATTGAAGAAATATCCTTCAGCAGGAAGTTTAGATTCTGTAGAAAATTTCAATTTCAGTTTGTCTCAAATGCAGGTTCAGAACTCTTAGAAATGCTTTCCCATCACTTTTTCCTTACTTAGAAGGAAATTTTTCTGAAATTTTTCTCTCTCAAATTTGCAGAATTTATTTACTTTCCATTATTATGAAGTGTCCTGTATATATATATATTCTTATTTAGAAATAGTTTCTAAAAACTATTTCAAAATCCCAGAAAGGATTTGGTATTTCAGTTTGAAATTATTATTTACATTCAGCACAGTAGTAATGAAAAACCTGGTGTTTACTGTCAAAAGACAAATCTGTCTTATTTGTTAAATGGGCAGGTTAAGACATAACAGCTCCAGGTATCCTGTTTGTCCTGATAAAGCACATACACTGGGTGATCAAATACCAAGGTTTTTTGAAAAATTTTAACCAAAAATCAGTGGAGATCATGACACTTTAATTAGCATTCTGGATTTGGTCTTCTGTCTATTTTTTTTGGCCTCCTATGTATTCAGTGAGTATAATAGCAGTTCTCAATATTCTAGGTGTATTGTGAAAGTGTTGCAAAAGTGAAGCATCCACACATAGATTTCAATACCATAATATGCTTTTTCCTTCATATTTTCATATCTCCATAAAGACTCTTTTAATTCAGGCCCCACACACAGAATATGAGAAATAAAGCCAAAAAAGAAAACTAAGAGGCACTAAAAAGATCATACTTCCCAATTTTAAGACATTCTTCCGGTCATGAAGAAAGCAGATAGACATACTTAAGCAAGGAACAGTCAAATCTGGGTATAATAAGAGCAAAAAAGTTTTTATTAGCAGCTGCTGAATAAATATATGTGAAGCACATTGAGATCAGCTATTCTGCTATCTGAAAAGTCATACAACAAAAAAAGGAGAAAAAGTTGATGAAAATTTAAACACTTGAAGCCATAAATACTCTGAGATTGAATCTGTGAAGTTAGCCTTAACATTTTTTATTGCATATCAGCTGAATGTGGTGCATCAGAAGCCCAGAGGTTCAGTGAAACAGATATAAATAAGCTTAGAGGCTATTTAAATACGTTTTTTCCTCTTTCTTATTTCAGTTGTGTGACAGAGTACTAAATTACATTGAACTCTTTTCAAGCATGTGGCATTCAACACTTCACTGAGCTTTACAGCAGATATTTCTTTAATTCCTTTAAAGTACCATTCGTGACTTATGTGTTGCTGAATGAAAAAAACTCCATGGGGTCAAAAAAAAATGTCTACATTTACTTCACCGTGTATAGATGTGATTCTGCATGACAGTAGAAATGCTCAGTGAACATCCCACAGCAAAATGATGGCTCATTTTGAAAATTCAGTTGCCTAATGGAATAACTTCTGAAAATAGGGAAGGTGGAAAAAGGAAGATTTCTTTTTCACTTTCCAGTGATACATATATAAGGATTCTCAAATTATCAGCCTAGCTGCACTGGTCTAGCTTATAAGAAAGAATTGACTGCTTGTGACTACCTTACAGAAAACATTATACAATCTAATGATCTTTTGGATAATTGAGTATTCTGTCTTCATCTATATACAGATGCATATAGACTCATACATATATGCACACATGACAATATGTGTAACTTTTGCTACAGTTGTGTTTTTAGTCCATTTGAATCATGATTGTGTGTACTGAGACCATTTATAATGCTTCTCCTCTACTCCAGTCAGATCTAATCTAGACCTCTGCATCTCAATCTCTTCTCAGAAGACAACTCTTCAATATGAGCAGAGAGAGACTCACCCACCTCTTTTTCCTCAAGCTCTTTACTGGATGTAAAACTATAGAGCATTGCCATCAAATAGTGCAAAGTAATAAAATTACTGTGTTGCAGGAATGTACAAACACCCTTTTGTTACAGCTTTAGTAAGAGGGATGCCATGTTTTGGAGTCCAGAAAGTTCAATGGGCTTTTAATTATGTCCCCTGAGAAGAAATTCTTTTACTAATCACTATTATGTCTCTTCTCCCTTGAGCTTCCCTAAACAACTTCACTTGTTGTAAGATGCTGCAGCATACAGCTTACAAGCATAAAAGCAAAAATGTAACACAATACTTGTTTTAAAGTCTGACATTTGAATTCTCAAAGTTACCACTTTGCAATAGCTATGTTGAGATGTGTTTACAATATTATATCCAATTATACATCATTATGTAACCTAGCAAAAAGAACAATAGGCTAACAGCAATATCTAACCAAGAAATTATTACTGTTCATTATTTTAAACACAATAAATTCCAGTAAAGAAGAGATATTTCAGAAAAGGTTATATAGCCTTTTGTAATGCAGAGGTCACTGCTTGTGCACAGGCAATGCAGTGACTCAGTCATGCTGGATGAAGTGGATCCAAAGAACACAATTACTAAACAGGAAAGCTTGCCCAGCCATGCCTAAGGATTCCTTAGGTAGGAGCAGTTAGCAAAAAATATTGTTAACAGCAAGTGGTCACAGTCAGTTTGACTTCATTGTCACAGTTTGACTTTTAGGGGAAAGTGCAGCTTGTGAAACTCAATTTTCTTCTATGACAAGGTAGCCCAGCTAAACAGACAAGAGAAGCCAGTCAACATAAACTTTTTGGATTGCAGTCTGATGCCGTCTCTTACAGTAGCCTTCTGGAAAAATTAGAGTGCTGCACAATCACCAACCATATGATGTTTAACAAAGAAAATTGATGGATTCTGCATCTGTGTCAAGCAATCATTATTGTGTGTTCAGACAGTGGAACAAGACTGGGAAGACTGCTGGAGAGCAGCCTTGTGGGAAGGGGCCTGATGTTTCCGGTCAATGGGAAGCTGAACACGAGCCAGCAGCGCCCTGGCACCCAGGAGGGCCACTCGTGTCCTGGGGGGCATAAGGCACAGCATCACCAGCTGGGAAAGGGAGGCGATTGTCCCATTCTGCTCTGCACTGGGGCAGCCTCACATCAAGTGCTGGGGGCAGGTCTGGATACCACAATATAAGAAAGACATTAAGATTTAGAGAGCATCCAAAGGGGGTCAACAAAAACAGTGAAGGACCTTGAGGAAAAGAGTGAAGAGTATGAAGAGTGGCTGAGGTCACTTGGTCTGTTCAGCCAGGAGAAGAGGAGACTTGACTTCACCATAGTTTTCAGCATCCTCACAAGGGGAAATAGTGGGGCAGGTTTTATTCTCTTCTCTGTGGTGACCAGCACCAGCACACATGGGAACGGTCTGAAACTGTGCTGGGAGGTTTAGGCTGGTTACTAAAAAAAAGTTCTTCACCCAGAGGGTGGTCAGGCACTGGAACAGGCTACCCAGGGAAGTGGTCACAACATGAGTAAACAGAGCTCAAGAAGCATTTGGACAATGCTCTCATGCAGCATAGCACAGTGTGGCTCTTTTAGTTGCTCTAAGCAGGGTTAAGAATTGGACTTGATTATCCCTGTGGGTCTCTGCCAACTCAGGATATTTTATGCTTCTACGATTTTACATTTCTGTGAATATCAGATGGACATAATCATCAATCTCAAATTTTTCTGCTTTAAATGGATGCTCCCATGACAACTTAGGGATCAAAACACTTTGATGACTGAAGGGTGGCAATTTATGATCCTGCAATCCCTTTCCAGACATGATAAATCTGTCTCCTACTATGGTATATAGTATATATACCATATGTATATATGTATATACATATACAGCTTTCAGTACTTGATGGTCCTGCTCTGGGTGGGATTTCCCACCTAATGGCTCTCTGAAACCTCTTTTTTTATTCCCAGAAGAAAAAGCTTCCTACCCCCTCCACACCCATCCCCTCCCCCCGGCCTCACCCCTGTCAGGCTAGGACTAACAGCAACCCTTTCGTCTTTGCTGATAGTACTCCAAATAGGGGTTCTGGGTTAAGACCCAGAACTCTTTTTGTTAACAGAGGTAGATTTTAAAACCTGCCACAAGAATCAGTGTAAGCTTTAAATGTGAGTATGGGGTCTATACCCACAATAAAGATAAGTTGAGGAAAAGAAGAAAGGAAGGAAAGCAAGGAGGTTGAAACCCAACACCAGGGTTCTGCTGATCATTAAACTTGAGGACAGGCCCAATCCTCCTCATTTCACTTGTATGTGAAAGTGAAATGGTCTCTCACACATACACTCTTTCACACTCCTCTTTTCCCAACACTGTCAGAGACATCTATCTTTAGTCATCCTTCTTTAAATTCTTTAAATTTAAATTTGATAATTTTTCAGACTTGGGATTGGGGTGTGTTTGACTTTGTCACTTAACTCCTGGTTAATACAGCCCCATTTGATGAAAAAAGAGTGGCTGAATAAGCAAATTACAAAGATATGGTTCTTCATCTGTAATAAAAATCCTGTTTTACCAACAACTGGCTTTAAGTAACTCCATAAGAAATGATTTATGCCTGTACATTAATGTTCCTGTGTTTTATTTTCTGTCATATTAGACTCTGAATTTATGAATATTATAATGCCACAGTCTTACTCACTGTGATCCTGGACTTTAGCCTATGTGCTTGCTGCTTTAAATTCTAAGATCAGTACCTAGGTGCCCTGTGTATTGGCACCTTCTGATTTAATTTTCTCAAATTGGTTTCAGTTTTCACTTTTTCTGAGTGTACAGGTGGCTTTTAGTCACAGGCAAAACTCCTATATACAACTCTTTACATCCTACAGATAGAAAACAACATTACAAAATCCAGCAAGACTGGATTTAAATGAGATGCCATGCCTAGCCCTCCTATTTTAGATAATTTGAAAGTTAATGGACCAGTTTATTTTGAGGTACTGCATCATTACACTGTATATCAGTGATAATATTATAGGACTATCAACAGATGAAGTAAACTGCACTGTAAGTGGCAACACAGAATTTCATTTCTTTCTAGTGGGTATGTAACCGCTATTGTTTGGACAGGCTTTGAAACATTATCAGAGAGCAGGAAGAAAAGATTTTAGGATTAGAGCAGAAAGGGGATGGAACTGACAGAGAACTACTAAAATATGATATATTTGGAGGCTTTCTTGCATGATATGCATCAGTTCAGAATTTTACAGCAACATTCTCTATAACATTTTATAGTTTTGCCATAAGTATAATATTTGAGTTCCTGATATTGTTGACAATATTTCTCCTTAAACATACATCTTCAATAGAAGATATGTGTTTTGCACAAGGGGACCATATTACATGCTTCAGGTAAGGAATCTGCAGTATTTGAATACCAGAATTTCTTATACAATCACTGTGAAGGCATTTCCTATTCAAATAGATGTTAGGATTTTTTTTTTAATTGCTATCATGTCTTGATTTCTTTTAAGTCAGATAATCCATTTCTAGTCCATCTATATTTTAATATGATTAACCTAAGTGCTTCAACTCATATAGAGGAATTACCCTGCAAGAATTTTAGTCTGTAATTCTAGTTCATATCTAATGGTTTGGTGGTTTGTTTTTTTTTTGGTTTGGTTTGGGTTTTTTTTTTTTTTTTTTTTTTTTTTGGCATGTTGCTTTAATAATAAGTGCAAACAAAATATGAGTTCCAATTTTGGAAATATTGTACTCTCATTTTCATGGCTTTTTAAGTGAATGCATGTGTGATATTTTCTTCTTCAGATGCACTGATGCAAATGAAAAAAAGATAATCTATTGATTAGATTAATAAGAAGGTAAATTTTGTATAAACCATGAGTTACATCTGTAGGTTGAGAGGAATGGGAAAATGTGGAAAAACTTAATAAAGTTATGACAGAGTGTTTCTGCTTACTAACATGTATGTCTTTATGTCTTTGCAAATGCAAATAGAAAAAAAATTGTACTAACTTATAATTGCTTATAATGACTCTTACTTCTCTGATCTCATTGTGGGAAATTATCTGCCATACGGGCACAGACAACTCATGGTATTTTCAAAACAATCACCACATGGCTATAATGTAGATGCAAGATTGAAGGTCCATGTTGCATCTCAAATATTCATTGAATCATGCATCTCAATCAATTGAAGAATTTTTAATGAACGTAAATTTTTTATGCAAAACCATCATTGGACACATTTATCCAAGGTTTGTTTCTGTTGTTTTAGTTTTTTTTTTCCTTTTGGCATAATGGTAATTCAAAGATGAAGTCTAGAGAACAGCCTGTGTTTTGCTTTTGTGTGATAAGTTCATTTCTTCAGGCCTCAGCCTTCCATGTCTACCCATCAAAACATATTTGTTCAATCAATCTACTGAGAAATAAAAACAGTAGGAAAAAGCCACAGAAATTTCATACAGACTCACTTTTTATGGAGTTTGTTTTTGGATATTTTTTGTCCCAATAATATACACAAGCTTTTATTTAAAATTTATCAGAAAAGACTGAAACCAAATCAGCTTAATTTCATTAAAATAATTTCTCACATATTACAGTGAATGATCACAGCTCAGTGAAACCTGAAAAAACAGCTGTGGCAGTGACAGAGCAAGTATTTTTACTCTAAGAGGAAGGCAATGTCCCTACTGAATGTAATTGCCATATAATACATTTTGCAAAGTGATCTCTCCAAAGCAGATGAAAAGCTTTTAGTCTGGAGGAAGGAGACAGGCAGCTTTCACCAGAGAATAAATTGGGAAAATTAACTTTTCAGGAAGAGAAACAAAAAGCCATTTGGGTAGAAGATAAGACATACAAAATAAATTAATGCATTTATAAATGAAAGAATAAAGCCATTATTTGAAACAGCAGAGGGGAATCAGACCATGGCTATTTTCAGAAATTCTTCCTGAGATCAGCATGGCTTCTAACTTCTTGCTCTTCTTTGAGGTGGACCACACAAAAATGCTCAGACAGCACCAGAAGGAATTCAGTGTGGGGTATTCTTCTCTGGACAGAGCTATGATCAGACCCTGCTTGGGGCCCCATGCACACGAAGAATTGTTTTCTACCTCAGTGTGCAGGTATTTAACAAAGTAAGCTCTTCATAAGCAACAAAGAAAAATATGCTTTTTAAATTTTAGTACTACCTTCAATACTCTTCAAACAAAAAACTCAAGCTAAATAAATAAATAAATAAATAAATAAGGCCACAGTAATTTTATGTAGAGTATTATTTGAAAGTGACTTCAACAAATAACACTTCACATTTCATATTAATAGGCTAATTCAAGGACTTCATGATTCTGCTGAGTTCTGCAGACTGTTTGGAACAATGTTTTGGTGAACCATTAAATTTGTCTAGCTCATCTGCACTGTTATTGAATACTTTTACTTTTTCTCTTCATGAAGGAATGTCTTTCTCCTAGGGGAAAAAACAGAAGGATTTGGCTAGCCCTGAGCAGCTCAAACACTTACGTGTTACTCTTTCAGGGTGCAAAATTTTCAGGAAGAATAAAGACAGTTTTGTCTGTCCTATAAGAGCATACAGGATATTAGTGCGCTATCTAATAAAAAGTGATGGGCCTGTTAGAAAGTCAGAGGGCTTAACAAAGCTCATTGGGGAAAGTTTTATAAGACAGGAGACAATTTTTTGAGAAAATCAAATACTGTCCTTAGAAGACATTACTCATTTTCTTGAGATTTCTTAGATGAATATAATGTAGTCCTGAGAATTTACTTGTATTATGTCTAGTTTTGGTTTTGTTTTTTTTTTTGTTTTTTTTTTTTTTTTTTTTTTTTTTTTAAATTATAAAATCAACTCCTTTGCCATGGCTAGCATTGCTATAGGCAATCTATTTAGTTTCTCTTAAGTTTACTTGTTTTTCAGCTGTTTCTCCTCAGAGGCTCAGCAAAATTCCTTACTACCACACAGTCAGGATGAGAAAATAATTTATTGGTTTTTTCCTCTTCCAGTGCTCAGTGATACAGGACAATTATTGTGTAAATTAAGAGTAGGAGAATTTGGACTCTTTAATGTTTTTCTTTTTCTTTACTACTTGCTATATTCCAATGTGTTCATAGTTGAATGAATATGCAATGCCACTTTCTTTTATAGATATCTTTGAGAAAAAATTCCCCCAAAGGACTACAATATTTTAATAAGCTTTGCTATAATGATAATAATAAAAAATAAATAAAATTTTGGAGCGTAAAAAATACAACTATTCTAAAATTGCAAGCATCCTCTACAATTTTATGGTCACTTCTTCTTAGCCTTTAGACTATTTTGCTATTTTTTCTAGAAGGAAAGGTGCTAAAAATATTTGTAATACATTTTAAAAAAATCTATGCTGACATATCATTTAGATAGACTCAGTACTACCTGAAGCTGTGACATGATTTCTTTATGATATGCACAGTTCCAGAAAAATGTATAGATCTACCTCAAAACAAGTTGATGAACAACAGAGCCTGTCCTAATGTTATATTTGATATAGATTTTTGAATTATGTTAGTTTTTGTTTTTGTTTTTCTTTTCTAAAAGTGGAATGTGTCAAATTTGTGTTAAAAATCTGGAGTTATTTCTCTCTGTCAAATAAAATCCCACATATCCTTTAAGTTGACATAATTTCTCCTTTTCCTCCAAATGCAACCCAGAATATACAAATGTTACCAAGCAATCCGCTGGTGTCTGTTTTTATTTTCAAAAACTAGTTTGATTGGCAAATGATGTGGTTCTTCAAAAATATTTTTTTGTGCAGTTTTTATAGATTGTTTTACATGATCTTAAAATTTAATCTCTTTTCATTAGCTTGTGGTAATATTAAAATAATTTTCCACTATCAACGAAAGACTCAAATATATTAATATTATTAAAGTAATTGCTTCAATACTTGATATTAATTATGACACCACATGTAACAAGTATAGAGAATTTGAAATACGGAAGAAATAACTGAAATAGTTTTTAGAGAGTAATTTTTTTAGTGAGAAATTATTAGCAAAATTCTGTATTTTTAAAGTAGGAAGTTGCACAAACCAAAAAAGAAACCTAAACAGGTCATATAGTAACTAGTTTAGTAGACTGCATAGGTTATTTACTCACAGCACACTGAAAAGTTTTGTATCAATTCATATATTAGACTCATTGTTTGTTTCAACTACAGCTGATTTTTTATATAAACACAGACTTCCAAACCAAAATTTCTTATAAACCAGGGCTACATCTTTCCCTATTAAGCAATTATGTTGTCACTGATATTAATTATTGTTAACTATCACTATTGTTAAAAGTGGTTTCTTTTCTAAATGTGCTGGATGCCGTTTTCTACTTTTTCTGTCTAAGAGTTATCTATTATAAATTATTTTACTATTCGTGCAGGCATAGGTAATTTTATTTCTAATATTACATCTGGAAAAAAAAAAGTACAGTATTAATTCTGTCATGTAGGCTTTTTCTGAATTGTTTTCACTGTTTCTTGGAACTTTTTTGAGCTATGCATGTCAATAATAAACTCATTTGAATAATATTCATAGAGAATAATGCTTTCTGCTTGTACTTCATGGTTTTTAGATTATACATTTGACTTATCTGTGTCACACTTTAATTTCAGCAATATTATCAGTTTGATTATGACAAAATTCTGTTAGGCAGATTACCACTATTGCCATTTTTCAGATGAAAATCCAGGCCCAATTTTCATGATCTTTAAACACATTGGGATGTGTGCATCCTAGCAAAAATCAAAGTAAAATCTCTCTAATTAGGTTTGACAGTTGTGCTTCTCTGGGAAAACCAGTGACACAGTTCCTCAGTGAAGCCAGTGGCAAAATTACAGTAGAATTCAGTGAAGCAAGGTTTCCTTATTCACTTCTAAACAGCACCTGGGAGCACACTGAGGAAATATACAACAAAGAGATAATAATTAACTCCTCACACAATCATCAATGAGTGTCTTTTATTTTAAAAGGCTGGTAATTGAACAAGTAATTTTAGTATCTTCTTAAGAATCTTGCTGAATTAAGAGAGTTGCCAGAGAGGCTGAAATATTGAAATCCAAATTTTTTTTAGTTTCCATCAAAGTTTTAGTTCAGAACAATGGTTACTCTGTTGTTTTTCCTCAGTGTGTCCTTCATTTCAATTAATAATTAGTAGTTGAAGGCATATTTTAAAAAATTACAGCACAGTATAATATCTTAAATGTTACCCTAAAAGGTCAGAATACTTATACTAATTTATTGTTTTACATGGATAAATCCCTATCACACCATGTTAATAAGTGTTATAGTGATAATGAGTATTATAACAGGATAGAGAAAATAAAATACTAAGACAGCAGACTTTTTAAAAATTAGTTTTCTATGATTATGCTGCACAGGATCTTACAAAGGTAGTTGTAAGAGCTACCAGCATAACTCCAGCATAACACTGAAATACTGCTTTTGTAGACCAAAATTTTCAAAACCATTAAACATACCATTAAGCATACCATTAAGCATATCCCAAGGAGAACAGTAACAGCAATCCCAAATAGTACTTTTCAAGGCACAGTTCCTCATAAAGAAACAGACATGCTAGAGGCAGATCAATTTACAGCACCATGCAAAACGGATGCTTGCCTGGAATGATGTGCTATTAGAAAGGTCAGCTTTACAAGTATAGAGATGTGCTACCAATTTATTTTCATGCATCCTTAATAGGCTCTATTTTTCTCTCATCTGGTGTTAAGGAAAGGTATTGATCCCCAAAAGGCATTCTAGTTGTTTACTCATAACAGAGAAGCAATTTGGGGCAACTTATCTAGCTTATCAGATATAAAAGGGCTACATAAAGTCTAGGGACACTGAAGGTAGGAATGGTTATTTATATAAAGCACCATTATTTCCCAAGTATGTCTGCCCCGGTTGCTGCCCACTGACACCAGTAATGAATGAAGGCAGGTGCTTCCACTGTGATTCTCCCAGTGCAAAGTCAATTCTCTGACTTCAACAGTGAACATCAAAAGGTGGTTAGTTTTTCAAGTTACTCATATTTATTGATCTTCTGTCTAAAAAGGAACAACACACAAAACATTGCTAGCCTGTAGGTGAATTGCTTGTGCTTTTCTTGGGAGTGAATGTTTTTTTAAATAAGCACTGCTCCCATGAAGAATGCATTACACCGGGTTTAATTTAAAAGCCTCAAGAAATGTACACTCATTGTCCTCATGTACTGCTTTACAGACAGATCCGTCTCCAATAATTTCTGTTACAACGGTATGTAATAAGTCATTCTCCTCAGCAGTTGCTATGTGCTCACATGTTGTGTAGAAGCAAGAAAAAACTTGTTGTCCTGCAGTTTAAGACAGCAACAAAGTGGTTCATGCAAGAGAAATACAATTACTGCACAGCAGACAAGCTGTTGGCCTGAATAGAAATTCCTCAGAGCATTGCCTAAAGAGAACATCTAATCAGAAAGTGAGAATAAAATCACTCTTTGTCCACCTAACAGATGATTACAGCAGGAATGGTCACTCACAGTTCTATCACTTTGATTTGTGTATTGGGTTTGCATGACAAGGTTTCAGTCACGGAGAAGCTACAAAGGAAAGGGCAGCAGTAACAACATGAGATGAACTGATTACAGCGCATATACCAGTGCTGCTGTGGGGGGAGGAGGGAGAGAATTCAAGACAGAAGCTGTGCCAAGAAAAAAGGGAGGAGTGGAGGAAAGGGGTTTTTAGATTTGGGGTTACTTCTTATTACACTACTTTGGTTTGATTTACAATAGATAAGCTAATTTCAAGTCAAGTCTGTTTTGCCTGTGACAGTAACAGGTGAATGATCTCTCTCTTCCCTATCTCAGTTCATGAGATGTTTTTTATAATTTCTCTTCCTTGTTCAGCTGAGAAGGGCAGTGATAGATCAGCTTTGGTAGCCATCTGGCATCATATCAGGGTCAACCCATCACTGTTTGTTAAACTACCGTTTTTGAGTAGTACAATCCTATTTCCTGCAGTGCTTTTGAAATCACATCTGCAATCACTCACTTCTGTGGTTTCACAAATTTTACTCTGTTTTTTGGACAGTTTTTCAAAGAATCTGGAATGAAATTACTTTTTTTCCTGGTTTTGCTGTGTGATAACCTAACATCAGCTGCTCCAAATGGGGCTTGGAGGAGTAAATTTATGGAGCAACTTCCTTGCCTGGTTTAGCAGGATACTGATGAACTAACAAGGAGTACTACAACATCAAGATAGTTAGTGGTGAAATGTGGACCAAGTGAGGCCCAGTATTTTTCTAATTAGAAAGATTATGGGTGGAAGAACAAATGAACACTGGATTATGCCTACTTATAGTCAGACAGGCAATTTTATTAAGATGCCCTTTAAGAAGTAGTACACCAGCTTTTATTCTGATATGAAGCCCAAACACTGGACAAAAGCTGCACATGTGAGTGCAGCATCAAGCCATGTGCAACTGACTCCTGAAAATGAACAGAGAAAACGGCAGCCAGGAGCTTTGTGAAGCCTGCAAAACATGTGTCAATTGGATTTGGATAGCAGCCTACCATTTTTATGTAATTCTGGCAAGAAGTTTTGTACTGTGTGCTCAAACTAGCTCAGATACATGCTACCCAACTGCCTGTGCACTGATCATAAGCTCGATGCACCAAAATTAATGAAGAATGGCATGAGTGGTGATGAAGTACAATGCTTTGTACTATATGTATCAGACATTAAGAAAGCTTGTCTTCTCTGACAAAAATTCCTCGATGAATGACATTGAGGTGGAAGGAGAAGACAAATGTCCACCTGCTGCTTTGGATTCAATTGTGAGAAACACTTTGTTTCTCCTAGAAGTGATAGCTAAGACCATGTCTCAGATGTATTAAATAAACAAAATGAATAGCTGCTTCACTCTTACTGTTTATGTCAGTTGTGATCCATTGAAACAGAAAACTCTTCAGTTGCAACTGCAGGAAGACACCAACATTAAAAAAGCACAAACAACTTTATTGTTTCTATTATTATCATTATCATTATTATTATTATTATTATCATCATTATTTTGACACCATTACTTCCCAATAAAAGGCAGGCCTTATTGTCAACAACTCCTTAAAAATCAAAAATGTTCATAGGGAGTCTGACAATTTTCTTTTTTATCCATATAGTTTTCTCAGGACTAATGAAAACTACAATTTTGACACACATATTCACATGCATGGGGAGCTATTTTCTAAAGAAATAACATTTTGCTTAACTATAGCAAAAATGCAGGCAACAAAATTTAGTTCTCAAATTTACTGGTACGTGAATAAAAACAAAGTAAGCAATGTAGGATTAAAAATCAAAGAAATAGTTTTTTTTCTTCAACTAAGATAATTCTTAACTCTTTTTCCGTACAGCTTGAAATTTCTTTACAGAATTCCAAGAAGTTTTTGAGAGTCATATTATCACAGGACCAGATCCAAAAACTAGTGACAAAAATATTTCAAAGACATGGTTGAAGCGTAAATTTAAATTAGATTAACCCTGTAGGAAATTTCTATTACCTGAATATCAGGACTGAAAACTGTGTCTCTGTTTTAGCTGCAGTTCTCCATAATAAGCAAGAAAACTATGGGTCTAATTGTAAAAGAACCCATTGATGGAGACTATAAAAAAGAGAGACAAGAAATCTGATCTGTGAAGGAAATAAAATCTTGACTTTTAAAATATCAGGTTTCCTCTTGTATTTAAATGTAAAACAGTCAAAATGAAGTGAGGTTGTGGCAGACAAAAGATTAGTGAAATAAATTGAAAAATTACAAGCCACGCTCTCAAACAGCTTGGAAAACTTTTTATACTCAAACTCTAAAAAGGAAAGTTCAGGTTGTTCCCTTTCCAAAATTATCACTCCAGATTGGTTTCTGTTCAACACAAGGTTGTAAGAGGTAAAAAAAAGGAAACAACCATCACACTGATTTTCAGGTAGGGCAAAAGAAAGATTTGGAGAACTACAGACTAGTAACCCAGCATTATCTCAATTTCTGAGTAGGGGATGAAGTGCATCCCACTATGGACTCTTGTATCTACCAATAAACAAGATGACTGGAAGAATGGACTTATCAAGGGTAAGTCATGCGTCACTAACCTGGGTACTTTTTGCAGTGAGGTACTGGTACAGAAACTGATGTTTTGGGTGAGGGGACGCCACTGGGTACCTTACATTCTGAGCAAAATTATATACCAAGCAAATCAGGAGAATGCCATTGGTGGCTGGTTTTTTTTTTTATTCATATCAAGTGAAATAGTTGTGCTAATCATGTGAACCATTGCTTTGGACTGACACAGCTCTCAGCCTCTCTTTTTTGCCCTTTGCCCTGGTCATGGTGAGGACTCTCTGCTGGATTCACTCCGGACTTCTGGAATTTGGTTGTACATGTAGCCCAAATCTGGACAGCACTCGGTCCTGCTGGCCACCCCACTCCCCTCTGGTCCATTTCCTCGTGCAGGGCCTCCTGTGATGCCTGGGTGCACTGCTGACTCCTGGCAACTCGCTGCCTCCCAGGGCCCTTTCTGCAGAGCTCTTCATAGCTGGTTCTCACCTCTGAGGTCAGACACCTTGGCCTTTGGGGAACCCCACAGGATTCCCATCAAGGTATTCTTACATATCCTTCTCAACTACAGCCCTGCCCTCCTGACCACTAACTGCTTCTCCCAGGCTGCGGTCATCCACAAGCAATCTAGGAGTGCTTTCCCAACATCTAGGCTCTAATAAAGGCAGTAACCTGGATGGATCAATTCAGCCACCAGACAACACTAGTTAATGCCTACCATCTGAAATTTTCACTATCAATCAAATCCCTTTGAGCCTATGCATCTAGCCACCATGTCATCCAGCTGTCTAACTGTATCTCACTAATTCAGTGATAAGGAAACTTTGGGATGCTGTGACAAAAGCCTTGCTAAAGTCAGGGTACATCCAGACCCTTCCCAGGGACTAAGGAGGAGGCTGACCTGCCTGTATGGCATGGATTTTCCTTATTGCTCTTTTTGAGCATGATGTGATGTTTGGCTTTTTTCAAGCATCAGAAACAAAGTTGTAATCTCTGAAGGGGACAGAGTTAAACACTGCAAATACGCCAGACAGCTGCTGTTGTCGAGTTCTGTCTGTCCCATGGACTGGGAGGCTCAGAGCCTTGGGTGTCTTAAGGACAGATTTTACTAGCATAAACAGAGACAAAAATGTACCTCCACCATCTTCAGGTCTTTGGTCACTTCCCTTGTAGTAACAGGCACACATTTTCGTTCAACTTTCCTGTTATCAAGAAGCCCACATCCACCTACAGTCTTTTATGTGTCTGAGGTCAGAGGTTTCATGTTCATTCACACTAACTTTTTCAGACACACTTTCTTGACTTTTCACGGAGTGAAATGAACCATTCTTGTGTTCTGATGAAGAAATCCTTCCACCTAGTCTCTCCAGGACCAAGCAGGTCCTTGAAGAAACCAAGATCCATAAGCCTAAATTTGAACATGTTCCTAACACCAGGATCAGGAACAAAACACTAATTTGGCTAAAGCTGTTTACTCTGAAGTATTAATTATTATCACTCACACTTTTTTCAGCTAGTTAGTTTACTTGGCAATCCAGCATGACAAAATATAATAGATGAACTCTTTCCAGTCTCAGCATCTTATATGACCCTAATAATTTTCAGTATTTTGACTTTAGACCATTGTATTTATTCAGGTCTGGCATTCAGTGCAAGCAGATGAGTTCATGAGTTCATCCCATCCCCATTCCAGACTTCAGAAACAATAAAAGTGACTGGCAGTTTTAGATCTACTTCCCATGGTAGAAGGATTTAGCTCAAGACACAAAAGCAGGTTAAGGTTCTCTCTCAGATCTCCTGTTTGTAACCACAGGGTAGACTCCCAATATTTCTGTTGCTTTCATCATTGTGCTATCAGTTTTCCCGGAATAAATCTACATTAAGGAAACATAAATGCTACCTGTAAATGGATACTGCAAGTGCTGTTATTAATATACAGTTGCCTGTATATTAATAAGATCAGGTCATATAATCCATGATTATGTATTTCAGAGCAAAGAAATAAATCTGTTTCCAGAATAATTCTTTAAGACTCCAGAAATTATTAGAAAAGATGTCTTTAAAAGAAAAAAATTGTTAATTTACTCTTGACAAGATTGATAGTTACTAAAGGAAAACTACCAGTATATCGTGCCTCTTATGTCCTGCTTATATTCTTTAGTATTCTCCACCTTCTCTGCATGTGAATTTTGCTGCAAGAGTGACACAAGCCAGAGAAGAAAGTGAAGCTGAAAGAAACTAGCAATCTTATTTATTTATTACATTTTTTTTCTTTAATGAATCATGTCAGAAACCAAAGAGCATCACTAAACTGATGGACTGCAAGTGACTTCCTGGATTGAAGTAGGTTGATTGACTAATCAAATTCTAAGCCTTAATGGAAATAATAAACCTTATTCAGTCTAACCTTTCAAAAATAATAAAAAAAATACCACAACCTACTTAGACATTTATTGTATACTTTTTAATATCAAATGCCTAATGAGATGGCAAGCATGTATGAGTAATCACTTTTACTTACTGTTCTTATTAAAGCAATGTTGAGCTACAATTCTTTCAGTCAGAAATAAAAATTCTTCTGATGCCTAGAAAATAGAATAGATCTTCCCAACGATGTTAGAGTGAATATGACAGCAAACCTTTACTTAAAAGCTTTCAGGTACATAATATGGAAAAAACAGCATAAGGTATAATAATTCTACATTTTTCATAAGGTTAGTTGATTAGTACACTTATAATCTAATTAAACGGCTAGTTGGTTAGGTAATTATTTCTGGGGTCCTGCCCCACTGAAAGAATTCCAGAGGTTTCTTTTGCCCCATTTTTGTTATATCTGGTCCAGATTCTGGTTGGAAAACAGAACATCCTTGTAGCTGGTTCCCTTCTTGGTGTAAGACTAAATCATATTTAGGAAGGTATTAATAAGTTAACTTATTGTTCCTAAATGTCAGGAAGAAAGATAGGAAAAGTACTAGAAGCTGCAACCGTGCTTTAACAATCTACAAAACTATCAATATATGAAAAATATAAAAAACTATAAATTTTAGGCATCACTTCCTTGATCAGTAACACTAAATTAGTTCTTTATTTTTATTCAAAGAAAGTAACACATTTAAATTGAACTTTATATGGGAATAATAAATATCTGTCTTTAATAAAATTAATGATTTCCCTTCTCTTGCCTATATATCACTTCTAATTTTTTTAAAATTCTTTAATGGGTTTAGTAGAAAAATTTTCACCTTAGCACATGCCACAAAATACCCACCATGCTTGGAAGTATAGCTAAATTATTTTCAGACACCAGCTAGAAAATGGTTTACAGGTTTTTTTATTATAAGAGTTGTACTTCCAGCTACTCCAATATTTAGTGTTGGAGGGCAGAAGTCTCAATATACTTTTAAACAATTTTCAAGGTGAAAAAGTAGCACTGGTACTGAATTAGATAAATCTTAGTGTGGACTAAAAATTAGTGGACAAATATTTGAATTTTGACATTAGGTGAATAATGCATCCTGTTTTGTTGAGCTTGATGCCTTCCAATTTCTAGTTCAGATGCCAAAGGAATGGAAGGCTGTATCTATTCTGTAGGTTGCATACAGAGAGCCTGATAAATGTGTGATGACTCTTCTTTTGGTCTAAGAATCAAAGCTTTCCAAAGCCTGTCACTGAAATACAGCTATAAACCAGATAAGTGCTAAGAAAATAAAACTGCCATGGATATTCTCCATAAAATTGTAGTATTTAGTATTTTGCTTAGCAAAAAGGGATATAACCTTGTGGCCTTTCAATATTTAAAGGGTGTTGATAAGAAATACAGAGAAATACAAGACAACTGGCACAGGTTTTAAATTGAAAGAGGGAAGGTTGAGGTTGGATATAAGGAAGACACTTAATTATGAGGGAGATGAGATTGGAACAGGTTGCTTAATGAACCTGTGGGCATGCAGAGTTCTTTCTGCTGCATTTTGCTGTATTTTATACAAATATTTAACTTCTTCTCTAAAACGAAGTACTGTCACTAAACTATTATTCTGAAACTAGGGATCTGCCCCTTGGACTGAAAATGGAACCAGTTTTCTCACATTTTGTGGTTATACACAACAAAGTTGACTCACAGGCACAGAACTTCAGTGAAATTCTAGAATAAAGAGCATAATGTTGTCTTATCTTCAGGCAGAATATCTAGCAAACTCTTTCAGGTATTCTGCAGCTGACAGGGCTTTCTACAAAAAGGGACAGCTGAAATTAACCTGAAATAAACTTTGATGCCTCATAAAAAACTCTGAAAGCTCAAAAAACTATTTATTCCAAGATCCTCTACGGTTAAGTGCTAGATGGAGAATATTTCATTTCAGATTGCCTGTTGAGTTGCAACAGTATTACCAATACTTTTTTCAGTATTACCAACATTTTTTTTCAAATACAACATAATTGTCGTCTCCCTGTTTACAGATTTGACACAATATAATAGATGTGCATCTGTTTCTGTGTTTTTTCTCACAACTTTAGAACTTCCTATAAGTTCTATCGGAGTCTCCTTAAAAATATTGTGCTGCTGTCTGCTAAAAAACCCCCATCAATTAGGTACTGTCCAGTACATTGATCAGTATTGCCTCAATCCTGTACTCCCCTGGTGTGTTTGTTTCCAGCTGCTGTCTCACCTTAAACATGCATTGTAAACACCCTGGGAAAGAGAGGTTTTATTATTATTTCATACACTACCTAAGAAAAGTGAGCTGTGGACCATGGCTGAGGGCTGATGACAGTGCAAATACCAGTATATTACAGGAGAAAAAGCATGAGAACATATCACAAAGGAAACCATTTCTGAAGAGGTATCATATTTTTAAAGCCCATAAAATGGCTAGACAGTAATTCTTTCAGATCATGCAAGTAGCATGTCTTCTCCCCAAGACGACATTTTTTTTAGAATTATTATCACCTAATAGTTACTACTGAATACTCATGTCTGCAGAGAATTAGCTTTCCCAAACCCAGCTGGTTTGAAATTCCAATTACAATGGAAGAATAAAACTAGAATGGCACCTATCTGACAGTGGAAATAACTATAGAAGAATTTGATGCTTCCATTCCTCTAAGATAGATATAGTTTGGGACCATCTCACCACGTGGAAAATTTCCTAAAACATTTAGGCAGCCATGGTGACCAGGACAAACTGGCAGAAAAACCAGTCACCCCAGAAATCACATTCCCATGTCATGTCATTGATACTGTGACACGGGTGAGCTTATGTCATGTGTCATTATGATGAGTGGTACCAAGACAAGAAACATGGGATTATATATCACCAAATAGACAGTTTATTATACAGTTTAATATTGTATTTAATATATAGTGTATTATTATTTATTACTATATATATATAATATTATATATGTTATTATATATATAATTTATTTATACACCCAGGAGGGAGCACTGCAGATTATGTGAGGACATGCACATCATCTTTGTCATTTGCTAATACTTTTTAGTTAGGAGATGAGACCTAATTATAGCCTCCAAAAAAGGTTTAGCCTTAGGAGTAAAAGAGATTTTAGGGAGAGAAGTTTGAAGCATAGATGCTACATGATGCGCAGAAAAAGTTAGCTTAGTTATCCTAGGATTATCGACAGCATGGGGCAATGTTTGGAAGATGGAGAGCATGATCCAAAGTATTGTCCACCTGGACTTTATCACTAACTTCAATAAAGAAATATGACCGACCATATGATAGGATATAATCAACAAATTAAAAAAAAATTATAAACTATTTGACCTTATTTGTGAAAGTGAATGATTCAAAAAATTCAAAAATTTCAAAAATATATTTATTTTCATATGAAGGGAATTTAACAGAAAAGCACAAAAAAATGAGCAAGATGTTACAAATGTTACTAAAGAAATTATGAAAACTGGAGCTATAGAAGACTATGTGGGAAGGACTGAACAAAAGGGAGGAACACTATGGTAAGGTGCCACTGTTTCAGTCAGCACTGTTTCTGAGACTGGCAGGAGGAAGTAAAAGGGGAGTCAGAATGAGAATTTAGGAATTAAAAGATAGCAATATATTAGGGAATTTCTATCAGCACTCCTTGTTTTTGAATGCTTATTGCTTTTTAAAATGCAATAAAATAATCTTCAGAAGTTCGCTGCCTTCATTTTAATATGATGCATAGATATGGATACTCAGTTCCTATAACTCATTCAAAATGTCTTCTAGGAATATTTTTTTCTAGGGGAAATGCAGTCTCTGGAGATTAACATCCGTCTCACCGGAGAGTCTTGTTAGTGAAGTATGAAAATAAAACATATTTCTGCAGCACAATGAAAGCTGTGAGCTACAACACAGAACATTTTTTCAAACCATTTTTCCACATGATCTTTATTCTCACTGACTTACCAACCCCACAAAAGCTTACACAATGAATATAGATCATATCCATGAGGAATTTCTCTCTTTCCTAAAGGCTGAGAGCAGACACACACATGTTGTTTTATTCTTCAAACAATGTGATGAATATTTTATGAGGTATGAAGCTCAGTGTCTTCCATGAAAGAGACACCAAAGGAGGCTGAGTCTCTGCCCTCCCATTTCCTCTCCTCTGGTTCACCTCCCACTCTTCCAGATTAACTTTCACACACATGAGAAATAGAACAGACTGTGGTCATACATACCCCCAGGAAATCTATGACTTGTATGGCAATAACTTGTACTGTGTATCTTACATTTGTCTACACTACTTAAATGAGAAAAGGTTTCCAGCAGCAAATTCATGTGCTTCTAATCTGTTTTGGCCTTGGGGAGGCCAAGGAAGGTGGGGGTTAACACTGTCCCAGAGCAGAGAGGATTAATACCAATGGATTGAGAACTTGGCAGCAGATCAGTGCTGACAAAGCTCATGAGATAACACAACAGATTGGAACAATTACCTGCTTAAAGTTCCTTGAAGTATTTTTTTTCCCTAGCCTAGTTTTGAATCACAGGAAACTATTGACGTTCATAAAACATAGATACTTCAAACTTGATTCTTCCCTGCTAAGCAGCTCATGCATGATTTATGTCTGTATATAGCAGATGTAAGAGAACAAGACTGAACTGATTGCATTTCATACCTGCTTTTATCTGGGTATAAATGACTGCATAAATATCAAAATGTGAAGCATCAGGCCCATTTTCTTAAATGAGTAGCAGAAGAATCTTTCATGAAGCTCAGTCCACGCTGTCAGAGGGGAAGTCTAATCATCACTGCACTGAGAGAAGATCCTTTTTTCATTGATCGTTGGAAGTTTTGTGTTTGTAGAAGGTAAAATAAAGACAAGAGAAACAGCAAATACATTTCCTTTCAGCTCTGACAAGGAAACTGATGACCCTCCTAGTGTAAAAGCAGAGTATTGTTCCGTCGCTTTTCTTTTTTTTAAATTTTTCTTTTTTACTGGTATTGCTACAGACCTTAACCAACGAATGCTAAAGCCATGGAAAAAAACTTTCAACTTTGCAGTAACAACTTTTGCCTATATGGGTGAAAATTAGGGATGTCTGTGATAATTTACGGGCTCAAAGTCTTACATACTTTCAGCTCCAGAGGATCTTTACTAAACAAATGATGCAATAGTCAGAGCAAAAAAGAGATAGGGAAAAAAAAAATAGGATGGAAAGTCTGAGTGAACACAACATAGGCCAACAGTGGCACAGTGCCATTTTTGCTCAGACCACTGTCAAAACTTCAAATGTATTCATTGAGATCCAGGTGACATAATGAAGATTGTCCCCTTAGATGTCTTTACCACTCCTTCTCATCTTTCTCATTTTAAGATTATTAATTAAGATCCTCTTTAGTGGATTCTTAATCTAAACCATAAGGGTTTTCTGAGCTAGAGTTCAGTCCCATTCCAGAAGTTTACTCTTAAAAGTACTGCTCAAGTTGGAAGTAAGACTTTTCAAAAGATAAGGCTTGAGGGAGTAAAATGAGCATTTCTTTTTCCCATCTGTGTTTGTACTGTGTGACTGAATCAGAGACTTCTGAACATCCTGCTGACGAAATCAATAGGAATCCTTTTTGCTCTCTTAAAAATGACTGAAAAGCTGAATTCCCACTCTTTCCTTTTCTCACTCTCTAGCCACTCATAATACAGTGACACTTAAATCTGTCTATACTTTTTAAAATTTGATTCAAGAAAAGTCATCCAACCTTCAATTTCCATGCATCTGACAGAGAACAAAGTAGAGAGGAAGCACAACAGAGAAAAAGACTAGACTAAGAAACACTAAAAATACTGTTTAATCTGATTTCTGATTCCTCAACCAAAAACAAGCAATCTTTCAGCACTTCACAAATTTAAGGAGAAATTAGTTGGTGTTTCTATTTTTCCATCAAAAATTATTAAGAATTTATTCTGGGATAATACAGTAAATATTTTAAAAATAAGTATATAATTTAGTAATCCAATTTTACATGCTTCTAGTATTCCAGTATGAATGCTGGACCGTGACATATCTGCTTTGCTGCAAAACTTCAGTTACAGTGGCCAGAGCTACTAGACATGAAACTAATGTCTACTTATATTCTAAAAAGGTGTAAGGTTTGTTTCTTGTTTTCATCTTATCCTTTTTTTAAAGCAGTAAGTCATGTTTAAAAGCAAAGAAAGTCTGAAATTCTAGACAATACATAAGAGAAAGAGATGTGAACCCTGTGGACTGGAGAAAAGACAAAGTAATAGAGAGAAATAGAAAGATTTTACCTAATAAAATACACTAAAATAAATCAAGAAAATGTGTAATTTAATTTTAGAAATTAATGCAGTGAATTTTTCAAAAGATTCTTCTACTTATACTCTGAAGTTTCCTATCAGGTTATGATAGTAGTACATCCAGGTCCACTATTGTTCCTCTGGAATTGGCTGTAGGAAGAATTAGCAGGTAAAGGATACTGTATGCACCTGTTCTCCTAGAATCCTTTAGCATGGAATTGTATCTTCTTTCTGACTTTCAGCTATTTAAGCATTTGCTGAGACTTAGCTTAAAATTTTCAAATAATATTTCACCAATTTTTAGCATTGCAAAACACAGTCTTTTATTTAAAACTGTTTTCTGGGGGAGGAGTTTGTGTTTTCTTCTTAATTTTATTTTAGTAATATCTTACTGTCATCTGTTTAGTGGATTATATAATACAGAAAAAGGTAGAAGAAGATCATGTCCCTGATATTTAAGTATATGCTTATTCAACAAAGCACAGAATATTATTATGCCATTCTGGAATATTTTTCAAGCTATTCTACTCTTACTTTTATTAATCAAAAGGGAGAAAAAGAGTTGACCTAAAAATGATAGGCTGGAAAAAAAAATATATATTTATATCTGTATATCTATATCTATATCTAAATCTACATCTATATTATATATCTATAGCTAGATACATACACACACATATGAAATTGTCTTCTAAGGGCTTATTAAAAGCATGAAGTAAAAGAGACTAGGTTTAGATTTGACATTAGGAGGAAGTTCTACACTGTGAGGCTGATGAGGTGTGGAACAGGCTGCCCAGAGAAGTTGTGGACGCCGCATTGCCGGAAGTGTTCAAGACAGGAGGCTGGATGGAGTTCTGAGCAACCTGGTCTAGTGGAAGGTGTCCCTGACTGTAGCAGTTGGAATCATACAATTTTTAAGGTTCCCTCCAACCCAAAGCATCCTAGAATTCTGTGGTTACATTGGAGTTTTTTCTCCCCCATTACACAAAAGAGGAAAAAAGGATATCAACTGCAGCCAAAATAATTTGAAGTTCAAATCCATCTGGTTTTACTTCCATAGAAATGTTTCTTTCTTCTCAATCTATTCCAAAAAGAAATTCTTTGTTTCAAAAAGAGATTCTGGGATCTCTTTTTGAAATAAAATACTAGTAAATATAGCCAGAGAGACCAGCATTTCTGTTTTTAAAACCAGTTAAGTTTAGTTTAGGAAATCTCAAAGCTGTATCATATAAATGCAATAGAGGAACTGTAAAGAAGAAGTCAATCATGAACCGTCTTCAAGACTGTCTCTGACAGTGAAATGTTCTATGGGTTTTTCAAGCAGCTTTCTAAGTAAAATGGAAAACTAAACGCAAAGACAACAATTCATTAAACATTTCACTGTGAGGGGGGAAAAAAAGGAAAAACTGCCCAAACAAAAATAAGGGCCTGAACCTCACTCCCAAAAGAGTAAATGCTTTCAAATGCAATATCAAGCCAATATCAAGTTTCTATCAAGCTAATATCAAGTTAATGGAAAGAGATCTACTAATGCTCTCTATGCTTCTGAAATACCAGTTCCCAGAACAGCAATAAAACCCCCTGCAGTTACTTGTTGAAACGTTTTTGTAAATATTGACTCCCTCTTTGGGTGAGATTCAGATGGTTTAAAGCCACTGTGAGTCCTTGGGCCAAAGAGCAAAATCACCTGTGCACAGAGGCAGGTGGTTTCTGGACTGACTAAGTCCAATCCACTAAATCTGATCACCACCAATCACTTCTCTGTCCTGGTACCAACAGCTGCTGTGAGCACATGAGGAAGTGTAGGCAGACCAAAAATCTTTTCAGAAATGAGAATTCAAAGGCATAGATGGCTTTATTGTCAGGTAATGATATTGGGAGCTTTTAACCTCCAGATAATGGCATGAAATTGCCTGAGGTCAGCAATGACTGAAAATTGTGACAATTAGATGGCTTCTTTGTGGCCTATAGGAAATGAATTGGTGGCCTCATTCCAGTTCTCTATCATAAAACAATTACAGCTAATGCTGATTGACATCTTTGATTGCAACCATGGCTCAGAGGCCAAGACTGAATGAGCCTTGAAAATAAATTGCCCTTCAACCCAGAAAAGTCAATCCTCTGAGCCAGAGGTGAGGCACACACTAGACTGAGAAAAAATGTACCTCTTTTTGCTCAGTCTACTGATAGAAACTTTGTCTCTCTTACTAACTCTCAGTGCTTTCTTATGATGGAAGCAAAAATGCAAGTCCTTGGGTAGGGTTTAGGAAGAGTTATTACGTACATTACTCTTTATGGATTTCACTCAAGTAAGCAAGACTTCAGATGGTGTGATGCTGTGGTGCCAAGTACTGTGTGGGTGCATTCAACAGTCCACTCTCTGAATTTCTTGCCATCAAAACAAATGGGACAGAGGTGGGAGCCAAGTAGCACCATTACCAGAGCTTGACAGACAGTGCATGAGGCTCCGTGAGACAAGTAATAAATCTAAGATCCAACACTTAATGTGCAGCAGAAAAATGAGTCCAAGCAGAGGATTGAGTCTTGGCTATAAAAGTGAGTTAAAGGCAAATAGTTCTGGGTCACACAGATACTTTATACCTTTTACTTATGGCATCACAGAAGGAGAAATATGCATGAGTGTCCATGTGTTTAATGCCAGTCTAGCATTACTGATGTGCAATAGAAATAAGGAAGGGTTTTAGACCACACTTAGATGTAAGAAAAAAATCAATTTCCTGCCTAATGCTTAAAGCATTTGTGACTAGCCAAATCCTATCCCAGAAGGTTTTACTTGAGGAGGTAGATCAGAAGGTTTTACTTGAGGAACTGTTCTTAAGTCTTATAAAAGATTTCATGTGCCGGGAGACATCTCAAAACTCTTGTTCCCAACTGTTTATTTCACAGCATAAAGGTCAGTTTGCACTGGCTATGTAAAATATTAATAGTGGTAAACTCACACATTGATTAGCATTTGGAAATGTCATGCTAATAAAAATATAAATTAAAAAGAAAAAAGAGAAACTAGAAGTTAGAGTGATCCTATACAATACATGATTAAAATGTGTTTCTTCTGAAGTAGTGAGGATTGAAAAAGAGCACAGTAGATGTCTGTAGAAGTGTGTGACTCCATGTAGGCCGTTTTCCTTGGCTGGACAGGATTCAGCCTCCTCACCTTCTTCTGTCCTCAGTAATAGAGTATGGGCTGTGTCTGCTTGTCTTAGACACTGCAGTACAACTTCAGTTCTGAGAAAATCTATACAGCAGCAAAAATTCACAACAGTGCTTTTCCAGTGGACTGAAACATTTCAAGCATAGCTCTTGAGATGACCTGAGGCAAACACAGAAAGATCAAAGAAACCTAAAGGAAATTATGCTAATGCTCAGATGAAGCATAATAAGCAACCTCTAACTGCAACTTATATAATCCATCTGCCTTTTCCTCTAAAGACAACAAATATCTTTCACTGGTCTTACATTTTGGGAGGTTAAAACCAAAGTATTTCTTGTCCCACTGTACAAACGAAAAAGACCTATAGAATCACAAAATCACTTAGAATCATAGAATGGTTTCTTTTGGAAAGAAGAACCTTAAAGGTCACACAATTTCAACCACTCCACCATGGGCAGGGATCCAATCCACTAGATCATATTGCTCAGGGCACCATCCTAATAGGTTTTGAACACTTCCAGATGGTGGAACATTTTCATCTTCTCTGAGCAACCTGTTCCAGTGCTTCAACACCCTCATAGCACTCTCAGCCTGTCTTTGCAGGAGAGGTGCTCCAACACTTTGGTCATATTTGTGGTCCTCTTCTGAGACAATTATAACATGTCTGTGTCCTTCATGTGCTGGGACATCAGAGCTGGATGCAGGGTTCCAGAGGGGCAGAATCTCCTCCCTCCCCTGCTGGCCATGTTACTTTGGATACAGCCCAGGACACTTTTGACTTTCTGGGCTGGGAGTGCACATGTCAGGGTCATACCCAGCTTTTTATTTACCAGAACTCCCTAGTCGTTCTCCACAGGACTGGTCTCAATAAGTTCATCTCCCAGTGTGTGTCTATGCTTGGGATTGCTCCAGCCCAACACCTTGCACCTGTTTAACTACAAGAGGTCCTTGCAGACTCACTCCTTAGCTCGTCCAGGCTGCTGTGAATAGCATCCCTTCTTTCTCTCGTGCCCACTGCACCACCCAGCTTCATGCCCTCTGTAAACTTGCTGAGGGTACACTCAATAGCACTGTCCATGTCATTGATGACAATACTGAAGAGCACTGGTCCCAGGACAGAGCCCTCAGGGACAGCACTTGTCACTGGCCTCCACCCGGACACAGAGACGAAATTCTTTGTCTGCATCCATCCATCCAATTCCTTATCCACAGAATAGTGCACCCTTCAAATCCATGCCTACCCAGTTTGGAGATGAAGAACATGTCAAAGGCCTTACAGAAATCTACATGACATTTAAAGGTTTAGATTGGAAAAGTCCTCTATGATTGAGTCCAGCTGTTTACCCAGCACTGCCAAGTCTATGATTAAATCATGTCTCTAAGTAACACATCTACATGACTTCTAGATACTTCCAGGTACAGTGACAACCTGGACAGCCTGTTCCAATGTTTGACAACACTTTTGGAGAAGATTTTTTTCCCCTAAATATCCAATCTAAACTTCCCCTGGCACAATTTGAAGCTGCTTCTTATAGTCCAATCAATTGTTACTAGGAAGAAGCGACTGACACTGAACTGGTACTCACAAATCATTCTTTTTTTGAATAAGTTATAAGCTGGAACTGTTTCTTCCTGCATTACATTCACATAACTATAGACAATGTGCTTAGTTCAGCTTAAGATATAATCACTTCTCAGCTGAGATACAAAAATGTGGCATGTGAACATTCTTAACCTATTTCAGTTGGAAAGTATATTGATTAGCTTAAATTACTTTCATATTTAAATAATTTTGATCAAGGTAAAGGTGTTACTATTTAACTAAATGCAAAATGAATGAAGAGGAACCCTAGATATCAGGCTAACAGAATGATATGTGATCTACATTTTAGCATTGTTAAGACATAAAAATTAAAACCTTCCTATCCATTTCTTATGATGGTTGTGTTGTCACACGCTGTAATATTTTAACAGAGGACCAAGATGCTACAATTTATATGCTAAACAGAGGAGTTCCTGAATAGTTGGAATTATTTTTCACTGATGATAATAAAAAGAGAGAATAGCAAATCCTGTTGGCTACTGCACGCATTCAAAATGATTAACAGCATGAGTATATAATATGAACAAAAAAAACCCCAGAGAACAAATACTTAAGTTTCTATTTTAAAGTGTCTTTCTAATAAAATCCAGGATAAAAATCTCAAGACTTCGTCATCATGATATCTGAGAATCTCATTAAAAGATGGTATAGAAGCAGGAAACATATCAGGCTTGATATGAAAAAATATACTATTTACAGATAGCAATGCACATATATCAATTTGCAAAAAAAAAAAAAAAAAAAAAAAAAAGTTGTTGCAGACTTAATAAAAAACACCCAATCATTAAAAAAAAATCTGTATGAATTCAGATTTTGAGCACAGGGTTCTCCAATTTTTTTTTTTTTTTTAACATTTATAACTAAGGAATGCTGACTTCATGGTTTCTCCTTTCTCTCAGTGGATATTTCTACAATGTATTTTCATTTAAGGAGTTAGCAACTTCAGTAACTTGTATTACTAAGATACCTGAAAGTCTCTAAATGTATTATCTACAGTTTAAAAAACTGGAATTGTGAATAAAATGATACAAATGGTATAATTTTTATCCTACATGTGTTTCTGTGAGATACTGAAACATTAATGGTTAATGACTAAAAAAAATGTCAATGTGAAAATGCAATGGCTGCTTTGCTGCGGCCACGTTTGCACTCCCTGCCCCCAAAAGAAGGGGAGGAGGAGAGTTTTTGTGTGGTGGTGAAAGCTGTGATCCACATCAGACAGAGCAGCTGAACTCCCACCACGGGAGGACACAAGCTGGGTTTTGGTCCAGATAAGGGAGAAGGGAAATAAGAAGCAGTCCCTGCTGAGGCACCCCAGTACTTTTCATCACACCATTGTCCTCCCTTACACAACCGGCTCAGGTGTAAAGCTCCACAGGGAGGTACTGGGATATTCTAATCTGCTGCAAGAGAACTGCAAACAAGAACCTGAGTTACCTCTGCCTTCAGGGACAGGTGTTATCAGCTTCAGAAATAGAATTTTTTATTCTCCAGTGTTCTTAATGAATTAAAAAGTGGTCAGCTATGCTGTTTTCCTCTTTCTTCTTAAAGCTTTAAACATTCAAGGACAATTATGGTCTGTGTTACACCAGTAAATTTTAATTCCATATAAGTGGCAATGTTTTGATGGTTGTGGAGCTGCAGGGGTAGCCTCTGTGAATAGAAACCAAGGCTGCCAGTGCAGAACAATGTCTGTTCCAGTAGACTGCAGAGCAGACTTGGTCCTTGATAAGCCCACTGGCTAGGATAATGGTGATGCCTCTGTCATAGCACTTCTAAGAAAGAGTAAAAGAAATCCTGCAGAAAAATCATAAAAAAGAGGAGTGAGAAAATGTGAAAAAGCCCTATAGGCTGCATGGTCAGCGAATGATGGGGAGGAGGTGACACTCAGGTGCCAGAGAAGAAATTCCTGGCAGCCCCTGGAAAAGACCATGGTGATGCTACCCTGCAGATCATGGAGGTCCACAGTGGAGTTCCACCTTCAGCCCATGAAGGATTTCATTCCATATCAGGGGTGTGCCTGAAGGAGGCTGTGTAGAAAGTTCATGCTGCACCACATTCCTGGCAAGAGCTGCAGGCTGTGGAGAAGGGGTCTATACAGAAGTAGGGCTTCTGGCAGATGTTGTGGTTAGTGGGGGATTCTTTCTGGACCAATTAATTTCTGAAGAACTCTTCTCTGTGGAAAGAATTCACACACTGGAACAGTTCTGAAAGAATGGTATTCTGTGATGAGGATATCCCATGCTGAAGCACATGAAAAATGCAAAGAAGCAGTGACAGAGATAAAGTGTTATGATTTAATCTCCATTCCCCATCTGGCTGCACCACTCAGAGAGGAGGGAGGCAGGCGGGATGGAGAGAGGGGTAGGTTTGTCTACTTTTGTCTTTGATCTCCACTATTCTACTCCATTTTAAATTTTCCATATATAAAATCAGTCTTTCCCAAGTTAAATCTGTTTCTCCCATAATTGCAACTGGTAGGTGAACTCCCTGTGTTTGTATCAACCTATGAGTTTTTATATTTTATTTTGCTGCTCTGTCCTCTTGAGGAGAGGGAGTCAGGAAGTGCCTGGGTGGACATCAGTCATCCAGACCAGATCAACCCACAGAATGCTGTAGATTAAGTTAGAAGAAACTTCCACATTGAGAAACTCCAGAGTTGCTTCTCCCCACTATACGAAGCAGCAGTGGAGCTAACAGAATCAGAGAGCAGAATACATTCCCAAATTCAAAGAGAAATTCAACATGTCCACCTCCTTGCTAGAGGTAAAACTACCACAGGAAAGTAAGAGGAAGACTAATGTTCAAATTTGACAGAATTTGTTACAATGAATCATAACTTTGCGTTTCAACTGCAAGCACAGTTATTACTGTGATAGTTCCAACACAGAAAAGATGATAGAGGAAGTTCAAAGTTCATGTCATTGCTTAATGAAATCTATCTTTTGTAAATATATACACATATATACAGTCTGTAGGCAGAATTTCTAACATTGTCATGCACGCCTTTGAATGTGATTTTGTCCACACAGGAATAATGTATAAAGATGTCCATATAAATATATGAAATATGCATATATACCATTTTACCATTTCCACATTTAGTTTCACTTATGCTTTAAGCTAGATCTACAGCAATAGTGGAGTATGTTAATTCTCAAAAACACTTTTTTGATCTTTCATTCCTTGAACATATCTCATTAAAGAGAAGAACGTAAAATATTGAACTTTATTAGTACTAAATATTTGTTTTGGATGAATGGCTATTTGATATGATGACTAGCATCATCTTATTGTAGTCTATGCCTAATAAGTGCTTACAATTTCATTGCAGCAACTTGTGAAGTAAAGCAATTGTCAAGGATACCAACAGTGTCAGATCCTACTCTCAAGTTTTTGGAAACATCTTTGAATATTACTCAAACGAGTGAACATAAATAATTAAAAAAATTGTTGTTCAATGTACTTTGTACATAATATCTTATGCATTAATATCTTATGATATCTTACAGCCATGAGATTAACTTTCACAATTAAGAGGGATGTTTAATAATGTTAATAAAATATGTATTTCCCTGAATTAATAGGTTTCAAAAAAAATTTTTGCATTGCAATATTAAGAATGGAGATTTTTATTTTTATTTTTATTTTTATTTTTATTTTTATTTTTATTTTTATTTTTATTTTTATTTTTATTTTATTTTTATTTTTACTTTTATTTTTATCATTTCAGCTTTTTTTCCAGGAAGTTATTTTCACTCACAGAACTTTGGAACACTGAATCGGCTATGAGACATGTGAAATTTCACTTGTCAAGCGGCAGAGATTGCAAAGGACATTTTAAAGGTGATTTTATTGCATGACCATATGCTAGAAGATTTCCATTCTATCTCCTGCCTTTTTGTAGGAAGAAGGAATGGGGTATTACTCAATTGACTTGGACAGCTCATCTCAAGCTGCTAAAATGCATCATTTCCAATGTTCATTTAGAGAGTTCTTAAAATGTTTACTGTTTATTTGACAGACCATGAGATTTACATCCAGATTAGGATCTTCATATCTCAGTATACACCAGCTGCTGAGTGTGTTTGCTTTGACAATCTGTATTGAACTGTCCCCAGCCAGAATAGCACCATCAAGCTGCATCACACTGAGGCAGCCCTTTGTTCATTCCCATCTCATCACAGGATGATGCTCTTGTAGTCTCAGATGTTTACAAATACATGTTTCCTTTACAGTGCCACAAGAGATCATCCAATAAGAATAGAAAAGCAAACTCTCATAAAACGTGAACCATGAAATAATGAAATTGTAAAGAAAGAAATTCAAAGGGCCATTTGAATTGGACAAAATCCTCAGACAAACAAACTACAACCTGAACCAATGTAATGTAGACAAATGTCTGTGAAAAATAGTGGAACATTTTAATGTGCCTATGATGGGATAGAAATATGACCTAACAGGACACTGTCTGAGACACTTTTTCTGTCTGAGAAAAAGCAGGAATAAGAAGAGACCTTTATATAAATTTTTATGTAGCCACACTTTGTAGCAAAGGGTTAGGAACTAGAAGGAATGACTCAAACAACCTGGCATTTCCTTTGACACAGTGATCCATTTTTTTTTTCCTTCATTTTTTTCTCTTTTCTCCAATTTATCTATTTTTGTGAAGTGATGAACATTCAAAGGGGTTTACAGATTTTAAAAATACTTGAAAAATATGTTAAAAATGTTAAGATTCAGGGCCTTGATTTTTAACCTGATCTAAACTGTACGTTTTCTGCTTTTCAGCTGCACCTTGACTTCCATCAGGGAAGACTTTATTAAAGAAGTCACAGCGCTATGTGGATTTAGCTTCTCTTGTCAGCAACAGGATACTTGTGTTGATACACTCAACATGTCCTTAAGCCTTTTTCCACATTTGTCTTTGCCTCATCTTTTTGTGAGATCCTCTGTAATGAAACAATTTTTTGTAACTTTCCCTAGGAACTATTTTTTTTTATTTTATTAGGGAGCATGGTGGTGTTTGTACATTTGATTTCCTTCGTCGGCCAGCTGAAATTGCTAGACAATTGAAATTTATTGATTGATGGGGTTATAAAATGATGAATAGCAGGATAAAACCTGCAAGATAGAAGGTGAGTTAGAGAAATAAAATTCAGAAGAAGTGACTTTGTTTTTAATTGCAACATAAATTTGAGAAACAGGGTTATGATATTTCATTTCTAGAAATGCTTAAGGGGGTGAATTTGAAGAGGTAAAAGCTCTCTATATTGACCCCTTCTAAGCTGATATGGCCCATTGTGTAAAGTTGTATTTAAGTAACCTAAGGACGGTAAAGGTTCAGTGTGGAGGACCATATATAGTACAAAGCAGGGAAATGGACAGTTCCAGTGTACACCACTGACAACACAATTTGCTTACATCATAAGCTATCAGATGCAGAAAAATCTGTTAAAAGACTGAAATGGGATGGAAGAGTAGAAAAGAAAAAAAAAGAAGAGGCAGAAATCATCCTTGATTTTCTAGTGAGACAGTATATCAATGAAAGGATCAGTGTACTGTCAGTCACATTCCCACAATGTTTACACAGGAAAAGCAAGACTTTTTCCTCAGAGGCCTACTGACTAAATTTTCCCTGATTTAAGTATTCAAACAGATTTTACTTATAATAATTTTTAAAAATATTATGATTGCAGTAAAATTAATAACCAGACCTCAAATGGAAAGGGAAAAAGATGTATAGAAACTTGTTTTCTTTCAGGAAGTGTTTATATCATTGTAGCTTCAAAAATCTAAATGTGTGACTAACAATAAAAAGACAATTAAAATTAAAAATACAAAGGATTAAGGGTTTATTTTTTTTCTTTCTGATTCTTAAAGTACACAATCTTTTAAGGGCTTTTTCTACCTCTGAAAAGCACAGAATACCTTAGATAGAAATGAACACTACATTATCAAGTATTTATATGGCTTAGGAGCCTTTTTTCCCAGAAGAAAACAGCCTCTAAATGAAATTCAAGAAATCACAAGTAACTTAAGAGAAGTATTAAAAACACACAATTTCAAAAAAAAAAAAAAAGAATAAAAATAGATGAAGAAAAATCAAAGAGAAACAAAGTTGTAATAACAGTTACAACTCTGTGGAGCTCAGAATGTCCTCTGTTAATCACTGGAGCAATCAAAAACTTCAAGTCATCCCTGAAATCCCAGATATGCTCACTTCTCACTTCATTTTGTAAGTAGACTACTGTAAACAGCCCTAGATTAATTTGGAGCTATCAGTCTATTGCACATGCATAACAGCCCTGAAGGAAAGACATTGTATTATCAGACACTAAAACCCTCCAGATCTAAAACATACAATTGCCCCCAGGTCATTTCAGAAATTACAGTACAGTTAGCTGGTTTACATAGCATATTCAGCCTCTGTTGTGAATGGCAAATGTAAACCTTTCATGGTATGAACTCACCAAATTTTGGAATACTTTCATTTTTGTTAATACTAATGGAAATATCCTGAGTTTGCCATGAAATATCCTGAGTTTTGTGCAGAAACTTTAAAAGATATATACTATTTGTTGAAAACAGAATAAGATGGACTGGTATGAACTTGGGGGGATCATTTTATAACCATGTCATAAGAGGCCAAACCCAGCATTGAAATATCCTGACAGACTTCTCATATATTAGCAATATGGCCATTAAATCACAGTAAAAACCAAACCAAATGAATACAAAAAACAAGCTTTCCCTGAAAAAGGTTCCACAAAAAGTAAACTTGTAAAAAATAGTGCCTTATTTTTACTGTTTGAAGAATTGCTATAAGCTTCCATCTACTGAAAAGGGTCTCTTACAAAAAATTTGAGTTGTTCATTAGATGACCAAGGTTACCCTTGTACTCCCTCCCTCAAAGACCACTGGGCCTTGATAGGACACCAATTGCCCTGTGCAATAGTACCACCATGCAAAATTTGAGGCGAAAATAGTAAGATCTTGATTTGGCACTTAATTTTCCCACTGCTTCTTGGAGTTGGTTTTTTTAAAGTTTATTGGTGAGTAAAGCAATATAAGACTTTCTCCCAGGAGTTGTTTGTAGAGCTCCTAGGTTTTGGCCCATCTTTTCACCCAGAAGAGTATCATAGAACGCTGGAAACAGCTTATCCTTTGATGTAAATGGTGAAAAGTTTGAACACTTATTGAGACAACAAATGTAATTCCAGTTTAAGTGTACTTAGTTTTTACAGTACAGACCACAAAACAGTACTACAATTGAGGGACAGCAAAGAGAAAAATAATGTTTTCTGAAAGGTAAAATAAGAATTGCATGTGCATTTTTCTTCTTGTGTTCCACACACTACACAGTTTTAAAGCTTTGACTTCTATCACTGCTGACTTCTATTTAACAGCTAGACTTTCAACTGAATGTTACAAACAATTTCTTTTAAAAATGGATAAAAATCTGAGTCTTAAGGAGATAAATATTAGTGAAGCATAAACAATCCTTATGCAACAGGATCCTAAATAACAATCCTGAACTAAGTTCCCATTCATATCACTCGAATAAAGCTACCATGAGAAACACAGACACATGAGAAGTACATTTTACAAGGCTGTAGATTTCTATAGGAAAATAAAGTGAAACTAGAATATATATATAAATAATCCTATATATATTGTTATTTTAAATACTTTTCTTCTCACTACATATCAGCATGAAAATTCTTCAGTTACGATGGGGATGATGAGTTGCAACCTTGTGTTTATGAAATTGTTACGCATATTTCAGTCACTTGTCTGCATTTTTTCCCTTTTATTTTAAAATTTTCTTTTAGTTTTCAGCATTAAAATCTGCATTCTGTTAAACGTGTATTAATTAAATTACTAGTTTTGATGTCATAGAATAATTCAGTTGCAACAATAAATGGTCAATATATATTTTTCCTGATGGTTAAAAAAATAATTCTGTTGCAAATACTTTTTTCTGAAAACAGGCAGAATACAATGCAGCTGTGAAACAGATACAAATATAGCTGACCTGCATCTATCTGAGTGTATCCCTAAACCTAGAAGTCTGGAGAAATGGATGTGAAGACAGTTTCCTGTACTTCTTTTTGGGCTGTCTTTTACCCATGGAGGTAATGTCATGGAGGTCATGTCTGGAGGCTGTACAGTCCAGATCACAAGGTACATTGTCACCTCAACACTGCTCTAATGTTTCCTGAGCCAAACTGTGTATTTGTATGGTACAACTCACAAGGGCATAAGCTTGGAATTTGTTCAGTAGCATCTACTGCTGCCCTAGACATACTTCAGGACAGTTTTGACTAGATTTGGTAAATAATATATCACTTATTCTTTACCAATAAGCTGGTAGAGTCTTAGCTTAACACATTGTCTTAATTCTTAGATTTAGTTTGTACCAGAATGCCATGATCCTGCATAGTTTTCAAGATTTTGACTTGAAAAGATAAAAGCAACATACAGAAAAAAAGATACAAAACTGTTCATGATCTTCCTCCTCCCTTGTAAAACATCCATCAAAATCAGATAAGACAGACTGACTTTTGGTAATGTTTTAGTGTGTCCTTACCACGTTGCCTTATCTTACGTCGATTTGTTTCTGCAGGTTGTTCTAAGAAATGAGATTTATTGTTTAAACAGGAGTTTTAGAGATGAAAGAGAATTCTCAGAATCTAATAATAAAACAAATATTATGGTAAAATAAACCAGCAATCAGCCCTAAAATTCATACACCTAACAACCTTTTAATAAAATAAGCTACATAGATACCACTAAACTCTGTCAACTGAATTATTTTCAATTTTTTTTCATTGCTCTCACAGTGGTTATATGCTATTGGGTTCTTCTTGATATCACAATGTAAGCAAAAAAGTCCTCCTCCTTTTGTCAATTTTTTTTTTCTCTAAAGAAAACAGTTCACTGTACAAAATAAAGAGCCACTCAGAACTAAAATTGTGAAAGTCATTTTCATTTATGAATGTGAAATAGATTATTTGGACAGAGGGACCACTGAGATAGAACTTTCAATTGAAAAAAAACCCAAAAACTGTCAATAAAAAAACTCTATTTCAATAGACTTACCTGTTTAACTCTTTTAAAAGTCCAACACTTCCTCTTCACCCCACAAATCTTATAGCCTCTGGGTGAAGTCAAAATACAGCACTTGATCACAATAATCCCAGCCTCTCATGGACAACAGCATCTCTCATGGCAGCACACTCAGAATGCTTGAAACAGACCTGGAAAATGCAGATATTCTTATATTTTTTACACTATGTCTAAGTGTAAGGAAATAGGAGCCCTTAGTCAATTACTACATTATAAAGGAGTGCAAAATCATCAATATCACTTGGTGAACAAGATGGGGACTGAGAAGCTCATGTTCCAGAAAACATATTTTGGCTGAGTATATGCAATTCTGTTGCACTTATTGACCCATTGAAACTGTCAGGAATGAGAAATAGTATTCATCTACTTCAAAAAAATTGCAGATTTTCAGACACTGACTTGTAAGTCCTTTCTCATTTGAATTTCAAAATTAGCATCTCCTTGTGAACCAAACAGATTCTTATCTGAGAAAGGTCATGGAAAGCTTTCAGTACAATTATAGTTAGTTGTTCCATGAGAACTTGGCTGAGTACCATTTTGTCCAGTATCTGTAATCGAAAATTGTAACATCCAACTGGACGATGCAATGCAAACTCATAGCAATAGTAGGCTTTTCTCTTTACTAAGTAAAGCGATGGCATATTGAATGATGGTTGTAATATTTATGTAGAACTCTGCTTCTGTATAGTTGCAACATTTCTTGAAAAAATTTGCTACCATTTAAAAGTACCTTTCAGTAATTCACAGAATCACAGAAATATTTCTGCTCATGGAACTAATGAGGAATTCCCCTGGAAAAGTGCTTTTCTAGTCACTGGAGTCAGTCAATACTGGACACCTTTTAAGCACCACCTCCACAGGGCACAGTAACAGGAAATTCCAAAGTGTCAGAAGTCAAGCAAGCAGGACAAAAGGCCAGCCTGCCTGACAGGGATGTTCTTTTGGAGATAAGGAAAAAAAGGAAGGTGTAAGTGGGAGCAGCATCTGGTGGTGTGGGGGAAATACAGAAATGCTGCTTACCACTGTAGGGAGACTATTCAAAAATAGTCTGACTGCAAAGACTGCAAAGCCTGTCTTCATGATTTTTTGAATGGTCTTGGGAATCTGGAGAGGTCCCAGCTGACAGGAAGCTGAGGAAGATTGTTCTAATCTTTAAAAAGGGCAAGAAGAATGAGACTGGAAAATACAGGCTTGTCAATCTCACTTCACTGCCTGGTAAGGTTATAGAGAAGAATTCTGTGGGAGATACTGAAAATCTGAATGACACCTGACTGACAACACAGTCAACAGCATGGCTTCTTGAGGGGAAAGTCCTGCTTGTCAAACCTTTTTTTCTTTTTTATGACAAGGCAACCCACCTAGATGATCAAAAGAAGCCAGTTGATATAATCATTTTGCATTTCAGTAAAGCTTTTGATACTGTGTCTCACAGAAACCTTCTGGACAACATAGCCAGCACATAGCTGGATAAACACATCATGAGATAGGTGAGCAATCACAGGTCTGTGTGTCTTGCTCACAGGTCAGCCACAAAGGATTACAGTGAATGGGGTGGCATCAGACTGAGGAACTGTCACTGGTTGCCTTCTACATGGCTCCATCCTCAGTCCTGTGCTCTTCAACACCATTAGCTGAGTGGACACAGGACTAGAAGGGATTCTAAGAAAGTTTGCAGCTGATACAAAATTGGGAGATGCTGTTGACTCTCCCTAAGGCAGGGAGACCATGCAGAGAGAGACCTGGACAAATAAGATGGCTGGGCAATCATCAACAATATGAAGTTCAACAAGGGCAAGTGCCAGATCCTGTATATGGGCAATCATGGGTTTATGCACACACTAGAGAATGTGATACTGGAAAGCAGTGCCACAGCAAGGGACATGGGAGTCCTGGTCAGCAGCAAATTGAACATGAGTCAGCAGTGCCCTGGCAGCCAGGAGGGCCACCCCTGTCCTGGGGGACATCAGACACAGCATCACCAGCAGAGCTCTGCTCTGCACTGGGGTGGCCTCACCTCGAGTGCTGGGGGCAGCTTTGGGTGTCACAGTATAAGAAAGATGTAAAGCTATTAGAGTGCCCAAAAGAGGTCAAAAAATATGGTGAAGGGCCTTGAGATGAAGCCACATGAGGAGTGGCTGAGGTCGCTTGGTCTGTTCAGCCTGGAGGAGACTGAGGGTAGAACTCATTGCAGTTACAACTTCCTTTTGAGGGGAAGAAGCGCAGCAAACACTGACATTTTCTCTGTGGTGAGCATTGACAGGACACAAGAGAATGGCCTGAAGTTGTGTCAGGAGAGGTTTAGGTTGGATATCAGGAAGACGGTCTTCACTCAGAGGGTATTTGGGCACTGGAAGACAGACCTCAGAGAAGCTGGTCTGAGAGAGGTCAAAAGCTTTCGGACAATGCTCTCAGGCACATGGTGTGACTCTGGATATGTCCTGTGCAGGACCAGGAGTTGGACTTTGACAATCCTTGTAGGTCACCTCCACCTTGGCATATTCTGTTATTTTTGGATTTATGTTGGAAAAGACCTCTAAGATCATAGAGTCCAGCCTTTGACTGATCTAGATCATACAACTAAGTGCCATGTCCAGTCATTTCTAGAATACCTGCAGGGATGGTGTCTCCACCACTGCCCCAGGCAGTCAGTTCCAATGCTTACCATCCCCTTCCATGACATCCAACCTGAACCTTACCAGGAGGTATTCAAGGCTATGTTCTCTTATCTTGTCACTGGTTTTCTGGGATAAGAGGCCAAGCCCTATCTTTCCACTATCTCCTTTCATACTTGTAGAGAATTATGAGGTCTCTCCTGAGCTTTCATTTCTCCAGAGTAAACAACCCCTACTCTCTCAGATGCTTTTCATATGACTTAGAATTCAAGTGGACATTTCTGCTACATTCTAGCTGGTTTTTTTTCAGAGTTTAAACTACAGTGCACCTACTTCTTTCACTAAAAGGATGAATAATTTAGATGAGGTTACCTAATAAAGCTGTTTTACCATCTGTTCTCTGTCACTGAAATGTTTAGACGAATGAACAGATATCATGGAGAATACCAAATGGCACTCAGATAAGGTGAGTTCATCCAGGTGATACACTTATCTATGCTTTCCTTAAGAGACTCAAATTGTTATTTCAGTCTGTGTTGAAATTTAAAGAGTACTGCTCTTAAACATCTAAAAATTCTGTATGTTCCCCTTCCACAAGTGTTGCATTTGGTTTTTAATAGAGAGTAGGAAAACACGTGTGCAGAGGTGTTAGTTCCATGCATATGTATGTATGATAAAAAGAAAACATTCTATCCACATTGAGAAACATCTGAAAAAATGCAGTAAAATTAGTTTTACAAATATTTCAAAAGTTAACATATAGTTTGGCTTCTAAACAAATTAAAGCCTTCAGTCTACATTTTAGCTGGCAACAACTGAAGTAAAATGAGTGATCAAAAGAGAAACTGTTGTTCAGCCTTCATCAGTCATTAGCATATGTTCTAAAAGTTGCACAAACAGAAAGTGTGTCTAAAAAAGGAGCAAGATTGCACTTTGCCCAGTTTGGAAGTGAGAGTTCAGTGCATCTGAAGCATGATGCATTACCCTGAAAAACAAAATTTCCAAGCACAAAAAATTTATCATCTATGACTTCAAATGGAAGAGCAACCATATCCATGGTTTTAGGAACATCCTGGACTAAATGACCAGGAATTAGAGTATTATCTTTTATCATACAGTAGGTGAGATGAGTGCAGGAAAAATTAAAGATTAGTGGAACATACTTTGAAGATCAACTGAATATATTGCACTGAGGTGCTGATGTTTTTTTCCCATCAGTACATACAGACCAGTCACTGATTGATGCCTGGGTCTTCATGATCCAACACAGAACGGAATTTTACTGAAATTGAGGAAGGACACACCAATATGTATCATAATAATCTACTATGGAACTCAAAATACATGGGAAAGGATTCTTTATCTTTATTTGCAATTTCCATCATAACACCTCCTGTGGAGCAGCAAGAATTTTTTCTCCAGAAGCATAACATCATAGACACCTAAAGCAGTATAAACAAAAACTAAAGATTTTATGAGCATCTTCTAGAAATGCATTGGAAAATTTTATTAAATCATTATAAAATTCTCAGAATATGTCGGACTGTGTATGTTCAAAGTCAAACACTCCAAATATTTATCTAAAATTGTGTGATATTTTTGCATCTTACAGTGAAAGAAATTAACTGAGATTTTAGATTTGGATGCAGCCAGGCTATATGATCAACTTTGATCTTTAATGTAGGTGACAAAGACAGAAGGTAATAGAATTGAGGGATAAAGATTGAAATCTCCAGAAACTAGTATTTGGTAATAGCATACACGGGGCATTTTTGAGTCAGAAAAAGGAAAACTGGACTAAATTGGTCAAAATTAGAACTGATGCCTGACCTTAACCATTTACTTCTCTAAAGTGATAGACAGCATGGAGAATAGAAATTTTCAGTTCCCTTGAAGTTGCAAGATAAAGCTTAAAACTAACAATCACTTAGATAAAAGAATGCGAAAGTAGATGCACTGGTTGCTAAATGTAGCTGGAATCAGTGAATAAACAGACAGTGAGGAACCTAAGTGGTTTTTTGTGGCAAAATTCTGTAACAAGAAAGAACAGTGCATGACCTAAGAAAAGTTTAAGGCAGGGCCACTTAAAGTTTTGGGGGCTCTCAGTGAATACAACCACCAGAAACTCCTTCACATGACCCTCTAAGAGCACAAAAGGAGTTCCAGTAAATGGGATGAGGCATTTAAGTTAGTGCTAGGAAAAGTGATGTTTATCTATTAGCTAGGAAGTATGTTGCAATGAATGTATGATTCTGATGCAATAAATACCCTCTTGTAAAGTTTCATGACACACATTTGAGTAGAGGAAATCCTCCAAATGTGTCCAGCATTGTAATAAAGAACGCCTGCTTTCTAATACCTCAAATCATATTAGAAATTTTATTATCCAGCCAATTTTGGTGTCAGAAGAAGAAGAAAACTGCTTAAAAATAGAACAATCTAGAGTAGAAAAAGTATATAGGAACTGTGCTTATCCCAGTGAGGGTAGGGTCTCTAAATACCAATGGATGGAGTAGCAGGCAAAATTTTCACTAGTATGCTAACCCAAATCCGCACACCTGTGCTAACAAATGGAGATCACCTGTCAGTTCAGGACACCACAAAGGAAAATTCCTTCTTCAGAAAGCTCCAAAGACATCCTTCACTGGTTTGGAAGGTGAAACAAGGGAAGAGAAAGACAAAGAATATAGGCTGTGTGCAAGACAAGCATTGGTTGAGAGGTATCAAGAGATTTCAAGGATAAAAAGTCAAGTATGTGGCCACAGTTGGCTTTGCAAGATCTCCTATAAATAATTAAGCTCTGAAGACAGAGCAAGGAAAAAAAATAGTGAAGGAAAAGGTATGTTTGATCCCCTGTTTTTCTGGTTTTGGCTGGGATGGGGTTAGTTTTCTCCCTAGTAAGTAGTATGGGGTTTTGTTTGCATTTGTTCTGGAAACAGTATTGATAACAAAGGCATATTTTTTGCTACTGCTGAGCAATGCTGTGATGGACACAAGGTCTTTGCTGTTCCTCACCTATGCCACCAGTGAGGAAGTTGAGGGGTGCACAGAAAGTTGGGAGGTGACACAGCTCAGACAGCTGATCCCAAATGACCCAAGGGATATCCCATGGGATATCCCATACCACATGGCATCAGGCTCAGCTTATAAGTTGGAGGGAAAAGAGGAAAAGGAGAGGAGATTTGGAGAAATGGCGTTTGTCTGCCCAATTCTACATTAGGCATAGTGGAGCCCTGCTTTCGTGAAGACGGCTGAACAGCTGCCTGTGGAAGGAAGTAGTGAGTGATTTCCTTGTTTTCTTTTGCTTTACCTGTTGAACTGTCTTTATCTTAATCCACAAAAGTGTACTCACTTTTAACCTTCAGGAAGGAGTGGAGGAGTCACTCTCTGGGGCTTAGTTGCCATCCAGGGTTAAACTATGACACCTGACAGTTATGTTTCATAGGTCAGATCCACCACAAAAATCAACAGAGCAAGAAGATACCAACATAAATAAATGAGGAGCTGAGGTCTGTAGAGAAATATTGAGGAAGAAATATTGAGCAATAAAGAGAAGCAATGTCATGAGGATTTAGGAGGATTTATATTAATTAATTAAGAATCAACACAAAGTGGGGAAGCAGGGAAACAAAAAGCAAACTATCTGTGATTGCACTGGTGTGTATAGTGTCTGATATTTCTAGAAAAAACAATTCACCTAGCATAGGGCTCAAATTTTGTGTTCATATCCCAGGTGCTGAAAATAAGTTATACCTTGACTACTCAATAAGTTTTAATTTTTCAGAAAAGGAAAGTCTGAACACTGATAACATTCACTGCTTGCCAGCAATTTTTCTCTCAGAATTCATGGAAGAGCCTTAGATCAGGAGAGTTCATAAATGACATTTAGATCACTGTGAACAGCAAAAGAAAATAAAATATTATTTAGGAATTACTTTTCTTTTCATCTTCTGAAGGGTTCTTTTAGCAGACCCACTTGTGTTTACTGTCACTTTTTTCCTTACTTTTTTGGGGAAAAGATGATTGACTTTCAAGGATCACCTCTGCAAGGCTCAGGGGTGTTCCACTACCACATGAAGAAGTTGAGAAGAGTTCACCTTCAGTAATTTGATGATACAAACCAGGAAGGAGTGGTTGATATAATAAATGGATCTACTGCCTTTTAGAGGGCATTTGGAGGCTGGAGTAATGTGTGAACAGGAACTTCATGCAGTTCAGTAAAGGGAAATGCAAACCCCTGTATCTGGAGAGGAAGGATAAGTGCATGGTGGGGGTTCACTGGCTGGAAACCTGATCTGCAGAGAGGAACCTGGAGATCCTGGGAGACAAGTCGACCATATTGCAGCATGTTACCTTTGCAGCAAATAGGGTCTGCATTAGAGGGTCTGTTGCTTGCAGATTGAAGCATCTGGTCCTTCCCCTCTGCTTACACTTGGTGAAACAGACTGAGACGACTGTGCACAGCTCTGCCCTCTCCAAAAAAAATGACATGAACACACTGCAACTTCAGCACAGGGCCACAAAGATACTGGACCGAAGCTTTTCTTGCATGAGTAGTGGCTGACAGTGGCTGGGACTCTCCATCATGGAGAAAAAGGGCTTCGGGGAATCTTATCAATGTGTATAAATACATATCTGGAGCAACTGAAGAAGATGAAGTTAAACTCTTTGCACTAGTGCCAAGTAGCAAACTGAAATAAATTAAATTATGTCTAAATATTAAGAAAAGAATTTTGGCTGTGATGTTGTTTGAACACTGGAGTATGTTCCCCAGGAGATTGTGAGGTTGTCATCCTTGGAGATACTCAAAATCTGACTGTACATTGTCCTAAATTATCTACTCTAGATGATTCTGCTTTGAGCAAGGGCTCTGAACTAGGTTATCTCCAGAGATGCCTACCACTCTCATCCATCCTATGATTCCATGAAGTCCTATAAAATGGTTGAAAAAATGAAAAAAATCATCAATTTACTTCTTCTGTTATTCTTTTATTGCTTCTATTTACTTCACAGTACTTTGAGATGCATCAGTGTAAATTCTGTTATAATAACACATTTTTTTAAAACAGCAAAAGAAGAGAAAGTTTGTTTTGTCTTTGCTAAGACAGTGGGTTTCATGCAAGAATACTAGTTGTGACTTTTGAAGCCATGGGTATTCAACAAAACTGGAATTTAAATAAAAAGTCTGCACAAGAAGGACATGCCACTATATCTAACCCCCCAGAACCCTATTTAAAGAGACAGGTTTAATATTTAACATTAATTTCATCCTCTCCTTGTTCGTTTTTACCATAACTGCATTCCAATTATTGAAAGTGAACTGAGGTAATACTGGAGAGATGGTAAGGGTAAAGTCTGGAGAATACTTTAAAAAGCATATTCCCACAGAACAAAAACCTAATAGGGTACTACTTAGTAGGGGCTAGAAAAATCAAACAAGCAAGGCATGCAAAATAAGCCTGTACATTCTATCGCATTTTCACCATTGTGGAAACAAAATAAATGGCTACATTTTGCATTTTCTTTGTTCAGGGATGTTTTACTGAAGCAGAATCCAATTTCTGTATATGAGAAACTTCATGATATTACTGGTGACAGCACTCTGCTATTTCTTTACACCTTGGGAGCTTAGACTCTGTGATGGCCTGAAATTCCACTCAGGTTTGAGGATTACACTGCTAAATGCAATATTAGCATTTTGGTAGGCTTGCTTAGCAATTTCATGACTATGCCTAGGTCTCAAAGAAGAAAGAAATGGGAGACATGGATAACTACTCTTTGGCTTGTTCTGCATAAACTCTGGGGAGATATTAATCTCCCACACTATTTTTTTTAGTCATAATTTTTTAATAGTGCTAATGGAAAAAGAGAGCACCATAACAGGAGTTTCATGCTGCATCTTACAATATAAATGGTATGGATCATTAACTGACCCAAGGGTTTAACATTTAAATCAAGAGTGCAGACAAAAGGGGGAGAAAAAGATCTGGCTGAGAGAAAAGAACATGGATACAATATAATATCAGTTCTGATGACTGACTTTAAATGGTCGTTCTGAATTTTGAGACCTTTCAGTGGATTTGTGACAGAGCGATTTCAGAGGTAGCACAGCAACAAAACAAAGAAGAAAGTTGAAATGTGCTTGGAACAAAGAGTGGGAACTTTCAATAGAAAGTATTGTGATGGTGCTATCGCAATCTTTTACAGGTTTGGAGGTCTTTTTGGAGCTATAGTGTACTGCGAAACAAAAGCCGATATAAAAAACACCTCAACCATAATTCAGCAACATCCTGGATCCCAGCAAAAGGACCAGTTTGTTTTCTAGGGCATTCAAACGATATTAAAAATCATCACTGTTCTATAACAGTAGTGTAATCAGCCTGGAGCAGAATAAAAGTGAGGGAGGAACGAAGGAAGTGATGGAAGTGGCAGGAAGGAAGGAAGGAAGGAAGGAAGGAAGGAAGGAAGGAAGGAAGGAAGAAAGGAAGGAAGGAAGGAAGGAAGGTCACTAAACCACTGTGTTGTTTTAAGCCCACCTGGCAACTAAGCACCACATAGCCTCATTTAAATTGTTAACTAATTTCTGAGAGCGTAAATTCTTCTTCCCTTCCTTTCCCTTCCTGGAACTTCCATTCCCTGAACTTCCTTTTTTTCCTATCCACAGTGCTGCATCTAGCACCTTACTTTATAAAAAAACAGAAATATGAGGTTCTCAAATAATGAGTTACAGGAACATGACCTTTGATATGCAATGGATCAAAATGAAGACTCAGTAAAGAAAAGTTTAATATAATCATACAGAGATTCCATTTTTCTTTCTTTTTCAGATTTCATGATTTACAAATGTAAACCACAAAACAGAACAAAATTTACCAATCCATAAATTTTTGAATCTATTTCATCCATTTAAGAATGATGACATACATGATGTGTGAACCACTTGCCAGGCAAACCAACAAAATATATATACATCCCACTTTTTTCCATATAGAGGAAAAAAAATTCTTAACATTTGCAAACATAAGACCAAAAATAATTTCATTTTTAACTGTCTTGCTACAATATGTACACAATCAGCAATAGAAAGCATATTCAAATAGAGTTGTTTTACTATAGAAATCATAAATAACATACCTTAAGTCTTAGAGGGTTCAAGTCCTGGAGACAATCACAGCACCTTTGAAAATAAAATTCATCTGTTAAAACTATGGCAACTAATTTAGTTTAGGATAAAAATCCCTGTCCTCTGAAAGCTTTTATTAAGCACAGTTTTCAAGCTCCCTTAGTACCTAGCAGCATGCTCCTGTCTGATTTCCAGCTAACTTCAAGAGATGAGTCAAATTTGTTCAGTCTCTCAGTTCATTTTTTGAGCTTCCCAAGAAGGTTTTACTGTATTATCCAGTCCTCCTCAGCCCAGCCTCCCTTCCTGGATTTCCATTAATTTTGTATTATGAAGCCTAGAAAGAAACCTTTCTAAAGCAACTATTTTCTAAAGCAACTCTTTTATCAACAATATTTTGTAGTCCCTCTGCAGCACTGTTTACTGCAGCAGCAGTTAACCAACAAATTGTTCGAGAATAAATACTAATCTCACAGATGACAGAAAGAAAATACCTAGTACCTACTTCTCACTCAGCTATTTTGGAATGAAGGAGAATGTAATGACTGGACTTTTGGTTTACCAGTGTCAGCACATTGGACAAAGTATTATAGGCAGAGCACTGGGAACAGTTTATTTTGCCAAGGAACACCTTGATAAGCCTTTTCTTATCCTAACTTTTGTTTTGCACATATTAGGTGAATGTCATCACACACTCTCATACTCTGTGTGGCATAATCATTGGGGCATATCTTTTGCTCATCTATTTGTACAGTGATTTCAGAAAAGTAATAAAAAATTATTCTATTTAAGTATCTTACCCTTTGAGTTCAAAATATCAAAGCCCCATTGACAAACAGACAATACCAGCATATTTTTTTTTTTCTAAAAGAAGAATACTCCTGTGGTAGTGTGTCCTTGCCATCCTTTGTTCTACCCTAGATATATATTTATAAATGCATACTTTTACTACTGTAAATCTATACAGACTTGTATATGTATGTATATAGCATTGGCACATATTTTTTTTAAATACTGCCTGAAAATATTTCTTTATTCCTCATCCCTTTGAAAATGTCTTAAATCAAAACATATCAGACTTGGCACATCTAATTTTCTGTAAGTGTGAATTTACCTGCCACCCTTGAAATATGATAAAGCTATAGTCCAAGTACTCTACTGTTACTCTATTACAGAGCTTGCCTTATTATGATATGGATAGTAGAAACATCCTATTCATCTTAATTTCACAGGTTTATATGTTTTATAGCAAAATACACAGTTACATGGGGATAATCCAAGACATTTCCTTTATGTTCATGTCATTAAATGGTCTCTGTAAAAGCCATCCTAGTGGTGTAAGAATCAGAGTTACCTTGTCTCTACAACAGTTTTATTGGCTAGCACAAGGAAAAGTATATTTCTTTGGATATATACCTTTAACAATCTGTCTTGTGTCTTACTAGGGATAAGTTCTGATTTTTTGATGTACTAAAATTATAGTTTTTTCATTAATTATATATTTTGTGTACAGATAAACATGCCAGCAATTTATTTAATTTTAAAGACACTAAAACTTCTGACAAACATTTTCAATTGCATACAAAAAAGTAAATTTAGATAAGTATTGTTGCAGAAAAATAAAATTAAAAAAAAATACAAAATGAAAAACAACCACCCAAAGTTAAAATTTGCTTATTTGAATTAATTGTCTTGAAAATGAACCAGAAACAAATGCATTATATTCTAGGAAGTAGAGCTTCCTTCTAACTAGAATGATTCAGATAAACACACTGACAGTTTTTGCAATAGTATGAAAAAATTCTCTCTGGCTCTGAAAAAAAGCATTTGAAGAATATAATTTTTTAGCTGTAATTCATACTTAATAGAATACATGCCTCTATCACCTCATAAACATAAGTATTATTAAATTTGTTTTTGCAAAGCTTTCTTTCTGCTGTACTTATGACAGGCTTCTGATTTTAAGTCAGTATTCCCAAACAGATCTTTTGCTAATGTTCTTTTCAAAAATACCACAACTCTTATTTTGTGATACTATCTATAAAATGCTCTTCAATCATTCAGATTGAAATGGTGGTTTAGACTCCAGCTGATGTAACAGCTAATGTTAAAAAAATCTTCAACTTGGTTTGTACTTAGCCAAATTTAATAGAGGAAAAGATTACCAGTGACTTCACAGGTCCTGATCCTCCAATTACTGTATTTTTGTTGATATATTTCTTGGATTGTTGACACAATGACTTTGAAGCCAAGACTATCAGCCATTAATCACTGATGAGAAAGTAGCTGACATCCTTCAGTGATGACTACATTGCATTTCACTTAGGAACAGTACTTGTTGAAATGTACATATATTCTGAAACATTTATTTGATTAAAAAACCCCCACAATTTTTATGTGCTTAGAACAATCTCACAAGAGACCAACATACTTCATGTACCTAGTCAATTTATTTCATCTCAAGAACTAATTAATTCACTTTCTGGCACAGTTTGTTCAAATGCAAAAATAGAAATCCTGATTTGTAAAACAAAAAGACAGATACATATATCAACACATCAGGTGGTGGGATCAGTTTACTCCAAGGAGCACTGGGCTGTGGACTGGATTTTCTTTTGCCTGCTACTTATGACTGAATACATCTTAGAAACAAAATTATGCCAGTGATGGAGTTGAGACACTGAGCTTTGTATCAATTACAGAACAAGATGCACTGTGATTAATCATAAAGTATCCAAAGCATGACGGTTCATTTGATGAACGATTTACAGCCTATAGTGCTAGGTAGAAATTTCTGTCAAGGTTTGTCATGTTATAGCTCTAGTGTCCCCACATTTCAAAGAAGCCCTCATTCTTTGAGGAATGAGCAGCCTTTTGCCACAGTTGCCATTTTGCTGATCCTCTGAAAATCTGGCAGAAGTGGTCAAGTCAGGGGGCTTATGTGCATACACAGTAGAGTGAAGGGAAAAATGAAACTGTAGCTGCTAAAAATTAGTAATTTGTGACCAAAAATGATGTGGCATGGAGGACAAGAAGGTCCAACTGCAGAAGAGGTTGAACTGGTTGGACAGAATAGGAGCCACAGGACAGAAGGACTCTCTATAAGGGAGTGAATTTTCCCTTGGGAATGAGGCACATTGCAGAGTTGTCTTGCAACAGTCCTTCACTCAGGGACCTAAGTGCTCAAAGGCCAGAGGCTACCTTTGGGCAGCAGAACAGGAATGGAGAATGGATTCAATATTGGGTTGATGTTCATGGGATTGGCACCACTGAATGTGTACATAATGAATCAACTCCTGCTGCACCTCTGCATGCACTGGGTAGAACAGCTTATGGTGATAAGACTGTCCAGTGCATTGTACATTAAATATTCTGTAATTATTCACAAGTCTGTGTTTAACTCAGCTCAAGGCATGCAATAAAATTTTCCCAATCAGAGACCTGTGAATTAGTGGTTGAAAACATACAGATTATGCCTGCACTATTGACTGGAGTATAAACACGATATGTCCACACAAAGAATGAGTTTATCTCACTAGCAATTATAATATAAAACTAATTTTTATTTGATGATGAAGGTCTTGGAAGTTTCAGGCACACTACAGATCTCTGCTGGGGTGTTCTGTGCATATTTTTCAAATGCTTATTTTGGATTAAATTTTCTCATATAAAATGAAAATATATTGTATACTCATGTAAATTCTTTTTATGCACCATATTGTAGGTACCAGAAGGACAATATTAATTTCTCTTAATATAATCCATAGATCTTACTATCTACACTGGAAACAATGGAGGATCACCCAGCCTGCAAGAGTCAGCTGAGTGAGTTATAAAAACAAATTTTCATATCTAAAAACAATTAGGAATGTAATACTGAAGCCACAGTTCTCACAATAACTATGAGGTAATTACTAAGCTTGTTCTGGTTCTGGTAGACAAAGACTTTGAAAGGAAATTAAATCACTGATTTATTGTCCTGGAGTTAGATGCCAAATGAGATCATATAATTACCGATGAATGAACTTTTATCCTCATTTTAGACCTAAAATCATGTCTAGCATGCACATTGAAAAAGCAAGGAAAATCAGAAACTTGTGTGTTTATTTCAAGGAATATCACTGGATATTCACTTTGAGCACATAAAGACTGGTATAGTCTTGCAGCTACAGGAAGATGAAAATTATTCACCCCCAAAGAAATCATCTACATCCACAGGAAAATTTCTCACAAAATTAAGCATGCATCATCAGGACCCTCTGACAGGAATTAACATCACAACCACAGAAGGAATGCACTGGTGGCAGAATGTGCTTTAGGTAGGTGCACAATCAGCAGATTCCCATGCTGGTCACATCACATCCCATTTTATTCTGTCCTGCCTTAAATAGCATTAGCTTCTCAATGTTCTTTACCCGTAAAAGGTTCTTTACCTCCATCATTTCTTCATTCTTAGTGGCATAGTCACATTCTTCACTGGCAGCTGCTTCTCATATTTTAAAAGACCTTTCAAGTGACAATCTGATTGTCATACGAACACGTACATTTTCTGACATGAGGTTGAGAACAATGTAACTAACATGTTGCTACTAAATGGAATAAAAAATTGCTATGTTCACCTACCTCTTCTACAACTAAAAAATTCCATCTTTCACCAAGAAAATTGAGTCTGCATTGAGTCCTTGATGTGCTATAGATGGATTTCAGCTGAGTTAATAATAGCATTAATACTTAAAAGCTAAGACTTACCTGAGTGCTGGCAACATTGTATTTAAATCAAGGTTATGGAAAATAAGAGTAATGAACCTCATGGAACTGAAAAATTATCCAAAATAATAACAGAAAATGAAGAGAAGTCAACTCCATGAAAGCAACAGTAGAACTTTTGAAATTCATGGCTTTATCAGAGCATGGTATGCCACTGCACAATTTCATTCTATGGAAATTTTTTGAGAGGACAGTGACTGAAATTTTGCATAATATCTTCTAGATTTTGTCTGGGTCATAGCCACAGAACAATACCTGAGGCCCAAAGGAGGAGCTGACCAATTTCTCTTGTGCTGTCTATATTGTGCATAGGGTTATTATGACTTTAATAAAATCAGCTACCTCCCCTGCCCACCAGTGCAGGCATAGCAGTGCATTTCAGCAACTAGACAGCAATACATTCAGAAAGGATAAAAGCCTTTTGTGCATGCAGGTGTCCCTTACAGACAATAAGCTTTAGCTCTTCATGGAAAGGCACCAGGATCTTGCAGCAAAGTGTGAAAGGTAAGGGCTGTGATTGTGTGAAGGAGCTGCACGAGGTAAAAGACAGTGCCACAGCCAAGATCACATTGCTACAGTCAGGCTTGCACAAAGCTCTCTAGTGGAAACTGTTTCTTCTGGCATCTGGTCTTTTCTTATATTTTCACTTTTAAATAAAATAAAATCCAAAGGAATATCTAAAACCTTTTCTTCATGTGGTATTGCGGACAACACAAGGCCATAATAAATGGCATCCACTACAAAAGTTTTTCATAATACTCTTCAGCTAACCTATTTTTGAGAATGTTTTTACCACAATAATTTAACTGTAATTGAAAATACGTAATTGAATGAGGAATTTGGAGGAGGGCAACAAATAAACTTCCACAAACTGTAGTATCCTGCACATTCTAAAATGGAACAAGTGAAAATAAGAAACTAGAAAATAAGTGTGTCAAAAATGCAGTTTAAAAAAGTTTTGAAGTGGCAAGTGGTTACACTTCCCTACTGACCTTTAATTGACACATTCTGCTAACACTTCATACTAGGCCAGTTTAAACTATTCAAAAGGAATCCACTGTACCTTTCTTGCCTTGTTTAACATCATCCCAGAATTCAAGTAATCTACTTGGATTACGTGCTGGCCACTGTGATGGGAAGTAAAATCTGCTATTTTTGTTGCAAACTAAAACACTGCCATAGAAGTAGTAATACCCTCTAATGGAGATATTCCTGTTACTTACCAATTTATATAATTTAAGAGACCAGTAAAACCTTGAAGAGCAGCTGTTTCCAGGATATCTTGTGATTCTGTCTCTACAAGTGCTGTCAAAAATATATCATGCTCAGTTGAACCAGAGCTTGACATGCACCAACGCATACTTTGAGACTGTAAGAACTACCAAAATTTAGAACCACTAAAAACTTTGTTGTCAGTATGAATCTTCTCACACTATGTTAAAAACCATAAGTAAATTGATGGATTAAGGTGCACCTGGCTTGAGAGTAAAGCAGGTTAAAGACAATGCCCTCCAGCAGCCAGATATGAGAACAACTGTTTCAACAGTGTATCAGCAGGGCTAATATTTCAATTGTTGCTCCCAAAGTACACATACAGCAATTATACTAACAATAATTCTGTCACTCAGAGGTTTTTCTGGTAACCTTAGTCTCTAAAGACAGTTTAGAAAGAGCTATGCTTCAAATTCTTTTCACAGCAAAGGGTTCAGCTACTGGTTAAAAGGATTACCAACATCCTACCTGTGTGCTCCTTTAGACTGGTTTTAAGCAGATATTATTAGGAATGCCATTAGCAAGGACTAACAGGGAATAATGATGGCATTCAACAGTAGTTTCTGAGGTTCCAAAATTTCTAACTTAGAACAAAAACTGAAGCTGTATATGTGTTCTTTCTTTTTCAACACAGACCTCAGAGCTGAGGTCTGTATGAAGTGCAAGCTGAAATTTTGCTTAGCTGTAACTGCTTATGTGTCTCAATCAACAGACTGATGGCTGGCCAACAGCCTCAATATAAGTAGTTTAAAGCAGTCTGATTATAAATAGTTTTGCTGATTCAGATCACTCTCCACCTCTTATCTCTCCAAATCAACATGAGAGGAATATGAATGTGGGTTACTCACACCTCAGAAAATTTAAATTTTGTTCCTTTTTGGACCAACTCAGTACAGTTGGATTCAACCAAATATAGCTGCTGAAAGGACATGAATAACAGTCCGAATAGCATTTTGCTTCAGAAGATAGAAATAAGAATACCTCTACTGCAGGCAGCTTAGATTAGCTGCAAATGCAGCCAATGTGGACTATCCTAGAGTGCCTAAGAGTGCAGAAGAAAAATAAGTATTTCCTGCAGAAGAAAAATAAGTATTTCCTGTCCTGATACATTTTCAATTTCATACACCATTATAAATGCATACCTATTTCCTTTTTTAAAAATATTTTAAATATACCAAGCGGGAAGGGACCCAGAAGAATCAAGTCCAGCTCCTGTCCTGCACATGACATCCTCAGGAGTCACACCATGTGCTTGAGAGCATTGTCCAAACACTTCTTGAGCTCTGACAAGCTTGGTGTAATGACCATTTCCCTGGGGAGCTGTTCCAGTGCCCAGCCACACTCTGGATGAAGAACCTTTTCCTGATATCCAACCTAAACCTCCTCTGGCACAACTTCGGGCCATTCCCATTGGTCCTGTCACTGTCACCACTGAGAAGAGATCAGTGCCTACCCCTCCTCTTCGCCTCACAAGGAGGTTGTAACTACAATGACATCTGCCCTCAGTCTCCTCCAGGCTGAACAGACCAAGTGACCTCAGCCACTCCTCATATGACTTCCCCTCAAGGCCCTTTACCATCTTCATCGCCCTTCTTTGGACACTGTGTACTGGCTTTATATCTTTTTATATTGCAGGGACCAAAGCTGCAGACAATGTTCAAAGAACATGTAAGAATTTTTTCCTGGGAGGAGAAAGACAATATGAAATTATGATGGTAGAAAAGGCTTCAGCAGGCAAACTGAGCTGAAATCAGGCACCAAATCAAGTAGTTTATTTTTACTCACGGTCCTTATTTCATGCCTATTGTTACATAATCCTTTCAGGAAACAAAATATTTTATACTCAAGATGTTTTATAGACCACAGAATGAAGAACAGAGAATTGCTACATATTAATCTTTGCTCTGTTTCTTCTCACATAATTTTGACTAAAACATTTTTTTTCCTCTCCCATCATCATACTAACAGCAGAAGTTGCCTTACCAAGCCTTGATATCCTCATCCATGATAAGAGCATTAGGTGCTAGTGCCCATGATAGAGCATTAAGTGCTAGTGGGAGAGGTAATCCCACTTAATTCCCAGATGTTCTTCTCTTGAGGGTGACATGGGGCAGAGGCATTTAAAAATGAATGAAGTAGGCAGCGAAGATGTTGTTGTAAATAGACATTGTTCATTTATAAAAAAGGGGCAGGTCGGATAATCCTCTAACTCATTGGTTTTTAGAGGAGATTCTCCTAAGGTGCAGCCATGCCATTAATTTGAGTCTAGAGCAATTTTAATCTAGATGTGTGTACCCTCACTACACAACTCCACATGAAATAAAATACATGCATATCTCAGAATGAGAATTATAATGCTTCAAATTCATATGATGTTATCCAAAAGTGCTATTTGAAAGCATTATGACCATTTTGAATAATAAACTGTCCCTATTTTCTGACTACCTTACAGTACTTAACAACCCTGGTATTACTAGAAAAAGCTTCATTAATCAAACTGAAGTTGTCTGGCTTCTGACAGCATGGAGCTTCAGAAGAATGACTGTTTAAAATAACCAGGACAACTTAAAAACACAGAGTATCACATTAAAACTTGTGCACACGGATACACCCTGACTTTATAATATTTGAAATTATTAGCTGAACATATGAAAACACTCAATCCTCCTGAATGGACTTTTATTTTGACTTGTAAAATTAACTGCTTTTTATAAAAAATGAATTCTCAACAAATCAACACAAGAGTGAGATTGACTGCAAATGGTATCAAAACTACACTACAGCTGGAAGCAACACAGCAAAGTATCTTTTCCTGGAATGAAGAGAGCAAATAATGGACAAAAGCCCAAGAACACAAAGAAGGGAGACAAGCAAAAATGGTGAATAAAAGAAAATCAGTCTTAAAAGTGAAACAACCATATTGTAAACAACCCAAGATTTCAATTTTAAATAAATGAGCTCTCAGAGAAGAATGGGGATGGTAATGTGCTAAAGGCAATTGTTAAAAAGTGACAAAGTATTGGAATTATCTGTCCAGGGAGGTGGTGGAGTCACCATCCCTAGATGTGTTTAAAGGGAGATTGGATGTGGCACTCAATGTCATGGTTTAGATGAGGTGTTAGGGCATGTGTTGGACTCAATGACCTTGAAGGTCTCTTCCAGTCTAGTCATTCTGTGATTCTGTAATCAAAGTTCATTGCTACCTGCATGTGAAGAGCCATTGTAAATAGCTTTGAAGCATTCACAAAAGGAGTTGAAAAAGACCATATCGGTGAATGAGAGTTTCTAATATTAACTGGCATTATTAGAAAATAATAATAACTAATTTAAAGTCAGCCTCCTAATTAAAACTGGTGAACAAGGTTCTAATTGCTATTATTGAGCATTGTCTTCCTTGGAATGCTCATTTCCCTTTTTAAGGGTGACGTTCCTGTATAAATATTAATTTAGAAAGTAACTGAAAGTACCATGATTTCCAGGGACAGTATATATGTTTTTCAGGAGACAAAGATCAGAAGTATACAAGTGGAATTAAGTCCCTTACCTTCACAGAGGAATATATATATGTATATATATACAGATTCTCCCACCATACTATATACTTCCATCTTGGTAACCCTCCAACTATAAAGCCAGAGAAAAGTTTCTAACTCTGTATTTATGCTTCATATCCCAGAACACATGGCTGTTCCAATACAGCAAGTGTGTAAGGCTGTGTAAGAACAATAAACCTGAGCAGGACAGTCTTTCTGTAAGGAGCATGCACCCCACCATGGGCCATTCCAGCAAAGGACACAGAGGAGGAACCCTGCTCCCAGGTGGTGCATGGGTTAGTGGGCTGCAGGGTGGGGCGCCAGTCCCTGTTGTGCAGCAGGAGGGTGGAGGATTGAGAGTGTGCATGGCCCCAGCTGCCAGGGAGGAGGTTTGCAATGCTCACAGCCTGTAAGGTGAGGCATTGTGTGTGCTGCTACGGAGGTATGCAACTGCAGAGTCTTCCACGTGAGTGTGTGTGGATGGCAATTGTATTGTCTTAGGATTTGCTACAGAAGGCTGCCTGGAAATTTGCAGGTGTTTACTAAGCTTTTAAGTAAGTGTTTAATGTTGTGGGTTATATGTCTTTTTTGTTGCTATTGGTACCAAATATATAATTCACTGACTTCAATTTAATTCTGTGCTTTTAACACAAACACTTTTGATACTGATTTAAACCACTTCAGCAGAACAATTTTTTCTGTATTGTGCTATACAAGTGTTTCTTTTATTAGAATGAGTTAACTTGAAACAAAAAGTCCACACTATAAATACACACATTGTCTTAACACAGCACCTTCAATACAAGTGAAAATATAGTTTTTTTCCCCAACCAGACACAACTGCTATGTGATTTCAGAGACAGACACCTTGTCCTTTGGAAACCAAGTGTAATGGTAATGATTCATGATCAAAGATCATGTATATATGTTCCATCAGTGACTGAATGGTGTGCAGCTGTTACACTGATAAACGCCTTTAAAAGAATAATACAGCTAAATAAGCTTTTTGTCATTCTGTTTAGATCCTGTGTACATTTATAGGTGTTGTCTATATACATAATCACTAAAATTTGACACTCTCATAATAATACCTAAAATGAAGCAAGTCTGTAGAAGAATAATTGAAATGATAATAGAAAATTAATTTCTTTAATGGCTTCAAATAAAGTATTGTGTGTAGTTACAGATAGAGTTTTATTTCTTTTGTATTGTCATTTTTAATGGTATATGGCATGCATTTAAAGCCAAACCAGAAATTCTGCATATCAGGAAAAAAGAGTTATTGTATACTGTGTTTACTGTTCTTTTTAGTGGATTGATACTGGCTACCATTTGCCTATGGTATTATTAATTAGTGAGAAGCACTAAAGTAGAAATGAGGAATCAATACAATCTAATAACCAGGAAGAAAAAATGAAGTGGAAAGAAAATTATTTGGGAGCCCTGTCTATGAGAAAAGACCTTAACAAGAAGGAGGCATCAAGCAAAGCCAGCAGCAACCCAGTTACAAATCAGTCTTTTGAAGGAAGCAGGAAGAGGCTTTATATCATACACAGAGCAGAATGCAGTTCTCTGGAAAATGGATGAAGGCAAATGGATTTTAGAAACTAATTTAAGTGGAAAATAGAAAAGTAGAAGATATGTTGGAGAATAATGCTAAGTGAGTAATGCTGTAGAAAAAATAAAAATGAACATAAGAAAGAAGATAGAAGTGTGCAATATGTCAATTTCCATTCCTCATATGTTACAAATGAAATTGACATTGTTTAATAGAGCAAATGGACTATGCTTTGAGGTTTTAAGATGTTTTTAAATACAAAAATCCTTTGATTTACATTGGAGATAAATCTCACACTTTTTTAGACACATGTCTGCTCTTATTGAAAATTGAACTTGTTTCTTAAAATCAAAAGAAAACTTACAGAATGCTCTTAGATAAAAGGGTAAATGACATTGAATTATTTAACTTCTTAACTAATATTGTTAGATTTTATTTTAAATGAAAATGCAAAGATGTATCTGAAATTTACAAACATACAGTCTACCTCCTTTGTTAGATACCTTGAAAAGCCACTTATAGTTTGTAATGTATTGTGATTACATAGGATTTCTCAACAGAGATATATTATATTAAAAATCAAAAAATAGTTAAATCAGTGCCATCTGTGGTACAGAAGTCTTATCTGATTAAGAATTAGATTATTTTACTATAATTAGCTCATATAAGCTACATCAGCATAAGCACTAGTGTAGACTAGTAAATAAGTCCACATTAGACAAGCAAATGAGTCTACAGTAGGTGGTTCAGGGCTTAACTAAACTGAAGTACACTCCAAGAGCTCTGAAATCACTATTTATTATACAGGGAGCAAATGGAGTGATCATATTTCAAATGATATTTGATTTATTTGTCATCATGGATCATGTTGAAGAAAATGAAATAAAGGTTGTAGAATTTAATTCTTATCTAAGGAAAAAAATCATAATAATAAAAAAAATCATCATAATAAAATCATAATAAAGGGATATTGTTTATGCTGTTTATAAAGGGATGATATTTACTATGTATTTGCTTCAAATGTTCAACACAAATGCTGTAGTGAGAGAACTTTACAGATCATTACTATTTATTTTAGTAATAATCTACAAAGCACATTAAAAGAATTCAAGGTGATAATGTATCCTAAAATGATTTTTGTACACTGGAATATCTCAAGGACACTAATTCTGATGAATTAAGAAGTAGAAGGATACTAACAACTCCTCTTCTAAATGTCAGCTCTTACATCTGGATACTTGAATATCTCTGTGGAAATCAAGATAAAATGTATAAATATTTATTAAAGAAAATAGAGTAGGCAGGAAACAGAATTTGGTTGTTTTTTTCCTATTTACCCTACTTAAACTAATTCCCCTGGTAATCATTGTTGCTTTTTCACTCCTGGCATCCTCAACTTTTTCCTTCAAATCCTGCAATTTTTCACCCTTATATCTCTTTCTTAGATCACCATGCTTTTTTTAGAATTTGTGCAACACTGGCTTCTGTCTAACTCATGGAAGACTTGCATATACCACAAGGTGAAATAAAGTAGAAGTAAAGAAAATATCATGTTAATAAGCCTCCTAAGACACAAGGCAAGAACAGAATTATTTAAATGAAATGTGATGGATCAAAGAAAACATTTTCTTTCTCTTTTAATTTTCTGTTTTAATTCTGTTCTTGAATTTGCAACCAAATTCTGTCTTTGAAATAACTTGGCTGAATCTTCTCAAAGCTGACAGTGCTTAGCTGGATCTGTAAACACCAATAGTCACAGAGGCTGAAACTGAGGCACTGTAATCCTTTTCTTCAACTCAAAGGGAAGATTACATCAATCGTAAGGATAAATTAAAGTCTTATTTTTGAGCAAGCTGTTAAGTAATTGTTTGCTTCCAATTGACTTTAGTTGCTATAGTGTACATTCATAAATGTCCTTAAGCAGGAGTGATTCACTGAACTGAAGCCCAAAAGAAGCATAGTGTTGACACTGCTACAGAGTGTAAAAGTAAAAACCTTGTTGTTAGATAATTTATGAAAAACTATTTATAGATCATTAAAGATGGCAAGGAAAGCCAAACTTACTTGAATCTCTGGTTCCCATTTCATGTGCAATTATTTTAATTCTCCAAAATAATTGGGGAGAATTTTTATGCTACTAAAAAATTGATATGAACTTTTTATTTACACCATTTTTCTTTCATGCGGGAAGCATGTTATGAAATACCACCATATTCAGCCCCTAAAGGAGATTGCAGAGGTGAAGAAAAGACATCTTTTATTCAGACCGAATCATTAGCAGAGGAGTCAATACTCCAAGAATTAACAGGCCAGTGACTTCCTCTGACACCCCCAAAGTGTGATGGATAAGCAGTGGTCACCTATCTGTATATAAGATATGAAGTTAACAATGCACAGTGAAGAATGTGTGAGCATAAGCTTCAGTTCCCACTTTAACATCAACTCTACCTGGAATCTTAAGTTAGTGTCTCCCATCAGTTAGTACTGGTAATGGCATAACATGACTGCTATGAGGAGAAGTACAACAAAGATAAAATGGTAACAAATGTCTGACAGCTACCTAAGATGAGAAAACAATACAGAAATACTGAATGGAAGAGCTACAATCAGCAATAAAACATAATCTAGTATGATTTAAAAAAAAAATCCAAAATGGGTTATTACTACCTATGTAATTACCTCAGTATCATCCCTTTTCTACATGTATTTCAAAAACTCACTCTTACCAACCACTCTCATGCCACTGTTCTTACTCATTTTTTGTTACACAGGGACACAAAACCTAAGACAATATTGTGTCAAGGCCAAGGAGAAGGAGGTGAAGAGCCTTCAGCCTGCTGCCAGCAACACAGTCCTGCCAGTCCTGTTGGGGACTAAGTGTCAGGTCTTTGGTTTTGCCATCAGGAACACTACAGTTACATTTCACCTGTTTTGTTTGCTCATGCAAGAATTAAAAGCTTTAATTAAAGAATTAAAAGGAAGAAATTCTTTCAAGCAGATTTGCTATCAAATCTGGTACCAATGCTGTCCTGACACTAAGCACCCACAAAAGCCACTCACCCTCCCCTGTGAGCAGTGGACAGAAAATGTAATGAAGGGCTCAGGAACTGAGATTAGGACTGGGAGAAAACACTCCAAGGGCAAAACCCGCTCAACTTAGAGATACAGAGTGAGTGTATTACTAACAAAATCAGAGGAGGATAATGAGAAGTAAAAATAAGCCCTTAAACCCACGTTTTATTCCCCCCCAGCCCCTCCCACCAGCAGTGCAGGGAGACAGGGGGTGGGGATTGGTCAGTTTGTCACACAAGGATGTCTTCTGCTTGGCTCAGGGAGAGGAGTCTTTCCCTTGCTGCACCATGGGGTTCCTTCCTACTGGAGACAGTTCTCCATGAACCTCTCCAGCATGGCTCAAATCTCACGAGCAGCAGTCCTCCCACACTGAAGCATGGGTCACTGATCCATGGGGTGCAGTCCTCCAAGGACAGGCTGCTCCAGCCTGGGAGCAAGGAACCCTCTCTCCACAGGTCTCCCACTGGATCACAGCCTCCCCCAGGTGTCCACCTGCTCCACCATGGACGCCTTCATGGGGTGCAGGTGGATCTCTGCATCCCTGTGGATCCCCATGGACTGCAGGGGCACAGCTGCTTCACCACGGGCACCACGGGCTGCAGAGGAATCTTGGCTCCAGTGCCTGCAGCCCTTCCTGCCCCTCCTTCTCCACTGACCCTGGTGTCTCCATGTTGTTTTCCTCACATGTTCTCATCTCCTCCTGTTCTCCAGACAGAATTAAAATGGTGTCACACTTTTGTTTGGATTTTCTCTTTAAATCTGTTATCACAGAGGCATTACCAACCTCTCTAATTGGGCCAGCAGCATGTCCATCCTCAGAGCCATCAGGGATTGGCTCTGTGGGCATGGTGGAAGCTTCCAGCAGCTTCTCACAGAAGCCACCTCTGTGCCCTTCCCCTGCACCAAAAACCAGGCCATGCAAACCCAACACAATATGTTAGTCTTATTCTAGAAGCACCACATTTGTGTTTCTTGAAAAGATCAAGATCTTTTTCCACTCTCTAGGTAGGGGAGTAGTATTCAATACTATTCAATGTTTATCCCACACAGTATTTTTCCAGTGTGCTTCCATTCAAAATACAATAACTCTGTTTTGCTCTAGAAACAAAATCTCCATGGCTTGACAACAGTACAGAAGGCCTACAGAAATTATGCAGATCAGAGCAGAAAAAGAAACTGGTTGACTATTAGCATGTCACACACATGGTAATGAAATAGTATTTGACTTTAAAACCCCTCTTACATAATTCTTTAACAAAGAAAAGAAAAAGAAAGATCCAATAAATTACTTGGATCTTGAATCCCAGCATAGACTATGTTGCTCGTATTTGCTTTTGAAGTCCCTTTAAACTGCAAAGTGATATTTATAGCTAAATGCAGGGTTTGAGAAGAACATCAAAACACCTCAGGTAAGTGCTTTCTGTTGGATTAAATTGCCAGGAGGATTCAGTTCTGCATATTTTCTCATTTGTTTTAAATCCTCTAATATTACAGGAAAATAGTCGACTAGCCTCATTCTACAGATGAGAAGTTTTATTAACTTGGATTAAAGTTATGATATCTGTACATGGCGAATGGAGTGGTGATTGCAATAATAATTCTCACTTGGATAGAAGCAATGGATTGTGGTTATAAATCTTGGCTTTGATTATATCTGCATAATAAAGTGCAAGGGAGCCTACAGTCTTCTCAACATTTGAAATGGGGATACTTTCATGAGGAAAGAAAAAGTAATAAAAAAGTCCAAGCACATAAACTAATGGCATTTGCAAGTTAATGACATTTACATGCCTGTGTGGGACTTATAACACAGGTATACTAGATAATTTTGAAGGTCCATTCCAAACTAAGCCATTTGGTGATTCAGTGATCCCATGACATTAAAGTTTTTAGAAACCCGAAGATTCAGAAAAACATTTTATACATAGATTTAAAAAAGCCTAAACCAAATGAAAACAAGCAAACAAAAAAAATTAAGTACCTCCCTTCCCTTTTTTTCAAAAGATGCAAATAATTGTATTTATGAAATATTATATATATTAATATACGTATGAATAATTGTATTTATTAAAATAAATACCTTCTCTCTTCACCCTCTGGTTTGAGGCTTTCCCATCTCTGTGTCACAAAGGCAGCCTTTAGAAATATGGTCTGCAGAGCTTCCATTACTGTTGGAGGAAGAGGCTGGAAAACTTGGCTTACAGGACTGTGTTATGCCTTGTGATTAGTACAGTAAACAGGATAAATCAGTGAATTTCCAATACCTCCCATCCCTCACAGCAGAGGATTTAAGTTGCTATGTTTGCTGAAAGGGAATGTAACACATCATTGTGTCTGCCTGGTGAGGAAGAAGGATCTTTGCATACATTTTGACCTAACTGTGTGTCTTACATAAGAAGAAGGTAAGAACTAAGACTATTTTTAGTCAGGGGCTCTAATTCTTCTTGCCAGGCTGTAAAGTACAGGATTATTTTCCAGACTACTTTCATAGAATGTAGAAGCAGTCCCTGGAGAACTGAATTATGATGCTGCTGCAATTACGGGTGATATGCCTGTCTTCATGCTATGCACTTCTGTGTTAATTGCCATCAGACCCAAAGCTGGAGGGACAATCTAGAGTTACCTTCCAGCATTGCACACAAGGATTATGGATAACAAGTATTTTAAGTTCATTTTTTTCAGTGATATAAAAGTATCATAACATTGCATTTCAGGGAAAGCCAGCTCAATCTCCATAAACACTATCATGGCTGAGAGGTGATTCACTGGAAGAGAAAAGGAGTTGACAACTATTCACTAGAAGCAACTGTAAAAAAGTGATGCAACAGTTCCCCTCCATTTCAGAGATTTTCAGTTCAAGAGTAAAGGAGGTATTTCCTAGGTCAATAAAGGCCCTAATGAAGGGCTTTTCTAGAATTTTTGTTTTGTTTTAGAGATAATACTTTTTTATAAAATGCAACAAATAGGTAAGCAAACATTTTGGTCACTTTTCAGAACATGCTAGGCAAGGTAGCCTATCTGAAACAGACATTTCAGTCTACAATACAAAAAACCTCCAAGACTTATTGGGAAGCAATCTTCTTAAAGAATCATAAAATTGTTTGGGTTGGAGAAGACACGTGAAGATCATCTAGCCGAACAGTCTCACCATGGGAGGAATATGTTTCACTAGATCATGTTGCTCAGTGTTCCATCTAACCTGACCTTGCTACTTGCAATGATGTGGCATTCACAATGTCTCTGATTTTTTTAATGTCCAACCTAAATTTGCCCTGTTTCAGTTTAAAACTGTTGCCTTTGTTCTGTCACTAGAGGCCTTGGTAAAAAGTTATTCATTTTTTTTGGTTGGTTGATTGGTTGGGGTTTTGTTGTTGGAGTTTTTTGTTTGGTTTTGTTATGCTTCTCCCATGTCTCCCTTATATACTGAAAAACTGCAGTAGGGTCTCCCTGAAGCCTTTTCTTCTCCAGTCTGAATAAACTCAAGGAGAGCTTCTTCATAGGAAAGATGTTCCAGAACTCTTATCATTGTTACCTCCCTCTTCTGGACCCAGTCTAACAGATTTGTGTCCTTCCTTCACTGGGGCCCCAGAATTAATTCAGGTATGATCTCTCCAAAGCAGGGTAGAGGGGAACAGTCAACTTCCTTGACTGGCTGGCCACACTTCTTTTTGTGCAGCCCAGGATACTGCTGGCTTTCTGTTCTCTAAGCACATATTGCTGGCTCTGTTGTAGCTTCAGGAGGCGCATCTATTTTCATATGCCAGTAACACATTTAGAAGACTGGATTTTACCGTTTATTTCACTTCACTCTTTAGCAGTAATTCATGTCAACAGTAATTGCTATATGCCAGCTTCAGTTAGATATATGATTTGAAACTACTTGCTTAGGGATATAGGAAAGATTTCTTCATATTTATTTTCAGAAAAAATAATGAAGAACAGAGTAAGAGAATGTTAATCAGAATAATGGGAAAATGTTACTAAGAATGTGGTAATGTAGGAAGAGGTTATAACTCTTCATAGATTATTGCAGAGTCATAGAATGGTTTGGGTTGGAAGTAACCTTGAAGATCATCGGTTCCAAACCCCTGCCATGGGCCACTAGGCCAAGTTGCTCAGAGCCCTTAACCCCTTCTATCATCTAAAGAGGTAAAGGGGATCAGACAAACTGTGGAAAAAGTGGCATGATTTATTAGTTTGCTCTAAAGAAGGAAACTAGTCATAATAGAAGCACTTCTCCTTCAACATGTCAAATATTTTCTTACTAATAATTTGGATTAATAGCCATCTATGAATCAATACTTTATTTTGTTATCAAAGCAATAGTCAGCAATCTCCTTGTATCAGAGGTAAATTTAGTAAGATACACAAAAAACAGGGAGGACTGCCAGTGGTAGATAAATTTTCTTCCCATTATTTACACTTTCAAAACTAAGTAGAGAATGTTTGAAACTCTTGATGGAAGAAAGACTATCAAATACTGATGTCATCAGTAGTCAAACTATTAAAGGATGAAATACTTAATTTGAACAAGTATCAAAGATCTGGATGCTTATGTTTAGTTTATTTATCTTCATCTACATTTTATGCATCTGCAAATTTCCTGAAGTTTCAAGGAACAAATCATCATAAGACACATTACAAGGAGGATGCACCTATAAGTGCCTGAATGTTCACCACCAGTAGTGAACTGTGGAAAAATGTCACCTCTATTTAAAAAAAATGCAGCAAGATACATGTGATGTTATCTATACTATAAGGTTGCAAGTTCAGTTGATTCAATCTGGATTCAAAGGATACAGTTTATTCACACCAACACTTTGTTTAAAATTTATTTTCCTTATTTGCATTAAGTTTTCAATGTTTTCCTTCCTGAAGGATAAATCCCATTTAGGTTCTGTATAGACGCTTAATTCCAAATTCAGGTATAAATCACAAAGTTCTATCTGACAGAAATTTAAATAGAATACAGTACACATAAATAAAGTAAGGACTTGCAAGCCTGAGCTGATTAACTACACATTAAAAAACTGCAAACAAGCAAACAAAACTGAACCAAAAAACCCTTGAAATATCAATGCTTTCATTTGAAGCCCATTTAAAATGCTATATGAAGTCTTTTACTCTGTGTTACATCATATGGAAGAAAATAAAGTCTTTTACTTTATGTTACATCATATGGAAGAAAATAAAAATTCTATGTTAAAGTAGCTGGTGAGAGTGTTTCCTAGAACAGGAAATTCAAAGGGCTCCCCATAAAGAATCACAAAGGAAATAGCACGTTATGGTGTATGTATTACAAAAATGAATGCAAACCAGGAAATGTAAATGAAAACAAACTTAACAAAAATGTAATTTGTACTAATGTTTTCTGCAGGAGAAGACAGTTTCCAATTGACATTACAGTGCTTCAACTATACTGACTTTCTTTAAAAGTTCATTTTGAACATAAATCTCATTCAAACATTTTGAATAACTGCATAGTAATACATGTGTTCCTATTTAGCACGGCTGCAAAAAGTATGCAGAACCTCTACATATAAAATACTGAAGACTTTTCAATTTTTTCAGAACAAGAAGTGAAGAAAGTGAGGCAGTAGAAATCAAGTATGAAGATTTCTAGGCTGGGAGGATGCCAGTGCTTTCAATGATTTTTCTTTATCTAGCTCATCTGTCGTGTCCATCACCCTGATGAACACTAATCACAGGTGCACACTGATTTCCAACTGGGAACTTACACAATGCACTTCTCAATGATCTGAGAAAGTCCTTTGCCACAGACCAGTTTTTGAAAGAAGCTGCTTTATCATGGATTCTATGATTTGCTCCAATTTCTATAGCAGTAAAGTCCCAAAGAAGACTATTGCAAAGTTACACTTTAGACAGGAGAAACACAATAGGGGATGTCCTCCCTCTTTCATTGCGTGTAGGTACAGACTGAAGAATGGCAGGAACATTGGTTTTGGAAAGATGAAGATGGTACTATTCAAAGGATATGCACCCATGGAGATCTCATTCCCATAAACTGAGTATGGCATTGAGTGAGAAAATCCATTATCCAGTTTTGCATTAAGGAGCATACAAGGTGTTGCAAGTTGTACATAATAGAGAAAAAAATAAATCTGTGCAGCCTTGAAAATTAGGGTTTGCAGAAAGTGATAAAAAGTAAACAGATGATTACCATATGAATAATGACAAGGTCCAAGGAAATTACAATGCCATTTATAATCTTTAGTTAGGCACTTGGTCATGTTCAGAACTTGGGAAAAGAGACTAGGGAATTACTGATAACATTAGCAGGATCTACAGAAACTCTAACAGTCCAACCACTCTAAAATTCTTAGCACAAGTCCTTCTCTCTAAATCCACTAAGAACGTGTAATCTACTAGAAAATTTTACTCATGGTGGAACGTTTTACACTCAGAATCAGAACAGATTGTGAGATTTGAGAAATAATCTCAGCAAAAGGACACTGTTACAGCTACAGCTACAGATTTCTAAACATGCTTTATTTAAAGTCATCTTCTGGGGCCATAGTCTTGGCTGGTGTAGATCACCATTAATCCATTAATTTATAGTTATTTAACCATGTAATGTACTGGAACTGCAATTATTTACAGTTAAATCTGTTGATCTCTTGCTGTCTCTCATTTAAAGCTGAAGTTAAATCTCCATTCAGTTGTAATGAAATCTTGCAGGAACTTGCAATCAATTTTATGAAAGGTGCACAGAAAGATGGTAACTTTCTAGAAAAAAGGCTTTATAGAGGGCTAGAAAAAGTTGAGCACATAAAAAAAAAAATACAGTGAAGGAAGCCATCTGAGCCATCTTCTCCAGGACAATGAATTAGTAATGAATGAAACAGGGAGCCAGACACAAGTGATTGCAGAAAGCAAAGCATAGTCCCAGCTGTCAGTCAATCAAATAAGGCATGAGCTAGAAGCTTACTGCAAAAAGGACAAATAGGAAAACACAGATGAATCTGAAGAAGTCAGGGAGAGAAGATGATGGATAAGCAATGTTTTTGGAGAAAGGGGCATCAAGCAAGACTGTGTGCCAGATACAAGAATCCGGGCATTGGTGATGTCTTAGAATAGAAGGGATGCTGAGAACAGACAAACACAACAAGTGGCAGGAAAAAAAAAAGAATATTATTTCCTTCCCTAGAGAGTGAAAACCAATTGCAGAAGCTAACTGAAAATTTATAACATGCTAATATCTAATGTAATACTTTTTTTAATGCACAACTATAATTATGCCAAGAAAAATATGAACAGGGTCACAATAAGGGAGCTTGGAGTATGGGTAATCTGTCTTAAAGTGCACCCTGCAGAGTGAGACAAGTACAATTAGAGATGAATTTAAATCTGCACAATGACTGGAGATAATTGTCCAGCTAGCTACACAGACCATGCATGAACAGAAAAGTAGGTATTAAATAGCAGTCTATGAACCCTTTTCAAAACATGACAACAGGACAAATATTTCCCCATAGAGATTCTGTTCTAAAATAGACTAGGGTCATCACCAAACTACTATTGTTCTGAAAATTTGGTTTAAAAAAAAAAAAAAAAAAAAGCTATTGTATATCACCTCTGTGGGCCTTTCAACTTCTGGAGAGAATTAATAGTGTATTACTTTCTCAGACTATATTGAAATAAGTACAAATTAACTACAAGGGCAATCTCAAGAATGAATAATGCCCCCTATCTGCACTTGAAAGAGATTAAATAAAATAGAGCACTGTATCCACATATATCAGTATCTGAGAGTGTGAGTAGATAATCTATTACCAGGCAAAACCTTCATATAACTGCCTTGAGTCTGCTGTCCCTCTCACTACCTTCACATCCTATAACACCATGAATGCAAAAATAAATATTGACATTCCCTGTTCCATTTCTGTTCCATGTTTTCATGACCTTCTGCATTAAGACTGAATACTTAGATAATTCTTTCTACTTGCGCTAAAACTTTCTTCTGTAAATTTCTTTTCACTGTACCTGAACTGCAATTTGATTACAGCAAATAAAGTACCTTCCCCACTCAAATGAACACAATATTTTTTGTGATACACCACTCACCCCTCATTTCTAATCTGAGTAACTTCCAAGCCATATATCCATGACAAACAGAAGTGCAATATACACAGTAGTCCTCTGATATAAATATACTTATAAGTAAATGCACACACACACATAATATATATATATAGGATATTTATATACAAACATAAATATATTTATATCATCTATATCTATACCTATATCTCTACTATATCTATATCTACATCTGTATTTATTTCAGTCCAGTTTAAAATGGCATAAAATAGCTTCATCATATGTCACAGGAGAGATCTGAAGTGTGAATGATTTGAGACAACCAAGCATCTTTTGCACCTTTTAAAAAAATGTCATAAATTACATGTAAGTTATTGCATCCTTCTCCACTGGAAAAATCTTTCTCACAGTGATTCAGTTTTTAGAATCTGGAATCTGGAATTTTTTTTCAGTTCTACTGCTGCCACTCACACTTGACCTTTGTTACATTATGTCACAATTTTTTTTTGTGGTTCAGTTTGCTGATCTGGAAAATGATATAACAATAAGTCTGTTGGAGCAAATTTATACTCTTGCATAATGAGACAGCCATAGAGGAAAAGCAGTATCTAGGAATATCCTGGGTAGCTAGTTGCAAGAGCAAGTGCAATGACAGGATTAAGGTTGGCTAATCACATAAGTATTAACTTTATAAAGCCAAAAATCAATAAAATTATATAATAATAAACTATGGAAATGCACTTTTGATAGGACACGCATCACATACCATGTACTTAATTTCTCCTAAAAGTTGAACAGGAGACAAAGCAGATTTTACAGCAACTTTGTTATGGCTAATGAAGATATAGAAAATAACACCAAGACAGAAGATTTTTTCATTAATATAATACAGTCTATACATTTAAAGGCACATTTTACCAAATAAAATGCAATTAGCAGATACTTTCACTCATAAATACCCATATAAAAAATGCACATTACTAAAAGGAAAATAATGTCAGAATTGAAATCTTGTTTTGGCATTTCAATATTTCTGGTCTTTTTGCTCTATTTTTTTTTTTTTTTTTCAGATTTTCCGAGATGCTTTTATCTCAAGATTACCCCTTGGAAGCAAAAAAATTTCCACATTTTCTCTGAAAGATTTTTTTCATAAGCTTGTAAGTGCTAAAAGTCATGTTTTAATTTTTAGGCATCCGTTTGAAATAAATGTTTAATGTATATAAAATCTGTACATAGTAATAATACTTAATTTAGGCAATTTTTCTACTACACTCAAAATTCAGAGTTCAAAAAGTTAGTATAATTTGCTAATTAATACTCTGTTGCTTAACAGATGTAATTCTGTATAAACAGACATCCCTAAATGATAAAAAGATCAATTCATCACTCTGCAATTTTATCATTTTCACTTTCATGTCTCTTTAAGTAAATGGTACATTTTTGTGTTATCAAAAGTATTCGTAAATATTTAACTCCACAGCAAACACCACAGTAAGACATTGTTTCAATGCCTTGAAATAATCAGATTAATCATTAATTTATTATTATTTTATGCTGGACTTCCCAATTAATTACTTTTTCTTTACTGTTTCCATGATCTGATATCTAGTCTCTGAACTCATTATTCTTTTCACCAGATTTTTTACTTTTTAAAACTAGTCCCAAGACTAGTTTAATTGCTCAAGAAATTAAAACTGTCAGGTGACCTTTATTTTTGTAACTGGTATGATATTTAAATTAACTGATTTGCATTTGGTTTCTTGGACTCTTATTGTCCAGTTGAGTTTTCACTAGACAGCAAAACTCTTGCATCTGGTCTGCCATTGCAAATGGACTTTTATTCACAAAGATTGATATTAGAGAATAGTAGTAGAATGTTCATTGCATATTGCCTCCAACAGCTTTCTTTGAATTACTAATCTCAGACATCAGCTCTCTCCAACATCCCTTGAAATGAGCCTGAACACAACAGAGCAGTACATCCCTGGCCACGCTGTCTTACTGTGTTCTGGTACTCCCATCCACAATTCCTTCAGACTTTGCAGTTTTGGATTTGAATGACTACTGTGACACATTCACTACTGACTCACTTTACATTTTTTCCTGGATACAATGCTCCCTCTGTAAATTGTTGGAAGCCAAACTTCCTAGTTATATTCTTCTACAGTGAAAAGAAATATAGTGATATCACTTTCCAAAAGAGGTATACTAAAAGCAAATGAAATATCACCTTTACACAGCCTGGTGGGTTCAATATTCTGGTCTATCCACAGAAACACTTCTAGTTCCCAGAAAAGAACATGTTTGCTCAAATGAATATTTCCAATTTATTTCAGAAGCCAGTATAGATTGAAAGTAAATTTCATTAGAAGATAAATAAAAATGCTATTGGAAAATCATATTTATTTCAGGACTTTTATAGGAAAATCTACTTTGTCACATGTATGCAAAAGTTAAACAAGTATATGACATTATCCTTCAATATCCAGAAAAGGAAAATAACTAACCAAGGGACCTGGGTTAGCATATCCTTTGCCCAGGTGAACTTCTTAAGTGCAAGATTTTGTGATTAATCAGGCTATAATATCAGACTATACTAGACTTTCCTTCAAGTTGCATTTTTCTTTGACATTGCTTATATTTTTAGACTTCCTTCCTCCATAAGAAAATATTTTAATATTTTCTTACTCTATTAAAAAAAAAAAAAATTCTGTGTCATAACATCTTTTACAAAAAATACAGACATCTGCAAGCTGAAGTTATTCTTAAAGCCACAAATAAAATCATGTTACTAGTTTTTGATATTATTATTGGGGAAAATTAACAAAATCAATTCATGTCCCAGCAAATCCCAATAAGTCTCACAGGAATTAACACAATCAGAAAACTTTAAAGAGCAAGAGATAGTGTTTTTACTGCCTCGTAGTCCCTGTAGATTCTGAGCAGTTTCTCACCTCAATGGCTACAGCTGGTATTATCCTGTACAAATCAGAAATGTCATGCTACATAAACCATCAGTACTGAAAGCACTAAGATTTAAATTCAGAGTTTCCCAAATGTCTTTGATAATGGGAAGTGATGATTTTGTGATTAAAAAATGAAAAATTGAATTGAAAATGAAATGAAATAAAATAAAATAAAGTAACAATTTTCTTTGGTGTCATATCCTAGTGGTTTTTGTTTTTTTATAATAACAAGAGATGTGTGGCACCTTGGTGTTAATAATACTCTGCAGATATATCTGGGCCCTCAAAGGCATACAATGCAACTTATCATAAAATCAACACTGTGTTATACAAGTTTTAATCATGATGATCAGTAATGTAATATAAACACATTTTTCTAGGGGAAAGAGTTATATCAAATGTTTACCTTGAGAGCCCTAAGTAGATTGTGTCTACTTAGGACTCTCAAAATTATGGAGCCATGCTTAAGCCAAAATAATTTCAGGAATAATTCAACATGACAAGCTATATATTACAACTGGCAAAGATAAATTTATCACTTGATGTTCTACATATCATATTATTGAAATATGATAGCATCCTGTCTTTTCCAGTCTTCAAAGAAACAATAAAAGTTTTGAAAATATCGATGCAATTGTAATAGTTGATAGAATAGTAGTAATGCAGGAGATCGAGTCCTGTATTGTATGGTAAGCTATTCTGATCTTCACAGTTATTGGTTTCTATGACTCTACTCATAAATCTCACATATTAGAAGAAAGAAAAATAAATATTTTAATATGTGAAAAGAGAGGAAAGAGACAGAAAGAAGAAGAGAGAAAGAAAGAAAGAAAGAAAGAAAGAAAGAAAGAAAGAAAGAAAGAAAGAAAGAAAGAGAAAGAAGAAAGCAAGAAAGAAAGAAAGAAAAGAACCCTCCCCCAACAAAAACTAGTAAGCAAGATTTGACCTGGAATTGCAGATGACCTAAGCAAGGGAGCTTTCTGTTTCTAATTTTACTGCTGATGTAATGTCCCTACTGTACAGAGAACTTGCTGAGCATACGGTTGCCACTGCAAACATGTTCAATTTGAAAATTAGACCTCTCCCAGTTGTGCTGCATCCTCAATACAATTCTTACATTGCTTTTGTGTTTTCTTTCTGGAGACTTTAATAAAGTGCATTCCACTACCCCTGTGCACTAAGGTTCCTTTTAAACTATGTTTAAAAGACATTCAGAATGTTTATAAGACATTCAGAAGATTTCTGATTGTAAAACACAGATGGATATTTAACCTAGACCAGGGTTTTAAAGATTATGAAGAAACTTCAGCAATGTTTCTGATTTACACTAATTCCACTGCATACACAGGATGATATTTAAAACAGTTCCAAAAGAAAACACTGGTGAAAGAAGTATTTCAAAGCTAGAGTTGCAGTCTACACTTTATGATACATAACCATTCCATTTTGGCAATGATATATTGACTGAAACGACCTATAAGTGTTTGACCATTTGTAACACAGTTTGGAAATGTCAACTGGACAACACCAGTGAAGTTTACCTAGTAAATTGTTCATTTTCACTGACTACGGGCTGCACCCAGTATTTGCTACAAAACACTTTCTTTGCAGTTTATGCTTGGAAGCCAAGCATCAAAAATGACAGACTTGATTCTAAAAAAATAGCTCATTCTGATACAACATATTTGGTGAGAAAAAAGAGACCCGCATTCATACACTCAATGGGACTACTAAATTTCTTTCTTGGTAGAAAAAGCAATTAAAATTAAAAAAAAAAAAAAAAAAAAGAAAGAATCTCCCACTATTTTTGCCAAAAATATTTTTAAAAGACACTTAAATAATAGGTATATAGTTATCATGCAGCAACTTTTTCTGTACAAAAGAATGTGTGGAGAGCTCTCCAGTTTTCAAGGGAAAATCACTAGAAGTCATAACTATTCAGACAGGAGGAAAACCAACAAATTGATGACAAAAAACTCTTTTATATTGCTAAATCAAAATTTATACACTATAAGGTCATGGTTACTATGATCTTCCAGTGTAATTTTTAGAATAGTGTATGATATGGACTTCATCATAAGTTGCCTACTGAGTTTTAGATATGGATGAAAAAATGGTGAGTCTGAGGTTGTCTGCACCTGCCTATGTTGATGCTCTCATACATATTTCTCAAATGCCTGGCTTATTCCTGTACTTCTTGCTTTCAATCCACATAATCATTACCTGGAACCAAGAATCATAAAGACAAAGACTGGACTCAGGGATTTTGTAAGATTATATGGTGCAGTCCTTATGGGAAAGGCAGCCGGGTGAGATTGTCTAGCAACCTTTGAAATTGCATCTTGAAAAAGTCCAGTGCAACTAAGTAGATTGGTACATTCAAAGATTTAAACCTCATTGTTTGCCTGAATTTTGTCTTTAGTTCAGTACAGTGGCACTTAACAGTGTCACAGCACATGGACTCTACAGCATAACAATTTATCGTTCAGTGGCTAGATCATATAAAGTTTTCTGATGCAGAAGTTCTTTATGTTCTTGTCACAACCAAGGTATAGATGTCATGCCCAGTGTTTGCCCCAAAACTAGAGGGTAATTCCTTGATGTGCGTATATGAATATGGTGAATTTATCCTAATCACAAGAAATATTAATTGGGTACTGAAACAGAAAATAGCAACATGGTGGTTAGCTGTAGCCTCCAGATTTCTTAGTGGAGTAGGAAACACTCTTTCTTCTTAATTTTGTATTTTCTACAATCAAAATAATGGAGAGAAGTAAATCCTACCACTTGTTTCTAGAAAAAAGAGGCCTGATATGGTCAGGTTTGGTGTAGTAAGGAAGAAGAGGTTCGGGCAACTGTATTTCCTTTGGCAGAGAAATATTAAGCAACGGAAAAAAGGACCAAGTTGATACTAAAAACACACTACTCATAAATTTATGCAAAGTTCAGTGCCAGAGATCTCCTGATTTTGCTATACGTAAGACAGATGACCAAATTTTTTACTAATCCTAGATCTATAGGCAATTTAAAAAAACTAAATTTACATTTATAAATAAATAAATAAATATTCACAGCACTTGAAAAGGGACATTTAGTGAAGTAGCTAGCCTCAGTATAAGTTTACTAGAGAAATATGCACCCTTAGCAACCAAGAGGATTTTCTGTGTAATGAAACAGCACAATTCATTACACATTTTACTGCAGAGTATCATTAATAAAATACCACTGCACCAGCCCTTCTGGGAACTCAAATCTGACAGCAGTAGTTAATTGCCTTCAGGAGGAACACAAGTAGCTTAGAGAGGCTGCAGAATCTTTTCTTCCAAATACATTGGGTTGCAGCAGAGTAGGGACAGAACAGAACACAGGCATTGTTTCCGTATTTTTCACAGACAACCTTGCCAGTTACTCTTCACCGAAGATATTATCATATATTTCTTATCCTTCCATTGTCTATATATTTATGACAGAAACATAAGCCAGAGGTAATCATGTCAACCAGTACTTATCATGCTGAACTTCTGTGCATTGATATGCATATGGATGGGGAAGGATAAAATCCTCATAATCAAATCCAAAGTGAGGGGAAACTTAATGATCTTTTAATTGATAAACAAAGTAATAAAAAAGAAAGATGTACTTTAACAGAGACCGCAATACACAATGAACACATTTTTTTTCACATCACATATAACCCGTTTACAGAACAGAAAGAAAACCCCCCGTTTAAGGTGACTTAAAACTGACATTATTTCTAAAATCAACACAAGCATGAGACTGTTAATAGGCTTTGGGAGAAATCAGTTGAGATGTGTCAGAGTCAACTGACCTAATAGCACCTTTTGGGGCATATGTACTTTTCTAACACAGACTCATTTCCAGAAACTGAAGAGAGCAGAATTTGTTCCAGTTTAACATTCAGTAATTAACTTTCAAAATCTTGTACCTAAGAAAAGTATCTGTGGTTTATAAAAAATAATTGCTCACTTACAAAAACCAAAACAAAACATGAAAGAAGTGTCCCATTTAAGTACAAAACTGGTCCTGAGAAAAATTCTGGCTCTGACGGCTTCCATGTGGTACTGTTCAAGAAATAGCTAGTTACCTCTTCACCAAGAGTAACCTGGAGTTGCTTTGCTCTCATATGGTGCTATCAGACCTTCATTCTGGAAGCCACAGTGGTCTTGTGCTGATAGAAATCTACCAAGGGCAACCCTGACCAAGTTCTGTGAGAGTTGACTTGAGGGAATGTTTAGGGGACAGAAGTGAATGTTGCACACTTTGACTTTAGCAAGGCCCTTGGCATGATCACATGAAGACTCCTTGTAGCCAAGGGAATGTCTAGGCTGAGTGTGGACAAGAAGCAGTGCGAAGAAAATGCTCTGGAAAAAGATGCTAAAAGGGTGGGAGTCAGTGTTGCAATGTTCGAATAGTGGATGGTTAAGGGTGACATCGCTCAGGGACCGATACTGAGTGCAAAGCATTTTAGTGCCTTCATTGCCTGTTTGATGGACATCAAGGCAGTGCCAACAGTGATTGAGGGGGCAGAATATTGAGAGGAGTACAGTGTGCTGGAGAGTAGAACTGTTATTTACAGGAATTCAGTTAGGCTGAAGAAATGAGCTGCAGTTGGGGATAAGTAAGTAAGGGATGTAGTAAGTTAGTAAGGAGTACTAGGGATGAACTACTTACAGAGTTTCACAAAGTCCTGGAAAGTACTCACCCCTGCAGCAGGACAGGTTAGGGCTCACTCAGCAGAAACAGCTCTTCAGAAAAGGCACTGGGAGGCAGCAAGTTCCTGGGAAGCAGCAAACTCTTCCCAGGAATAAGAAGTGCACCTGGGCAGCAAAGCATCCCCTGAACCTTAGGATTGACTTGCACAGCCACAGCAGCAGGGTCAGACACTGATGCTGCCCTGGTGTTCAGCACCAGTGAGATCACCCGAACAGTGCAGGGTCCTGGGATTTGACACAGGACAGATACTGACATACAGGAGTGATTTCAGTTGAGTTCACCATGATGGCCAAGGCTGGAGCATGTGGAGGAGAGAAAGGGGTTTTTTCAACCTTAGTGAAGAGAGATTCTTCTGTTGCTGAGGAATGAGGAAGAATAAAGAAGATAAAGCCAGTTTCTTCTTATTATGTGAGGTAACAAGCACAGCTTGGAACATGGGAAATTTAAATTAATTATAAAGAAAATTCATTTGACATTTATAAGGTTTGTAAAACAGCGGAACAAGATATCTGTGGAGGCTGTGACATCCCTTTCCTTGGAGATGCTGAAACCTAAAAGAAGACCTAAACTTCAAACCAATCTAGATTTAATACTCTTGCAATCCTACTCACCATTCAGTTTTGTGTAATGTTCTCTAGTATATTTAACAACTGTTGTAGTTGCCCTTTGCATGATTCATGCCATTAAATATGTTTGTGGTCCTTGTCAGTGTATTATGGCTTTAAACTGTCATGCATCAAAGGTAGGACAAACATGAAAAAATAAGTTGAAAATTATCAGCTGTCTACTTTTTTCTTTATTTGATACTTCAATAGCAATTAAAAAAAACCACTTCTTAAAAATTCTAGCTCCTAAGTTACTTTTCTGAAACAAAAATTACTTGGATATTGCATGCTTGCATAGCAGGCATAATACACAATTTACTTCACAAAACCCATTCTGTAGAATCACTGTGTTCTGTTGACTGTCTTCTCAAATGAAAAAAAAACAAAAACAAAACAAAACCTAAAGACAAGGGGCTGTTACAAGATCCTTGCAAAGATGAGTTTGACATATGACTATTTCAGCAGTAAATACACTAGCTTCTACTTCAGCAGGTGCAATTGGAAGATGTCGTTACCAGATGTCCTTCACCAATGCACTTGCTGTGACAGAGAAACGAACTCCAGGTGTATATCCTATCAGCTCACAGCTAACAGTGCACAGCATTGCAGAAATTCTCTTTTGTGCCTCAGCAGAATGTGTCATTTGATGGGAAGGAAGGAGGAAAGGAGTCAATCATGACAAGTTTCTGGTCAAATGCAACTTCTCATTACAGTAGTTCCAGTGTAGCAAACCCCTTGATATTAGTGGAATGCAAACTCAAATAATGCAAATTGATATAATCACCAGCAATACCTCAACTACAGCAATATCTCAACTAAATCCGTCATGTCATGGTTTCATTATAAAACAGTGTAGCATCCATGGGTTCCTGGTTACATTTTTCATCTAAATGTTTCAGCTAAGAAAGGTTATACTTTCGTTAAGGACCATACTCTTTCATTACTCAAATATATATATTTTAAAAAAAGGAGATGGGGAAATCACCAGCAGAATGCATTAGGAAAAGAAGTTCTACAATTTGTCTGTGTTGCATTTGTTACATCTTGAAGACTCTGTAGAACAAGAAAAGATATTCCCTTACTGATAAGCACAAACATATACCCAGAGTCCTTTGTTCTTCTGTTCATATTCCGCACAAGCCAAATGACAAACTGTACATTATATCTGTTGAGCAAAAGCATACTGCTCACAACTTGGCATTTCACAAGTAAGTTTAACCTTTCCCTCCTCTCTCTCACCACTGTATCACCCTCCCACTTTTCCTGACTTAATCTCTTAGACATCTGAGAAGGTTTTACATTAACATATTTAATGGTCTCATGAGAGAGAATGAAATTCAACCATCTATCAAAACTCTTCTTGCAGCCTTTTTGAGAAAAAAACAGCTGATACACAAAGAGATCTTTATGAGTTAACTTATTTTTTTCTAATTGACACTCTAAGATGCAAGAGAAAGCCCTGCTTCTGGTATTACTTTACTGCAGTGAAGACATTGTAGGGAATGATATCAAAGAATGCACACTCACAGAACCACACTGGTCTGATGTCTAACAGTAGCCATTGTTACAGAGTTCAGCACAGGACATCTGCTTCTTTGGCAAGAATTTTGCAATTTGATCTGCTATCTGTGCCACCATTTTCACACCCCAAATATTTTTAAGCCTTCATCAATTGGTAATTGCAGTGGTAAACCTCAAGATTAGACTTTACATGCTCAGCAGTGCAAGCTTTCTGTTATCTGAAATATCTAGTGGAAAAAAAATGTCTACTCCTCCTGAGAAAAAGTCAAATAGAAAAAACATTACTTTGTTTCCTAAAATTATATAACGAAGACATCAGCAAATCTCTCAGTGTTTTTCTCTCTTCTTTTCTTTGAGAACCAAATCCCTTCCTGCTTCCTATGGTCTGACAATGAAAGGGAGTCTACAAAAATTTTCTCTGATCTGGATGTTAAAATGAAGAATGTATGTTAAAAACTTTACTATAAAGTAGAAACAAGAGAAAAACCCTCAGAATTCACAAAGTTTACTCTGGAAAGTGACAAAAGCTAACCTTTTTTCTCAAAACTATAAAATATTCTCTTAGAAAATCCTGTAAATATAAGCTACAGGGTGTTTTTAGTTTTGTTCATCCTAATTGGAAATGAAAAAAAACCCAAACAACACAGCAAAACAACAAAAAACCCACAAAAAACATCATCCAGAGCTTTGTTGGGTGCCAGCGTTGTGTTTCTGTGACTTCAGTGCTAATTTGTAACACCTACAGATTGAAGTTTCTACCATTTCACTAACTTTGATGGTATTCTCAAGTACTAAATCACTTCTAAGCATTGTTTAGAGAATAAACAAGACTTTCATAAAGTACTGAAATTATGATGTGATGACCACAGACTAAATGATAGATTTTAAATTACAGGGTTTCCACTTTATAAATTCTCATTATTTTTGTATATGCTTGATTTCCCACTTCTAAAAGATGGTTCTAAAATACTTCACAGAAGAGTATATCCAAACACTACATTTTTAGAAGTCATGCATTCACAAAATTAGACATATTCATTCTTCAAATGAAGAAGACGACGCTACATAGTCATACAAAGGTAGAATGAATTATTTATAATGACAAAATTATAAGTTCAGACAAGGAAACTAGTCCAATAAAAGGAAATTAAAAGTACTGCACCTAGGGAGAAATAACCCTGTGCAACAGTACAGAAGACATCCTGCTGGTGGACAAGTTGGTCTTGAGCCACACTTTGCTGCAAAGCAGTGTGAAGGAGCTTACTTGGACTCATTGGGAACACAGCAGGTTGAAGGAGGTGAGTCTTTCTCTCTGCTAAGTCCTGAGTCCAGCTCTGGACTTCCCAGTGAAAAAAAAATGTGGATTTACTGGAGCAAGTCTGTTGGAAGGACACAAAGACAAGGGAAGGTGCTGGAATATTTCTCAAATAAGAAGAGATGGAGACCTGCAAATTTTCATCCTGTCAAAGAGAAGTATCAGCACCATCTTATCTGAGTATAAATACCTGATGGGAGGACTGAAGGGCAAACCAGACTCCCAGAGTGTGTGCACTGATGGGACAAGAGGTAAGAGGCACAACTAAATACTCATGAAGTTTTCATCTCTAAACAAACAACAACAACAACAAAATTGTTTTCTACTGTGAGGGTGTTTGGAGACCAGAAGAAACTTCTCAGGGAGGTTGTGTTGTCTCCATCTCTGGAGATATGCAGAACTTGACAGAACACCCTACTGAGAAACTTGGTCCAGCCAACTGTGCTTTGAGCAGAGATTTTGGACTAGATAATGTCAAAAGGTGACACCAGACTCTGTTTATGTGATTTTGTGAAAGCATACTCTCCATCCCTATGTGTAATATATCCACAGGGTAGATAACAATTTTTTTTCTTCCATTATATTTTTGAAGGAGATACTAGCACATTTAGAGACATGAAACATCTCTTTCCATTTTCACTTTATAAATATGGCCATAATCTTAAATGCATACCATTCTGATATTTCACTTCAAAGATACTGGTTTATCTCCAACTGGAATTTCAAAAATAAGTAAGTTTTGGTTTTGATGTAAATCTAGAGACTGTTTCTGTATTAGTTTTTATACCTTCTCTCAGCTATACTCCATTATTTTCTGAATGGTATTATCCATTAAACCATATTTTCTACATATTATTGTAGGAAAAAATGATGTATTTTCTTACTGGTTTAAGTGTGGCAGAATTTAACAGTGCTGTGTAGATCTCTCTCAGGAATTGACAAGAAAAGCAGAGAAAAGATAATATTTTCCCAGAGAAACTTATGCTGAGGAGATCTCAGGAGGTAATTATTTCAATATTCTTCTTAAAAATTTCACGTTAGTTCATCTTGCTCAAAACCTTGTGCATATAGGTTTTGAAGACCTCCAGTGTATGATTTTCACAACCTTGACAGGCAAGGAAGAAAGAGACACCAAATTTATCTCTATCACCAAGCTTTAAACTCAGTAATGAATTTTATTTGGACAGAAAAATGGGAAATAATTTGCCTTTTTAATCACAAACTATAATTTTCTCTTGCAGGATCTGCAAATTAGTCTTTTGTTGGATTGCAGACATGCTGAAGTATCACAGATATATTTCTCTAGACAGGGCTATCTTCCTTAAACACCAAAACCTTATACAGAAAATAAAATGTTCAATTAGATAATTTCACAGCATGGAGCAATATTACTGAATAGCTTTCTACTTTACCTTATGACCAAAATGACACATATGTACATTGTTCTAGGTAAACCCATACTTGGTTGTATATATCACAAAAACAATTTAAAAGTTTGTTGATATAATGTATCTAGGAAGATGACATAATACTGCCTTCAAAAAGAAGGCATATGACATATATTTTTCATTTAGCTAATTCTGAATTTTAGTTTTCTGATTGCCTATAGTTGAAAGATCAAAACAGAGAACTTTAAAACTACATCAAATTTTTTTAAACAGTCAGAAATGGGAATGCATCTCTTACCAGTTAAAGTAATTTGATCTATATTATTTATAGAAAAATGCTTTTTTAAATGTTTTAATAATGAGGCATATACTAGACCAAACCTCAAATCAGGTAATGTTTTTCATATTAAAGGACACCTCAAAAAGCTATACAATATACTTCTATTTTCTCAAATCAATAAAAGAAGTCAGTTCTTTTATCAGAACATAACAAACATTTTATGTACACTGTGCATGCCAGAAAGTTTTAACACAGATTTTTTTCTTGAAAAAGGTAAGAATTAATTTTAAGATTTTTAGCTTTATTGGAAAGGGTTCAAAAATGATGCCATTTCCCTTCTAATTTCCAGAAATTGTGTTTATTGAAGCACCTATGAATTATGTTTAAAAAAATTATTTTATTTTGATGCTATTTTGGTTTTTTAGATACTTTTCTCTTTTCATTTTTGTTTTCACTTTCCTGTTCCATCTTCACCATTTTTATTCTTAAGATGCTACTTTTGAATATTACATGTTACACAAGGACATATAGTTACATTGGTGCAACCCCAAATTTATATCTTCTCTATCAACAATTTCTCTCTGTATCTTCAACAGCAATAAGAACAACAACAACAGAATTCTAAGCAAACCAAAAAACAATGCAAATTTATGATGTATATTATCCAGAGAGAGCAAAATGGAAAAATTCACACTAGATTACTTTTATGTTGTTGCATTCTACATAACTAAAATATAATTCAGTGTATTTATAGTCAAGAAATATGTACCTTCATTTTTGGCAAACATAATGTGACATGAAATTGAAAAGGTTGTATACAGAATTAAGGTTTCGAAAATACCTAAGTAATTTTATTTAGGAACCTAAATGTGTCCGAACACACTGGACCACCATGTTATCCTGAACAATCCATCCTGTTGTCTTAGATTTGCAGTTACAAACACCTCTAGTTATACCATCCGCCTTTAATATCAGTACAAAGTGGAGTAAGAGGACAAGGTCACAAATTAACTAAAGTCTGTATTTAGATATCTGCTTTGGCTGGAAATCCATTTAAATCCCATAATAGTGCAATCTGGTAAGACAGTAAATGGGGTTGGTAGCAAGGGTACTCTTGGTATCAGTTGCAGCCATTTTCCAAACTAGACCTTTGTTATCTCAATTGAATAAAATAATATAGCTTCAATAGAGATAGAAGGTCAATATGGCTGACATAGTTTGATATGCTAACCCTGTGGCAATATATTTTTTGACACACTCTAGATTCATACATGTTTTTAATAAAGCACATTGACTAGTGAAAACACTGTGCTTCCAAAGACACCAATTAAATAAAAGTATAGATGGATGTTTAGTGTAGATGAACATTCTAGACATTTATCTGCTGCATGCTAACAATGACCACAGAACCAGCACTTTCTTTCTGTCTCCCATTACAGCATGAAAACTTCAATATCTATCATACCCAAACACCCTTAGTGCAAATACCTACTTCCTGGGAGATACCCTAGATTCAGTGCATTCTGCCATTCTTTTTATCATGGTTGACTCTATTTAGACTGAAGGTGGCTTAACTGAACTTGGACTAAACACATGTGAAGGTGGTAATACTTACCAGGCATGGTCTCTCACTTTATTTGAGAGCATATGGTTTCAACTTTTATATTGCTTTTGAGGTTGTATTACTTCTGTACTGTTGCGACTTTACAATAAAATTGGTTGGAGGGAGTTCTTGCATCCACATCATTTATAATGGAGTTAAAAAGCAGTGGTTCTAAAATTTATTCCTGGGGAACCCCATTGGTGGCTGACCACCAGCCTGATGTAGCTCAGTTTACTGTGCCTCTTGGAGCCTGACCCACCAGCCAGTTGCTGACGCAATGTAGCATGGACTTGGGTGGCTGAGTGATGGACATTTTGTCCAGAAGGACACTGTGCTAAAGAGTGAGAGTGTCAAAATCTTTGCTAAAGTCAAAAAACACCTCATCTACTGGCTTTCCTTGGTCAACTAGATGGGTGACTGTTGTATTGTGCTTTTTGTTTTATTATGAGGTTCATGGTTTGATTTGTGATTTGGTAGTTTTCCTTGGTGCTGTTTTCGTTTTGTCTCCGCCTTTTCCCAGATATTTCGTCAGCTAGTTTCTAGTTTCTATTTCTCCAAACTTTATCCATTTACTGAAAAAAGGAAGTTTTTTCTTCCTTGGAAGTTTATTGGTTCACTACTGTTATTCCCCGCCTAGGTTTTTTACTCCCAGCTCTCCTGATTTGTTGAAAGTTGGGTCTGCCCCTGACTTTCTCCTGAGATATAAGTCTTTGTTCGCCCCTTGATCAGGGCCTAGGAGAGGAAGAAAGGGGAAACTTGTCATCAAATAAAGTTTCCCTGGGACCCGTGTGCGCTGCCTGTGTTTTATACTGCACCGAAACAACTGACAACTGGGATTCAACGGAGCTCCAGGGGGAAAAACTGCTGCCCCCCTCCCTTAACATCAGCTAGCCGGGGAAAGAGAAGTGGCAGGTGACCTTCTCAAAAAAAAAATTAAGTATCTCCTGCAGGACATTCCTATCGTGAACCTCTGCTGGCTATAACTGGATATTCCTACTTATTTATTCCATAGAAGACTTCTCAAGTCAGACACAGAGTAACAAAGAACACCACCTTTTCACATCTGCCAGTGGATATTTTACCTCTCTTATACTGAAAATACTCTAATATTCTTTGTAATAGAAGCTGTATTAAATGAGACAATGAGTTAAATAACAAATATTTTCAAAAAGACTGTGGGCTGAATCTTAGCTATAAACTAGATATGTTTGTGCTTTCTTTTCTTGTGACCAGATGTGGAAATGAACCATTCCTTGCTGTTTTAAAGTAAATAATAACTAGTAAATTCCAATGAATTCTGAAATCTACTAAAAGAAAAAAAGTCACTTCTTAAGATTTCTGCTGATTTTTTTTAAGAGAGAAACCGTATTTGCAGTGATATTTCAGTCTATTACAGATCACAAGTGTACTAAGTATGTGATTTATGCAAATCAGTGCAAAAAAGTGAGTCCAAAATAAATAAACTGTGATTAACACATTTTATGCATCAGTTTCTATGTGGCACTAAAGGCAAGCACAACTTCTAGACTCTTAGGGGTAACGAGTGCTGGAAAGAGTGACTTAAAATGGTAGATTTCAGAAGGCTGCTTGCTTGCCTGAAATCAGCTCCCTCTTTTATTTAGCTGATTAAGTCTCATTCTAGCCAGGACTGCAAATTAGGGTTGTTTCAAGCATATTATGAAAAGAATAGATAACAGTGGAAGGAGGGACAAGTCAACAGACAAACCTAAGCTCAGGAAAAGACCCATGGGAAAGAAAATGAAGAAGCAAAAATCAGAGTATAAGCGATACATTAACCAGTGTTACTTAGAAGGTGGATAAGCACATAACAGACATTTCACAGACTTTGCATCAATCTTTCTGATACAAAGATGCTGAAATATGAAAAGTTGACCCTTAATTGGCAAAAGATACTTGAAAAATTAGAAATTTTAGACCACTTGTTTTAGATATCTTAAATTCAGGAGATTTCTTGCAATGCTCTTTTTGTGCTTTTAGTAGGGTTTTTGTTTGATTAGTTGGTTTTGCTTGGGTTTTTAAACTCCTCTTGCTATCATCTCTCCTTCTCTATGTTACTTGGAAGTGTAATTCAGCTTCTTCTGTGGAAAAGGTAAGAGACAAAAATTGTGGTAAAGTAGTCTGAGTCCAGGCTGTACTTCAAATGTGGTCTGCAGGATTTAAAGGATTCCAGTGATTAGTGTTGACAGAACTGGAGATAGCTTATATGCAAAATAATGAAGGTTATTTCAATTCTTTGAAACAATATATGTGCATTTTCAATACTAGCAGAGAAGCCATATACCTTCCAAGTTAGTTTAGCAGTTTCAGGTTTCTTTAAGTCTGTTTCAGAGCAGGCTAAAGGGAAGCTACAATAAAGGAGATTTATGTACATCTGTTCACAAAACTTACTTATGTAGTGGCTGCATTTGAAGAAGTACGTGTCATGACTCTTATTTTGGTAAAGATGATAGAAACAAAATATGGCATTTGACATATCATCATGACTCATTCTTTTCTCCTGTCTTTCTTTGAATTGCTAAGATATTTGATAATAATCACTTTTTAATAAATTACTTTTTATATTGTAATTTTCAATAGGCTATAAAATTCAGTGTACAGAGAGGAGGAAAGTGTGTCATAGCTACAAATTTATGGGATATTTTAGAAATGTATCAACTTTCAAATATACCTTTCCAGGCTATACCTGGAGGGCAACAAGAATACACTGAAACAATAGCTACTATTAATTGCAAAGTTTCAGACATGAATAATGTCTATTGGTCTCTGATTCATAAAAGTGCTCATATTTGTTTAAATGTAAACCTGCAATCAAGCTTGCAGATGTTAATGGGAACATTTGCATGCATAAAGCTAATCTGCTGCTAAATTAGCTACTTGAGTCAGCATTTAGTGCTGAAATTCCAAGAGGATTCACAGCCTGAAAAAAAATAAGGCTTATTTTATATATTCAGGATAGCTAAAGTATATGTTTTTCATGCAGTTCTCTCAGAAAGTGATCAGAAATACCCTTGGATCAAATATGTACTGGTAGATATTGTAAGTGACACTTAAAGAAACACCAGCATTCAAGGTGACTGAAATATGTCAACACAGCTGGTGTGTGGAAAAACATCTGTTTTCTGAGCATCTCTAAGTACCTTGGAATGATCTGCCTACCCCACACCTGCCAGAAAACCTGCATAATGTATCATAATCCAGCTTCAGAATATACTGTGCATACTCTGGAAGGAGTACAGGAATTCCATTTGACAGTGATAACGCCAAATTTAAGATTTGTTTTCCTTTGTCATTTAGACACAGGACATAAAAAAAGGTTCATGACAAACAGTGACCTTTAAGGTTTACACCAAACCAGCTTGCACTGGCTGCTGTGTGCTTTCTTCATTGCATCAGGCTTCTTTTCAGACCTCAACCTGCTTGAATGGTAAAATCATCAAGACAGAATGTTGGAGCAGAAAATTCCCTGAATGCATGTATTCTTCCAATTTATGTGCAGGTGACAATAGAAGAGAGAATATTTAAGTAGGCAGACAATTGAATTTAAGGAGGAAATTAGGAAAAAGTATAGGCATTTGGCACATAGAATTTTAAATTTAAATATAATCAGGGTTATTTCATGTGATGCCCTGATTTTCATACCAGGGAGTTTGCCAGGTTTCCGCTACTGTTCCACCATCACTTTATAACATAACTAGGAGAAAGAAAACCTGCATCCCTACAGCTTTCCAGCTTGTGTTCCTCCACAGACAGTAGGAAATTCTGAGTGATGCTGACTACTATTATGACAGTTTTCTTTAGCTTTCAAACTTTATGGGTGGGGTACCAAACATCCTACCTGACATTCATTTACTCCCCTCAGAGATAAAATATGAACTCCTCATTTGGACTACTGAATTTTATATGTCTCATTACTATTCCTTCTAAGTCATCTGGATATACTTTTACTAGCATACATTGCACTGTCAAGCAAATTGTAGAATCACAGAATTGTAAATGTTAGAAGAGATGTTTAAGGTCACCCAGTCCAACCATTCACCTGGCACTTACAGTGTAGCCCCTAAACCACTCAACCACATCACCCAGCACCAGACCCAGGCACCTCAAACACCTCCAGGGATGGTGACTCCACACCTCCCTAGGCAACCTATTCCAGTGCCTGACTTCCCTGATGGTGAAAAATCTTTTTTTTTTTAATATAAAAACTGAATGGCCTTTGTAAATCTGCATTACAAAGTCAAAAAAAGCATAGTCCTCTTTCTACCAATCAGAGACAAATAAAGCTAAAATTAGTAGCACTAATTTTAAAGATGTCCTAAAATTCAAAGAAAGGTATCATTTTTGTTGGAAATAAAAATGTTCTTTTTCTCTTGTCCTACTAGTAATGAATAGTATATGGGAGGTAAATTTTACTATTCCTTAATGAGAAGACACATTTTGTATTAGGAATCTCTTTATCTGTTGTACATGATCACAATTTTTTAATAAAAAACCACTTTTGATTCTGATGAATGAAAAAGAGTTAGGGATGCATGTGTATTTCACAGTGGTTTAGAAAGAAACAATTTCAATAAATGGAAGCATTGACTTAATGCTGGTAATGACACTGAGTGAAATATAAACACAGAAATAGTAAACATTTTTATGGTAGAACTACATTATCCTACCTTTTGGCTAAATCTGATCACTAATGCAGTTTCCTAGAATTTTTTAGAAGTTTGAATGACTTACCAAGAAGCCTTTCTGCCAAGGTTCAGCCTTAATATATAAATGTACTTTAATGTTACAAATATTTTTTTTTTAACAAAAAACATGTATTTTATTAAAGTGAAGGTTTTCCAACACTTCAAAAGCATGCCTAAACCTACCTGTCTTCAGAATAGTGTATTATAAGGATATAATCCTTCTGCAATACTAGATTTTGTAGAATAGATAAATAACTAGATAAATACAATATTATACTGAACATGAGGACACTGAAGCATGAGAAAGACCATTTATAAATGTGACTTTTGTTATGGGTGAGGGTTTCATGGCTTTATTAATAATCAAATGAACATAGACTTTTTTATTTTTTTTTTTAAATTTAAGAGACATCTGATTCTACAAAGCTTTCTAGTAGTGTCTAAAGCTCTTCAGGGATAGCTCAGCCTTTTGCAAATTGAAAATTACAGACCAAGTAAAATTAATTAGGAAAGCATTATTAATGAAATAATGACCAAAACATGCAGACAAAAACTGCAGGATATGGACAAGGATTATAGTTAAAATTCTGTCTCACATAAGTTACTGATAGCTTAGACTTTGGCTTCCACTGGGGCTCCCCATGGAAGTGGTCACAGCACCAAACCTGACAGAGCTCAAGAAGTGCTTGGACAATGCTTGCAGGTACATGGTGTGACTCCTGGGACTGTCTTGTGCAAGGCTAATAATTGAACTCTGATGGACCATTTGGGTCTCTCCCAACTCAGGATAGTCCATAATTCTGTGCTTTCTGGTTAATATTTATATCAAACGACTCATTGTAAGATTTGGAAAGAAAGACTTCCCTGAAAGTTAGGAGGAATTGTCTTTGCGACAAAATGAGATCCCTTTCATTTTTATTTAAGCTAAAGTTTTGAAGTGTTTTCTACCTTCCTATGTCAGGTCTACTTCTACCTTTTATTTTTTTTCCCCTTGTAATTTTTGCATACCACTTCTGGAAATTTTTAAGTTAATGGTAATTTTTCCTTCCTTCAGTTCCTCTTCCGAATTTCATAGCCTTCTTCAATCTAACTGATAAAAACATCTTTCCTTTCCAAGGAATACTTCCACAGATTGTTCTGACACCCTGAAATTAGTCTTGCCTATACTAAAACCTATGAGGCAGCAAACCTTGAAAAGAAGCAAAACAAAAGAAACATCAAATACTAAAATGCAGGTTTTTTGTCCTATAGACAGACTTTTCAAGATCATCTTTTCATTGCTCACTGTTCCTATTTTTTCACAGTGTTAAATATCACAAGATACAAAGTGGAAAAGAAAACAAAGGAAATAAAAACAAAAGTCACGTTTTCAGTTATGTTCCGTCTGCTTGAAAAAGAATCCTTCTACCTACGAAGATGATTACTAGTTCAGAGAAAGTTTTAAAAAGCCATACTAATTGTTCAAGCTTCAAAGTTACTACCAAATTCAAATCTTCAAATTAGTAGCATATTAAAAAAATCCAGAGATGAATCTGGATTAACACAATTAACTCCAATTTATCTAATATAACATAAAATTTCCCTAAATATTTCTGATATTTCCTTTATTCCTCTTTGAAAAGTGTATTAGTCTGTTACATCATCATTTAAACTGAGTGAGGTCAAGTCTTAGCTATCTTTTTACTGCTTTTTTGTTTTATTTTATTTTGGTTTGGTTTGATTTTGCAGCAAAAAAAGAAATTATATTAATATTGAAAGAAATAATGCATACATGTACAGGAAAACATGATTCTACAATTGAATTTAAATTTTTGTCTCTTCTTTGTAATTGTTATCTATCTGTAATGCTTGAAAGCTGTTATTGCTCAATACCTTTGATTAACTGGATTACTGATAGTTGAAGTGCCATGGGATATAGGTAATTCACACTACATATACACTGCATATGCATATATATATATACACATATGTATAGGGATGATATATGTATGTGTGTATATATATACATAAATAACATTTATATTACATTTTAATTGAATATATATATTTAGATATGTATACTGATAGAAGATTATATTGTATTGTATTATATGATATTACATTATATGATATCATAATATTATATACCTTAGACAGGCAGATTAGTCAAGGACACAACAGAAATATGAAAGAATATTTCTTCATTGTAAATAAATGACGAAAGCTTTATTACATGAACTTTTTCTCAAGATATATATCTTCTTTCAGACCTTGGAAGTCTAACATTCACATGCTCTTTTTCTCTTTTCCCACCTGTCAGAGAAACCCAAACCAACCACCCAAACAAACAAACAAACAAAACCAAAACCAAACCAGACTAAACGAAATCAAAACAACAAAAAATCTCACCCTGAAGTTTTGGTTAGGAAGTTGATATTTTTCACGGACATAAAAAACACTGACCTGTCACAACCCACACTTTCCATAAGCTGGTATGTATCACTTGAAAATATGTGCCAGTGTTCCCAGACAGCATTTTTCAACTTTCTAACATCTGCTTAATGTAACAATTCCAAAGTCATGAACAAAACTGCATGTTTTTTTCCAACTGTTCTTTTTTTAAAATTATTCTTTGATTTGGGGGAAAAAAAAATTAGAATTGTCAAACATATCACAGGCAATTTTGCATCTGTTTTTCTGATACAGTGGGAGAGCTCTGAAGTGCAGCAGAACCAGAAGACTACATTCAAAATTGAGCAAAACCCTATAGAATTGCCAAATAACTAGTATGAAATTCACAGATTTAGGGACAAAAAAATCAGGAAAACTTGAGCTATTATTTTCTTCTGCAAATATGCCTTAAAATTCTTTCAACATATTAACATAGATTTTACTCATTTTGGTAAGATCCTGATACAATTTTTTTCTGAAATTCTGGCCTACTTTGAAGGACCATAAATTCTCAGATTACAGTAATCTCTGAAAATCTGATATTATAGTATTTGAAAGAAGAGCCAAAGATTAATACCAATGTTAATAAAAAATAAAATAAATAAAATAAAATAAAATAAAATTCTTCACATAGAAAAATGTAGAATCATAGCATCATTTATGTTCAAAAAGACCTCCAAGATGATCAAGTCCACTCTTCATTCTACTGTTGCTAAATCCACCACTAATCTATCTCTGTAAGTTCCACATGTATGAGTGTTTTAAATAAGTACAGGGATGGTGACTCAGCCACTTCCTGCATCACTGCTTGGCATTTTTCAGTGCTTGGCAACTTTTGGTGAGGAAATATTTCCCTATATCCAATCTAATCCTGCCCTGCTGCAACTTGAAACTATAGCCTGTTATCCTACCTCATGTTACTTGGGAGAAGAGTCTGACCCCACCTGGCTATTACCTCCTTTCAGGGAATTCTAGAGGGTGACAAGGTCTCTCCCGAGCCTCCTATTCCTCAGGCTAAACAATCCCATATCCCTCAGCTAGTCCTCCTAGGTTTTGTGCTCAATGAGTGTCCAGTGTTCTGGAATTCAATAAACCTTGACTCAAAGTAATTAAAACAATTTGGAACAGTATAGCTATTTTTTGTTTCAATCTTCTTTTAATTGGGTCCTAAGTTATTTAGGAATAATCATCATAATGAAGACCTCATGCAGGCACGAATGCTGTAAATGTTTTGGTTAACCCTAACAGAAACCCTTTGCTACAGCAGCACACTGAAAAAAGATAATCGAAACAACTATGTCGTGCTTGCTACACATATAATGTCACACTAAACAAAGCAACCTGTTAATAAATGTAAGAAAAAACCAAACAGTTCCATTAGGCTGAAGTGCAAAGTAAGTTATGTTCAAAAGTTAAACCTAGCCTCCAAGAAGGAATGGAACAAATAGTGATTAAAGGGAGACCTCCCATCATTCTAGATTCAATGTCAACAGTTTGCTGACACAGAATAAGGAGTCCTTTCTTAAATATTTAGATGCTGAATGGGAACTATTTGACAGTCATAAGCTTTCATATCACCTGCTTACATGAAATACTTTTGTAAAAAAAAAAAATATATATATATATATATATATATAAAGTTCTCTCTCAAAATTTAAACTATAAACTGAAGACATGAAGAGACAAGCAGAAAATAAATGTGCATGCATGTTTGAATTTCATGAGCTGTCTGTTACCATGTCGGCATTTATCTTCTTGAAGCAATGTTAATGTAATATAATTAAAACAGCACATGACAGTGAAGAACACTACTAAATGCTTCTAAAAATGTATGTTGCTAGGTGTTGCAGTGTTTTTATTTTTCACATGAAAACATATGTTCAATCAATATACTGAGTCCTACCTTGTTTCACAATTGGAGTTCAGCGACAAGTTCACGTGAAAGCAAAACGCCTGAATTAAGAAGGCTTCCAGTTAAAGATGCCCTTTCTAAAAAGATATTGCAGTCATGGCCCATTGTCATTCGAGGGCTACACTCAGCCTAATGCCTGCCCTCCACCTGTCCCTCTCCATATTTTGTAGAAGAAGACAAAGAAGTGGATTGTCTCACTAGCTAGGTTTAATCGGTCCGGTCCATCATTTAAATTATCAGCAAAAGAATTTAGTGTTACCATTTTCTCATCAAGAAGACAACAAAAGTGAGACCAATTCTTTTATTTTACCTGATTTACCATGGCTTCATTGGGACCTTATTCTCTGTGCCTTGTTGAAGTGATGCCCTTAACACTATTTTTTTACTGTATTTTTAACTTTTTGATAGGTGAGGTTTCCCAATTGGCTTCTGTTTCTTCTGTAAGTCTGATGAAACATTGACATCTGCACTGGTTAAAAAGAAATCTGCCTTCATCTTTATGTTTTATCTAGACTCCCACAAACCAGTAGCCGGATTGGATATATTTATCATTTACAGTCTTCTAATGAACTAACCCTCCCTTTGGTCTCTGGATTTCTTGCAAGGCTAAGCACTGAACTTGGCTGACTACCCTTTCCTGTATTAACAAGGTCTGGGGCTGAAACATCAGAAATGGAAGTGACTGTGAAAGAAGTTATACTTTTTCAGATTGATTGATAATAGTTAGAAAGCAATAAGAAGGGAAGGCAAGCTAAAAAGATGTAATAGAAGTACAGTCATAACAGAGACAGACAAATTACTTGGTCATTACATAAAAATATGGTTTTGCACTGTCCTTATTGTCACTATTTCTGCTGATACTTGTCTTTGTTTGTGTTTGCTCACTTTCTTGTTTCATTGCCAGTCTTACCATGTCATCCAAATCCAGCCATCTTCAGGCAGAAAAACACTGATCTCTTCAATTATTTTCTCTCAAAATTAATTAGAATTATTTTTTGTTCTTTACTTAATTTGCAAGTGTCTTTTTCTACCTAGGTCTCATTTCTTTGTTCTCTATGTTATTTGAAATTTAATCTCAGACAGGTAACATTACATAAATTCAATTGAATTAAATTAAACTTTTGCTTGATGGTTTGTAGGACCATTCATCCATCTCCAAAAATAATTAAATGGAACCATTTGCAAAAAAATATGCATGAAATAGAAAAGCTGAAATGAAAAGCAATACACCAGAATAAATAATATACTTAATATATTTGCTCATAAACCACAACCATATCCAATATAAATGTAGGACAGCAACAAGCCCAAATCTTGACAAAACCAAATTCTATAAAGGTGTATTCTTCTTCATGCAGCGAATAAGATTACCTGGCACTGACATGGAATAATGGTGTAAACTGAAAATCTTTGTTGATATATCTTTGGAACTAAAAACTAATCTGTATGCACTATTCTTCCACGAAGAAAAGCTGACTAGATCTGCAAGATACTGAATTTACACTTTTCAGGAGTGCTTGAATCTTTCTGTCCATAAAACTATACTGATCATGTATAATCTCTAGACCCTAGACTCAAGAAATCAACAACAAAGCTCATCAAGTGTAAAGGTACTAGCCACTCAGCATGCAAACCTCAAAAGGAAAATAATGTTTTATTTTTCAGGCTTTCACAGAGCAGAAGGGCAGAAAGTATCCTGAAATATAATATTTCAGAAATTCTTTTGACTATTAAAATCTGATAATTGCCTGATTTTCATGTGATTCATTTATATTTATCTATAAACCCAAAAAATTATACTGTATTATAAATCTTTTTTTGTGGCTCACCAAGCATGCTGCTATAGCAGAAACAGCTGAACAGTTCTATATATTAACTGCAAATTTCATTTTTATGAACCAACCTAGGAATATGACAATGCTCAGACTAAAGCTTGCTTCAAGATACCAAATACCATGGCAGCTTGGAAAAATGAAGAAATCACAGATGTGCTGCTATGTAGTTATTATTCAAAATAATTCATCTTAAATTTATGAGATATCCATGAAAGACTTTTTTTTTATGAATCATAAGTAGAAATTTTATTCATATTTAAGAAAACCCAACCAAAAAAAAAAAAAAAAAAAAAAAGAAGGAAAAAAGAAGCAAATAATTAATCTCATGATTTTATGGTAATTTTGTTTTTCTGGCAATTTTTTCTTCAGTAAGAAAGAACATTATTATGTGTAGTATTTTAAATAACAGTCAAAATTGCTGTGTTCTCTTTTGTTAAGAAAACAGAGAATTTCACCACTATGTATGTTTTAATGAAAACTATGAAAATGAGTACACATAGTAAAATAGCAATAAGTTGCCTATATGAAAATCTATATGAAATTGGTATAGATGTTCACTGACAAAAAATGATGCCTCAGAGTACTCATATCTGGGGACAAATATAGGGAGTTCTTCAAAATACTAAGATTCAGATATACAGAAGATCCATCTGACTTCAGTGATCACTTGGGCATACGGATTTTAATGTCTCAGGATTAGGGTACTTGATATCTATCAGAATTTCATACTAAATAAAAAATATTCTCAAACTTTTGTTGAAGAAGCACAAATAAAAGTCCTACTTTCATAGGAGCTGAACATAAGCCGAACAAGGTAATACTCAGGGATTTTTTTTCCCTTTGGATACTTTTGATACTTTATAGAGGTGATAAAAATCACAATGGGGAAAACTACCAGGGTACTATAAGCAGAACTGTCTGAAAGAAGAGCTGTGCAGCACTATGCGACCAGACTGTGAGGGGGTGTCTTGCAATCCACCTTACCGCTGCAGTGTACCCAGCCAAACACATCCAATTCAAGCTTGGGAAAAAAGAAAGAGAGTGGGGACTTTTCAAACCAACTTCAGCAGCTGTTCAATTAAAAAAGCCTTAAAATTAAATAACAGAATTAAAAACCTGCTTCTTCTCAAAATAAAGCCTGTTCACCCATATTCTCAGTGAAGATGCTGCCTAAACAGTGAAGAACCAAGTTAAAGAATTTTGTTTGGTGAAAAATCTATAGTTGCTGAATATTCTCTTAAAACTAATAGAAAAATATATTTACAAATAATTAAAACTCTTTTTCTGTCAATCCTAATGACTATGTTAATTTATTATACTTTTTAAATGTGACAAAAACAGATAAGTGAAAAATATTTATTCTTGGAAAAATTCATCATTTTTTAAGGCATGCCATACTTTTCAGATGTCATAGTTGTACCTTAATTCCAGGTTTTTCTTTTGTGTTTAGAAAAGTGAACTTGTCAATTTAGACACCTATGTATTGCATCTTATGCTATCATTGCTCGAGTGGCACCTCTAATCTATTCAACCTCAAGATAACTATGATTGATTTCATGATTGCTCAAATCCATGCATAATAAATGAACTAACATATGCTACTGGAGTTATAGATTTTGAAGTTATGAAGAAGAGTTTAAACCCTTTCGGAACTTGAGCCTATTCTTATTTTCACTACATTTATAGTTACATGTATCACAGACATAAAATAGAAAAATTCTGCTGTGAAATACATTTTAAGAATATTTCCATTTTTAAGAAAAGTTCTTTCAATTAATTTCAATTTATTTCAGATAATTTTCACTTTCCAAACTGACTGCTGTATATAGCAGTAATACTGTATACAAGTAGTTACCTTTGATTATTTCTGCTGTTTATAAGATGAATGCCCTTTAGAGCAACCACATTTTCATAGATAAGAAAACCTGCAGTACTAAGCCAAAATACCTTTTCTGTTTAAAATATGGAAAAAATAATTAGTTCTGGGACAGAAAAGCTGCACGAGTGATCACAGTTTACCCACACATTCTTCACATTTAAGAGAGGATTTTCTGTTTGGTTGGTTGGTTTTGGCTTTTTTTTTAACTTTAAAATGAACACCCCTGAAGGGCAAATGACTCTCAGACTAAGAACTGATGGACTGCTGAGATAGGGATACAAAAAGACTCCTAATCTGAAAACAAACAAAAGAACAATTGCATATAGGCTTTTTACTTCTGACCCAACTCAAATACTAATTTCCTACAGAAATATCACTAAGTCAGCCTAGGATAACAGTATTAGTCAAACGCTAAAAAGCACTACTAGAAAAAAACCCAAACCAAACAAAAGAAACGTTAAGAAGCAACTTCACCAGGAAATATTTCTCTAATTTCAAAACAACTTCAGCCATAAAGTTGTAACAAGACAGTAGGTAGAACATTGTCAGGTGGCTTTGCTTCCACACATAGCATTTTAAATGCTGCTGCCTAGCTGTCTCCAGCAATTACTGAAGTAGCACTGCAGTCTGTTATAATAAAGGAATGCAGCAGATACAGCCTTGGTAACGCAGGAGGATTCGTCCAGAACAAACTATCCACAGAGGAGAAGAGAAAGAGTAAATGAGAAGAGATCTTAAAGCCCTGAGGTTTATTATTAACATCAGTAGCGGCAAAGGAAAGTCAGGTTTTTAGACAAGATTTTAACTTAGAAGTCTAATTTTAGATGTTGGGATCCTCATGAGTGGCCCTATTTGAAAAGTTAATTGCTATCCTCCATAAAGTCTGAAAAATAAGCTGTTGAGAATGCCAAAGGAGACCTAGACCTGTAATTAATAACAAATGCAATTCTCTGTAGTGTCTCGCTTCAAACCTTACATGGCAGTGACAAAATATTTCTGTATTTTATTCTGATTCTGTGACAAAATTCTGTGAAGCACACTGAGAATGTGAAATTAGCACTTAACAGGTAGTAAAGAGCTTTGTCAAAATATTCTTCCTGTTTTGCAATAAATTTCTACAGAGGTGGCAGACACTCTGCCTGGACTTCACAATTGGTTTTGTATAATCTGGGATATTAAAGGCCATAATACTTCCTGAACTTTCAGAAGAAGATGCAGTCTCAAGAGTTTATAGATATTACCTACATAAAAATAAAAGACAATAGTGCCTAACTTCTGCCTTCTAATGTAAGATGATGTTATAAATAATGCTAATCAGAAAATGACCCTTGAAATGGCTTTGTGATTGAAACGAATACTTTAAAATATTTTTGTAAAAATATTCCATATTTGTTCAGGGAGGAGAAAGAAAAAAGCTGTCATATCTGCTACCTGACATAAATTTTACTGTGTCAGTGTTACCTTCTTCCAATCTCTAATAATTTTTAATCAGTTCTAGAATACTAAGTCAAGCATCATGATGATTCATCTTCGATTCACAACAGATCCTCCATACTTCCTGAAGAAATAACAGAAGCAGATAGTTTCCAAATAAATGTTTCTTAAACGTTCATAGTTCCAAAATAGTGATTTGGTTTTTTTTTGCTATTTGGGTTTTGTTGTTGTTGTTGTTGTTGTTGTCATTGTTGTTTTCATTTTTTTTCTGGTCGGTTCTGATTAACAATAGGACAATTTACCTCTTCTACAGCTTCTACCAAAAACTATCTTGATCATGGATAGCCCAATATTTGCAGAATGATAAAACAAAATTTATGTCCCTTAAATGTGCCATTGCAGGAATTTGCACAATTTCATTGCTTGAGTCTGTAAATGAAGCAACACTCTGTGAAGCTCTTACACTCCACAATAAACAATATGACTTCAATTTAAGGAAGGGGCATGCTGAGATGTATGACAATTGAGATAATTATTTGCCAAACTCAAATATCTTCCTAAACCAACTAAAAAATCAAACTCACTCTTTTTCCTTGATGAGCCTTTTAAATCTGTCAGGTAGCTTGCTATATTTTCTTGAGAAATTAATGGAAGTTAAACAAAAATACAGAGGGATTAGTACCCTGCCAGTCTTGTGAAATCAAACACCTGCCCTTTAACATCTAGAATTTCAATTAACACATCATTCAAAAAATTAATTTATGGTAGTACATGAAAAATTTCCTTAATTCTGAAACCAAAAAGGACTCTATCAAAAGACTCACTGACTACTTATTTCCAAATTTTCCTCTCTCTAGAAGATGGAATATTACAGAAGGTTTTCGTTACTTACATATCATGCAGTCCAAGTGTTAATCACTATTAGTATTTTAACTCAGTCAGCAGTCTAGGGTTCCAGGGGAATTAAAATTCAACACACAAATGAAAAATAAAACACAGAAAATATTAATGTTGAGATAACATAGAGCTTCTTCAAATTTCAACATTGTATGAGCATAACAGCAGTGCAAGAAGAAGAAAAAAACACCCCAAAACACTGAATTAGTCAAGCTACTGAATTTTTGCAGCTAAATGTTAGAGCTTTAGCATGCCAACATCCAGAGAAGGATTTAATTTTTATACTGTAGCAAAATTTAATATGTGAAACTCCTTCCAAGTTTTACAGTCATATAAATACATAATTTTAAACAGAAATAAAACACATTCAGTAGAGTCTAGAGATAAGATACAATGCTACACTTATTTGTGCTCAGAACTTGAGAATACGTTGATTGAAATTTTAGACCAAACCATATTGCCTTACTGGCAGTACATTGGACGTGGCAATGCAAACCATCATAAAAAAAAAGACAGAAAATCTTCAAAAAATCCTGCTAGTATGTAATTCAAAGGAGGAAAAAGAAAGCTGAAAAGAGCAACCCTCCCTGGGATTGCTTTTTTTTTTTTTTTCCTATTCTTTTTCTCTACAGTGACTTAATGAATTCTAATGAAATTACATGCTGGTGAAAAAGTCTCGAAGGATTTCACCCATTTACTTCAGATACAATTCTAACTTTGGATTTGAAATTCATAATAATGAATAGCAAGAAGAAACCCCCCTTGTTTTGTTTGATATTTTTCTCACAATCAACGGGGAGAGAAGAAATGGACTCTGATCAGCTTCCTAAAGGCACATCACCACCCTAGAGAGCAGCTGGTCCTTTACAAAAGCAAGAATGCAAACATCCATGAATGTAGGTATGCTTGCATATCCTTTAGACATCTGCAGTCTCATGAGAATTAATGTATTATTTTCAATGAATATTATGATTTTATTAATTTTAGTTGTTTCCTCTCCTTTCCTTTTTCCAGCAAAGTTTACTGCTGGAAAATTCTGCTGTATCTTGGTAGGCTATAGATAAATTTTTAATTTGACAACAGCTGCATAGTCTTAAAAGGATGAATTTACATACTGAAACAAAATAGAAGAGATAGAAGGAATATATTCAGTGGTTTTCACATTCCTGAAAATGGTGGTTGTACATCTTACTATCTGTATTTACTGCCTCTTGTGACACATTAGCCATAATTATTACACATTACCAGCCCATTCCTGTATTAGTCAAATTTATTCTTTTAGGTGAGGAAGATTTGTAATTTTGATTCTGATGTGCTCTGTTAGAAAGGAAAGAGCTTCTAGTAAGAAAGTGCACTAGATTTATTAAAAAAATAATAATGAATATAAAAATGCAGCTTGGAGTGTTCTGGGATGTCCCTTAAGCACGAAAAGAAACAGTAAGAATAATGTTCAATTTTGTCAGTATACACTGAGAGAGGTAGAGAGGGAAGATTAGAGGATAAAAAAATTGAAATGAAGAAAAAGAACTAACAATCTGAAGCCTTAATACAGTATGTTGGAAATGTTCAAAAATGGCACAGAGATGGGACACCTCTCCTATGAATAAAGGCTGAGAGAGTTGAAGTTGTTTAACCAGGAGAAGACTCCATGAAAATTTAACTGTGGCCTTTCAGTACTTAAAGGGCACTTGTAAGAAAGATGGGACAAACCTTTTAGCAAGACCTCTTGTGACAGGATAAAGGATAATGGTTCTAAATGAATTATTGAGTATGAGTATGAGTATGAGTCTCTAAGAGACTTCAGTCTCCTGAAATTTGCTGAAAACCATCCTCACACGGACGTGCATCTTCTAAGACAGCCCTTGTAGACAACAGAGCTCATTTAAAAGAGAAGGAATGTCCTGTGATATAAGTTCTTTGCCCTAACAACTGAGGGGGTACTTAAGTGTGTATTCCCTTTTCCTTCTTGCAGTATTGTCCTGGGCACACAGATAAATGGGCACCTTCATGAGCTCTCGCCCTCATTGTTCACTCTTGTTTCCATTTATGCAACAGCTCTCTAATTCAATGATTTTCATGCTGGCTATTCTGTATGGATTGCTGATGTCCTTCTTTTTTTCCTTAACCCTTGCAGTCATAGATCCAATTCAATAAAAGAACAAAGCACCCTGGACTTTCTTTAGAAGAGTGGGCAAAGGCCAGGAGGAATATATTGGTGCTACTAAAGGCATTTCCAGACATGTTAGAACATTTTTTTTTCTGTTATACATCATAATAGAAAAAAAAATCTTGCTATTTCTTGCAGCTCATAAAACAAACAAAGAAAAAGAAACTCACAGAAGTTCCTCATTAAGCCAATACTGAATTTAGCATTTGAGAGTGCTTCATCCAAGCCACCTCTCTTCTCTGTCCTGCTGCATGCATCACCATTTTTTCCATTTTCTTCTTTTATTACATTTAGCTTGGACAAATGTAACTGCTTTTTCATGCAATATAAGTAAGACATTGGTTTGTAAAGTCATAAAGATTATAATATATTGTTTTTCTCTCTACTAATATGTTATAAGGTGAGAAGTGTTTTATGGCTCCTCCACAAAGAATATATCAGCTCCAGCTCAAAGTCATAAAGTAGCAAACTGAAAAGTTACTTTAATTAAAAGGTTTTAACATATAGCACTACTGAATATGCTTAACTTACTGATAAATTAAGCACATTAAATTATGAAGTGAAAACCCACTCTTGTCACCAACTGCCTTCAATATCACCATCAGTGATATTTTATGCATCAGTGCTGAAAAATAAAACCTTTTCTGACAGTTAAAATAAAAAAAATAAAAATCAACATTGTGTACAGGTTTGGTATTGTAGCTTCATTTTCCTTTTTACCTGTTCTACATTTTGTTTTATTTTGCTGTAGGAATGGTTGCTAGAGGCGTGAATTTTTATTAATAACGTAACACTGCTAAGCATTTTCTTTGATAGGTAAGCATTTCTCAGCTATCTAGGTAAGGTACAACAAAGCAAATTTCAACAAGAATATTTTATATATTACAAAGAGGATCATAATTAGCAATTTTGTTCAGTGTCCTTCAGGATTTCTTTTAGATAGGGAGAAGTTTGTTGGGAAAGTTGTAGCACATATTTATGAACTGATCAACCTACTCTTCTAGAAGAACATAAAATCATCCTTAAACTCACTTCACTGACCATGTGGCAAATATCTGAGGTCTCAAATGTAAAAAAATGCTTTTCAATATAAAGGTCTCTCAGGATTTTTTTCTGACAAATGATTTTTTTCTAATATGAATGAGGCACTGTCCTGCAATTAAATAAAATCTGTATGGGCTGGCATACTCTTAACAATTTTATTTACTATTAGTATTTGAAAGTTAATAAAGCATAAGGAAATTGTGGAAATGTGTTTTCAGTACCAAAAATTGCAAAGTAAAAATTAAATAATAATAAGCCAGAACTCACAGAAGAGGTACATTTATGCTCACGTGAAGTCCAAACCTAAGATTGTGGACCCTAAATCACTGCTGCATAGGTCAGGACACACTTTCTTTACCAGCATTGGAAAGTTAGCCTTCAAAGTGAATCTGACACCATTCCACTCTTATTATAAAACATACTTTTTAACAGAAATATCAGAAAAGTGCAAAAAGATTTTGCAATTTCACATAATAGAATGTTTTCTGCTTTTTTAAAAAAAGTAAAAAGCATTGTTAAAGATGGAATACTCTGTTCCCTTAATCAGAAATTAATTAAAAGGTTATAAATTCTACTTCAAACCAGCTGAAGACTGGATGTCCTTCAAGAACACAACATGTATGAAACATACATATAATCTAAGGTTTAAAACCAACCCTGCAAAATACATAGAAATTCTTAAAACTAAAAAAAGAGTTTCCTCAAATCTGACTTGCTTTCACTGAGTTTTAATTAGAGTGTTATTAGGAAAGAGAGCTCAACAAGAAGGGTTTAGAGAATTTACTAACCTCCTGTGCCTACAGATGGAACCAAAATGAATGGTAAAATTGTGTAAGAACAATGCATGAACTAAGATAAGGGAGGTTTAGCAAGTAAATATGATCTCTATATTTCTGAACTGTTAATGCTTGACATTACCTCCTCCACTGTTCCACGGTCTGATGAAAGTACAGCAGAACTAGTTCATTGCCCTATCTCATGAAAATTACAAAATCTCCCTCCAGATTTTTTATTCTCTAAATTACAGAATATTCTGAGTTGGAAGGGACGCAGAAGGGTCATCAAGTCAAACTCAAAAAAGTGGCATCTGCTGAACAAAGAGTTTAAGTAACTTGGACAATATTTACTAATAGCTGCATGATATCCCAAAACTAAAGAAAATATTATGAAGGGAAGAAATTAATACATTTCTTATGACACCAGGGAAGGGACTGATGATATTCCTTGTTTTGGAAACTTCCAGCTTCATCACAAATTGGACAGTGGTCATAGTTCTGGGTGTATTCTTTTAAAGAGAAGGGAAGGAAAAATGTTGTTAAACAAGCAAAATTTTTCCTTTGCTTGCTTCTAAACTGTTCCAATTTATGATGTTTGTGATAAGACATAATGCACAGAAAAATGTCAGTGCAGACATATGACTTTGCAGACATAACTACATACTGAGAATATACTACACACTGTTTAATTTCAGTTTTCTCTCTTTTTTTCTCACTACCTTTGTAATATTTTATCAGTCTAACCTTCATTCTCTTTCCAGCTGTATTGCTTTACTTCCTCTTGTTACAACTTCTGTCCTCCTTTCTGAGCTGATCTCTCCCTGTCGTTTATGACCCTTCCACCCATCCATATCTATTGTTGGCAAATCGTCTAAAAACCATATTTTCATACCTCTATTAAATTAGCAGATCAAAGAGCAACCTTTGTACAAGGATTTTATAACACTTTCACTTTCACAAATGTCTCGTAGACAGCAAAAGAAAGCCAATATGAACAAAAAAACCCCAAATTAATAAAGAAGATGAGAAATTAGGGGATTCCTTGTCTCTATTCTTAATGCATCTGAAATTGCAAGAAAAGCCCCAGAAATTTTCATTAAGATGAGAACAGGGAATTGCTAACCCAGAGTGGCTTAGCTTATTTGGTCAAATTGAATCTGGTAATTGATACTAGCTGATAAACTGGACATGCCCAGAAGTATCTTCTACAAGTTAATATGAAGAAACATAACAACTTAACAGAAGCATCTTGTAGCTTCTGTATTGTAATGACACAGTGGCATGAACATGGCATGCACCTTTATTCCAGGGTTAGATCAAACACCACTCAGTTTACCAATATGGGAATAGAATAAGATCTTGAACATGAAGGTAGATGTGGGATTCTAAACCTGTGAAATTGATTTTAAAGAAATATATTTGTATAGTTAGTACAGTCACAGTCAAGTAGACTCACCCACCCTTTCAGCTTAGGGAAGTAGACGTGATAGCTCTTGAAACATTTACTCTGAGCATATATATACTTTGTCTCAATGATGGCAGGGTACAATTCAGTATTACTCAAAAAAATCACAGTAACATTTGGTTCTGGGGAAACTCTCTACTCTAAATGGAATCTTTTCCAAGACCGAACAACACAAGGGAGCCAAGGTATAAATACCACATTGTCTCAGGGCAGCACTTTGGTTTCTTGCCTGTATAAAAGCTATTTATGAAAATGTTCCCATACCTGTGGAAAGATACTTAACTTCACTAATTCTATTTTCACAGACAAAGAGTGTGGAATTAACAGACAAGGTTTCATCTTGATGATACTGCTTGCTACAGTAATGTCATGTAACATTTTTTATATATCAAAGTCCATAATTATATTAAGATGAAATATTCTAATTTCTCTTGAGAGTTTAATATTGCATTATGTTTGAAATATTGCTCTCAAAACTGCTAGTAATTTTTTTACACAACAACAACAGCAACAACAACAACAAACACTAACAAAAACCCCCCAAATCAGTATGCTATACTTAATTATAGTGTTTACTGAAGCAGTTCCCCAAATCATCTTTTCTTTCTCATTCCAATTAAGATGCTTAAAAACACATTGAGAGGAAAAATTTTTAAGGACTATAAATCATTGCTAAAGCTGCAAATGAATTCCTTATTAAATGAAGGTGTTTTAGAAATGCCAAAAGAAGACCAAGGTAGGGAAAATATTAACAGTTATCAATACAGATGGGAACTGAAGAGTGACAGGAATTTGATGGCATTTTGAAGCAGCTAAAAATAAAGGCTTAAATAGTTAACAGTAATACTTTTTACCTGTTGCATGACTTATGGCAATGCTGCCTTTAAGATTAGTACTTTTTCAGTAATGAATCACTTTTGGGGTGTGGAATATTTTTTAGGTCAAATTACTCTCAGTTTTCTTTAAACAGTATTTGTCCAGGTGCAATCTCTGATGCAATTCCTTTAACTTCTAGCAAACCATACCTTGATCATTGCACCAATGACATTAAGACAGCACTCTACTTTTCTGCACTTAAAAATGAAGAAATTACATTCTTTTCTAAAAGAATTTTACATTTCTAAAGCCTTTCTTGATTTTCTTTAGGTAAAACAACATACAAGTACATCTGTACACTAAAATAACCATACTAATAACTTTTAAAGGTACACGTCTATTACTGTAAGCTGTTTTTGGAAAAGATGACAGCAAGAACTAAACTAGAACAAAAGTAAGGGGGAATCTCAGAAGTCTGCAGTTGAATTTTTACCTCAACTTCAGATTTTCCAAATGAAGATGCAGTAACAGATTTTCAAATATCTATATATAAAATTTTGTTTGTTTCCAGTACTTTACCAATTGCTCCCATTGTAGAAGCAATGGTATGCAAAATATTTGTACCTAAGAGCATGTGATCATCTTAAAGCTGAGCTACTTTTTCTCACAGTTTAAGTCACTTGACAATTTTTTTTATATGGAGCATACTGACATTTCATAGTTTCATTTATATTTCATAACGAATTCCATGAAGTGGTTAATGAATTTAAGAAAAAAATGCTGATAAGACTTTCCTCCTCCTTCTTGGAAATGACTTTAACCAGGGAATCAGAAACTGATAAATCTACAGAATGATATTGAAAGGAAGCACACTTTGGAGGTTTAGTCCCACTTGCTTCTTAAAACAGGACTACTTAGATCAAGATGCTGAGAATTAGAGATCATAAAAGACCAGACTTGACAGAAGCCTGCAACTCCTTATTAGGTATTTTTTTGCTGATAAATTTAATGCATTTATAAATCTGGATTTATACTATGTCAGATGTGATACCACAGTTTTTCAGTATTTTCAGATTATAAACTTGAATTTTTTATTCTTTTAAGTGCTGCAATTGTTTCTGAATTTCTAAAACTGTCTTTCCACTTTCTAGCACTTCACAGCAAACCATTAGCCAAAGGCTGTGTGTGTTTGTAAAGAAAATAGAAGGGTTTATTCCAGCCACATTGGGGAGTTAGACACTATTAACCCTGAACATTTAAAACTACTTGTCCTCCTGAAAGAGATAGCTCTGCTTTAATTGCACTGACTTTCTTCTAGAGAAGAAAAAAAATCTACAGAAAGGTTTCTCATAAAAGGAAAACTCAACTGGAGCAAACATTTTTATGATCAAGGCTGGAATAAATAACTGCTTTAAAATTACAATTTGAAAGCTAGAAAAGTTGTGGGGTTTTGCCTTATTTTTGTTTTATTTTAATTAGTTGTCCTGGTTTTTGGCCAGAACAGAGTTAATTTTTTCACAGTAGCCATGAGGGAGAAGAGCCTGGGCTGTGTGAGTATGTCTAGGTTGTTATTCTAAGCCACCTAAGGTCATGCTTGGTGGCAAAAGTAAAGGTTTCTTACCTCTGAGAAGAAGGTGGACATGGCTTGTGGTCAGGGGAAAAAACATGGAAGCACAGAGAGTCTGTCTGCAATTGTTTCTTATTGTCCCAGGCTTTTGAGCATTTTTCCATGTAAATCACCCTCTTTTGTATATTTTTGTTTTTGATATTTTTGTGGTTGCTGTCCATTTTTCTTATCTCATTGTTGTTTCCAGTACATTGATTTTATCTCAACCCATAATCTTTGCTTTTTGTCTCCGATAGGAGTTGTAGGATGAGGAGTGACTGGTGATTTGGAGTGCTACACCTAAACCATGAAATTAATAAAATAAACCAGAAAAATAAGATTTTACACACAGATCCTTCATTTCATAGTTTTCCTCAAATTGCAAAATATGGACCTGACAAGGCTGAGAAAAATATGTATGTATTGTACATGCACTTAATGGATAAAAAAAAAATAAAAAAATTATGCACTAACTACACTGTTTGGAACTGAAACTGCTTGGATCCAAGACAAAACTGCATCTCAAAGAGCTAATGAGATACTGAGCACTTGTCCAGTAACTTATCTTGCTACAAACATAAAAGAGAACATCAGCAGGAAAACCATCATCAATACAACAACAAAAAGATAAACTTACCAGGTTGGCACTGCTCATTTTTCACAGTTGTAGTGAATGTCTTCCACTACTTCCCTCCTTCAGACTATCTTAATATCAACCTGATAAGAAAATAAATAACAAAAAACTCAACTTCCAACAAATAAAATACATAAAATAATATTTTAGACAAAATAACTTGAGTTACTGAAATCCTTGACTAGATCAGTATGATGGATTTTCTAAAATTTCATTGTTTTTATATTTCAAGAGTGAGTACATAGAACATCTTTGACACTAAACACTCATAAAAAAGAAAAACATGTCTGTGCAAACTGTTGAAATTGCATATCTACTCAGTTTCTGACTGTTTTTAAAATTTAGTAAATAATAATAGAATCTTTAGAAATGTAATTTATGAAGTTGTAGTTGTACCTGGCAGGAAATAAAACTTGTTGCACATTGACATCTAGGACCAGAAGTAGTCTTTTATGTCTCATTTTTTTCAAAGTGTACTTAATGCTATTGCAGGTTTATATTACTTAGGGAAGACCTTACAAAGCACTATAACACTCAGTCATTGATTAAAAAAATTAAATAATAGCTTTTTTATGGAGGGAGGAGGTAGGGCAGGTGTAAAGGAAAACAACACTGGGGAGCTGAAATCTACAGCATGGCAGTTCTTCAGTAAAAATCCTCCTTCTGATTATATAACAGTTGTAGTATCATTCTTAAAAGTGATAGTCCAGATACTTAGTGCATGAAATTCAATTAATCTTCCATATTTCTACCTGCCACAGGGTTTGACCTGAAAATATTGACTTACTTTCAAGTTTGTTTGTTTGTTTGTTTGTTTGTGTGTTTTTAATTAAGGTGGCATTTTGGATTCAGGACTTTAAACAACTTCTACCATTTTGGTTTTGAGAAGCACTTGGCTGTACAAGATATCACCAAAAACTAGCACCAAACTGATAACTCATTTAAGAAGATCTCAGCTGATATGCTGTAATTTTTTTCCTGAAATCATCACCCATTGGTTTATCATACTGACTAGACAGTGTTAGGTATGGTTAAGTTAGGTTAATAATACTGACTAGTTAGGGTTATTTTAATTTTGAGATGCCAGAGAAGTCAGAGAGGAAGGTATCTTGGCTTAGCAAGTGTCTTTTTGCATAATCCCAGGAAGACAGTATAAACTGGGGTCTATTCATGAAACAAAGGAACAAACATAGGACAGGTAGTGCTAATTTTTCCCCAGGTGCACTTTTAGGTGTGCTCTTATAAATCACTGCTTTGTAGAAAAAAGAGAGAGGCTTGACTCAGCTATCACAAATATGCTTCCAAAGTTTATAACTAACACTAAATCTATCTCTCCGCTTTCTGTTAAGATCTCAGTCAACTGTTTGTATTAGAGTAGTCTCTGCTTCTTAAATTCTGTTGACTTGCAGCTTTTACAGCCACAATATTGTGATCCATGTCGAGAATTGGACCTAATGTCTCAGACTTTTTGAATTTTTCTGTGAAGAAACACAAAGCCACACACCAACTGTCTGGAAAGGACCTCTGGAAGTACCCTGATCAATATCCCAATTCATGTGCTGGATCAGGACTGAATTCAGAACAAAAAATGGTTAATCTAAGTATTGAAAAATACAATTTCATGACACATTTAATCTTAAAAGTTAATAAAGAGCTATAATTTTAGAAATTCTATGTAGTTTTTACAAATTTATAAGGGCTACTTAACATAATTTGTTTTTGATTACTATTTTAAAATTGTTTCATATAATTTTCTTTTACCTTACTGCTATACCTAATTTAAGTACGTGACATCTTTTATCTATCATCCATTTTTAGATATTCCTGCTTCCATATCTGGATCAATGATTTCAATAATTATTTTAATTATTATTAATTATTATTTTTATAGTAGATTATTGTTTTTTAACAATCTACTTAGGTGGTATGAAGCCTACCAGAATGATTTGTGTTTTTTCATGACTTGAGGAATTTTTTTTATGTCATAAGCACTAGAAAATTTCCTCACTGTTCAATTAACTTTACTTTCAGAATGCATTGTTTAAATAATTTTCTTGCTAAAGTATTATAAGGAATTATGTTGTGTGATATGCACTGCTAAGTGGTATTGACCTGTGTTATACACAGGTATAATACAGATCAATGTTAGGAATTGAAGAAGGCTATAAGAATATTCACTTGACCTGTGAGGCATTTGTAGAATTCTTGACAACAAAAACTAAGCAACATAAGTCAAATTCATCTGTTAATGAAGATGAAGAGGCAGTCAAGGTAACCCCAAGAGGCAAACATAGAATAGAAATAAGCACAATCTCTTACTTTAAGAATTTGGGATTAAGAGAGACAAGACCTTTGATATTTTTTCTTAAAATATTTATGCCATTCAAAAGATTCAACTACTGAACTTCTGGATTATGCATAAAGGGTGACATGATAAAAGATTTAAACTCAATATGCTGAACATAAATGTCTGCTTAGCATCCTGCACTTTTTCATACTGAAAAGTCGGGGCCAAGAATTTAAGCTTAGTTCTTGTTTCATTCTACATTTTGTCATTATGGTAAGATCAATCATAAATTATTGTTTCACTGGGAAAAGAAGAGAAACAGAGAAAACTGAGACTTTGAGTTATAGCTCTTTCCTGGAAATAGTCAAATAATTGCTTTAGGAGAACTTCTTTTCCTGTGTTACCTGACTTTCGGCCATTATCTGAGCAAAACCAGCTATTCACAAACCACAAAATAGTTAAAAAAAATAAATATCTACTCTGGAAGCATGGCTATCAGAAGAATACACAAGAAATTGTACTTCAATTTTTACAATGTTTATGTCATGCTTTCAGTGTGTATTTGGCACTAAAACGAAAGCAGAAACTCCTTCTGCCCTTCTCTGACACACCATGTCCTGAGAGTCCTAGCATTTCCATAAAGGAATATTCTTACTTCAAGCACAGGCCTTATTCCCTCCTCTAAATGTTTTATTAAAGAAATTGAAATGTACAGTGAAACCACATGACTGAGGCAGTAAAATTACAGGATAAACAACAGAAAAAAATAAAAGAAAAGCAGAAACACTAATTGTCAATTTTCAGAGCAATCATGTGAGAGTCCTATGCTTTGAGTAAAGCCTAATTTCCTGTCATAGAACTGTGTTTCTCCAAATACATTTTACTCAACAATTATAACCCTATTTCACATATCTTACAGTTTCATAGAATCATAGAACAATTTGGTTTGGAAGGGATATTTAAAGGTCATCTAGTCCAAATTGCCAATTGGCATTTTCTCAAAATTTGTTTCCTCTAAAGAAGTGCTTCAGCAAAGAAACCTCTCACAGATTTTTCATTATAATCACCTAACAAAGATATAATTTATGTAGCATGATACTTTCCTAATGGAGTAACCAGAAGGAATTTCCTCCAGTCCTCACATTAGGGCAACAATATTACATGAGCTACATAAATGTTAATGTCTTGAGACTAACAGAACTAATGGAAAGACTGTTGTAGATCCATGTTTTTATCATACTAGATATCAAATTTTCAGTTTGCATCTGTCTGTGGCCAATTAACACTAATTTGTTTTTGGATAAACTTACTACATGACTTGTAAAGTAGAAAGAGAGCCAAAATTTTTCCTAATACACGAGTGGAATTTACCACTCTGAAAGAAGAGCTACTCTATGATCAGAAAGTAATAAAAGAAAAAAAATTTTTCTTTCCTTCCTACCTTCCTTCCTTCCTTCCTTCCTTCCTTCCTTCCTTCCTTCCTTCCTTCCTTCCTTCCTTCCTTCTTCTCTGTCTTTCTCTCTTTCTCTCTTTTTAGAGAATAATAAAGGAAAACAGCAGGAGATATCCTCAATAGCAAATGACATTCAGATTTTCCACAAAAATGTAAAGATTTGACTGTTTAACTAATCAGATAACTGCTTAAGAATGATGGCCAAACACAGACATCTTATTATTTTGACTATGTTTATGAATTTTAGAGGTTTATTAAATATACAGGTGACATTCAGCTATGATCTTTAAACTGCCAGTACTAGAATCCAAGAGCATTTACAAAAAGGTTGCTTATTTTGTACAAGGATCCTCGCTTTCCCTGAGCAGTATTGGAAACAGACTGCTGCTGAGCTTAACATCTGGTCTGAGTAAATAAAGAAATTCTCAGGGTGAAGAAATCACATTTTGCTAAGTTGTTTAAGTGTCTTCCCAGCTGAGAAATCAGAAATATCTTACCATAGAGCAATGTGAAAAATGACTGAGGACATGATAAGCATTTGAATTAGGAGACATTATTTGAATTTTTTAGGGCTTATTTTTTCTGCTGTGATTTTATTTTTTAACCTATCACAGCTAGGAATATTGAGGAGCTGTTATCTTACTCACTATACAGGACTTATTAATTTCAAAAGGACCAGTTGTACACAGACATACTTTCTCAGTGTAATCAAAGAATGTTGAGGCTTGATTTTAATTGTGTGCCACAGAGAAAATGAAATGGCACCTGCAGAAACAGCATCTTTCACCAGGAAATCTGCCTTTAACCTATTAACCAGTTAACAGACCAGCAGGTATCTAGAGTCTGATATCCCCATCTTTGCCAACAGATGAAAATAAATTTTGTAATTGATTTCTCAAGTGGTTGCATTAAATAGAATGCTCTTCCACCTGACAGAAAATATCCCACTCATTACATTAAAATTGAATGGCACACTTTCTAGAAGGACGGTATGCACATATATACATTTCAGCTGCAAAGCATCTGAAAGATCCTGTCTCTACCCACAATTGATACCACAACTTAATTTATAACTTGAACAAGATGCAATGAAGAGCCTAAGAACAGTGGGCTTGAAAACTAAATATTTTATGAAATTGATCACAGGTAGGAACCCATTTTTTTTTTTTAACAGAAAAATTAGATGACTTGATTTGTTTGAGTACAAGTGAAGAATTCACATATTGTTAGAAAATAGTAAAATCAATATTTCCTATAAGCAGTAAATTAGTTTTTTAATAATTGCCAGCAAAATGTTTTTCAATTCAGAAATACTGTGACTCCCTAACTGTGATTTCTTATTCTAAAAAGTCAGTTGGTGTTCCACGTGACCATAATCTTGTTAGAAACAAAAAACTTGTTTGCAAACAAAGAAATTTGTCTATTGAATTAATGCACAAATTATTTGGATTCCTATTTCTGCACAGTAGAAAACAAGAGCAGCAAAATAATTCTGAAAAAATAGACCATTTATTGATAGTGTTTGAAAAGGACTCCTGCTAGTGGATCTTTAAACAGTAGATACACTTAATAAAAATGTTTTACTTTGGATTGTTTGCATTGAAACCTTTGTTACTCTAACAGATTATATTCTTACACCATAAGGATGGTTTATCTATTTGCAAGTCAATAGACTCTCCATTGATAAATGCTGTGTTGTGTAATACAAGCATTTTAGAAATAGCTTTTGGGTGAAATTAAGTGAGTTTCAATATAAATAAAGAAATTAGGAATATGCAAAAATTCAGGGAGCATTCAGCAAGGTATTGCTGTGGTGATGAAAATACAGGCAGATACACCATGAATCAGTGCAATGGAATTATTTTTTTAAGTAAAAGATCTGAGAAAGTTCTTACATTATGGAGCTTATGCTTAAATAGAGTGGCATAATGCTCAAGAATTAAATTTTTTGGCATCTGACACTGGGATGGAGAGACTGAAGGAAGAAAAAAATTACAGCAAGCGTTATTCTAAGTAATGCTAAAACTACAAGCAACCATGTTAAATCTGTATTTTGCAGTTCAGTATTAGATGAAAAAAAATATACATTTATTTTAATTGTGTTCTATCTTTACATGATTTCACAAAATACTAAATTAAGTTTTAGCCTGAAGTCTTTTAAAATTTCAGACCCTCTTCTTCCCACTCATTATTATTTCCCAGTTATACTCCCCATTTACTAAAGTGAATTATTTTTATCCTAAGAAGTATACATTATATTTAGAAATACCCTAAAGAAAAGTTCAAATGCTGTAAAATTCTCTGACATGGTGAAGTGTGGGGTGCTCACTAGAGGCAGTCATGAGTAGTGACTGCTCTGTCCCTTGGGAAATGGTAGATGGGACAGACGCAGAATTTCTACTCATTCACAGGTCATGCTGCCAAATAGCTCACTGCACAAAATACGCTTCCCTCACATTTACAGTTTGCATTTTTCATGTTTGCTTCTCTGATATTTCCCACAACGACAACTCTGAAAGATACCAGAACATTTTTGAAAGAGCCCTTCCTCAGGGATTTCTTAGACTTCAACCAGTTTAAGCTGTGTCACAATGATTTTCTGGGCAGACTTCTTAGTTTATGTTAGTTCCTGCAGTCAGGCGAGTGGCTGTGCCTACATTTCACATAACGAAAAATACAGTAAGTCACATTAAGCTAGAAGAGCTAATTTTATTTCAGACATAGATTTCATCTTAGATTCCTAATTATTTTAGTTATTATAATACCATATACTACAGTATTGAGAATTCTACATTAAGAATATTAGAGAATACTGTATTGAGAATACTACCTTGATCTGTTATCAGCTATTTCAGTAACTTAAAACTGTCTTTCCAGCACAGATTATTTCAGCCTCCTCCACTAGTACTGTGAAGGGAGCTCAAATCTGCCTCAATGTTGAATCATATACTTGTATTTATCAGTTCCTTTCTTGACGCTAACACTTTGCACTCTCCTATCATGTTAGTCAAGTTCAAAATCCAACTGTCAGCTACATGGAGTGCTCAGTATTTTATGTTTCCTTGTCCTTCTGACTCGCCTTTATCTTCTTAACATGCCAGATTTTATCTTCAGGACTCTATCTATGATAGTAGTTGAACGTAATATTTTTTCTTCTTTGCACCCATCCTTTCCACCCCAATCTTCTTTTAAATTCTTTGACTAATGTTGTCTTTCTCTCATCAACTCAACAGTAGCATACTGGAAGGAAAACAAGAATTTAAACCTGGAATTAAATATGACAATACTTATGTTGCAATAATTTCCTGCTGGCAAATTATTACTAGGGAAGGTAAAATTTTGAGATTTTGGTCTCTCCACTATCAAAAGATAAATAGACATATAACTGGTTAGTACAAAGTTATCTTAACAATTTTTGAGGTTAATATTTCCTACTAATCTTCTCAATTTAAATGCAAGTATTAAAAAGGGAGAATTTCACCACCAAGTACACAACAGTACTTGAACTTCCCCAATTAAATTTAATTCTTCTGGAAATTTCAACCCCTCATGTCATTATAGGGTGCGTTGTGCTAGTTTCTAGCCTATTGGCAACTTACTGTTGGAAAATCAACATGGTAATCCAATAATCAATAAAACCTGCTGCCATTCCTTGGAGTAAAGGAAATAACTTATGGGAGGTTCCAAGTTCACCTTGGCTAGTGCTTCTGATAAACTCAACCTCCATGACTTAGGAGCACCCAGCCACCAGCCTTAAAGAGAGCTGCATCACTCTGTGACACTGCACAGTTATGTGAGGATATAGATTTTGCATACATAATAGTAGTGTGGAGTAATGTGCAGAATAAATCATTAGTACAAAGCACACATACACTGCCGGTGTGTGAATTCATGAATGACTTGATTTGAAATTTAACTAATCAGATTGAAAAGTATAGATTCATGGCATCCGAGAATGGTTAGGGTTGGAAGGGACCCTAAAGACCATCTAGTTCCGATCCCACTGCCATGGGCAGGGATACGTTCCACTAGACCAGGAAACTCAAAGCCCTTTCTAGGGACTGGGCATCCACAACTTCTCTGGGCAACCAGTTCCTCTGTATCACCACCCTCACAGGGAGGAATTTCATCCGAAGTAGAGACTGATCAACATACAGTGTAGCTGATATTTTTTTTCAGTATCAGACACTCTCAGAAAGGGAGTCTTGTGTATAGATATATGTATATATAACCCATGCACAAAAATGCACTATCAGTTGCAACACAGGCCCTATCCAGCATCAATTTTCAGATGTATTATGTGGGGAAGTAAGTACAATATGCATAGTCTAGGAGATCCTGTCATTCTCACCATCACAAAGAGAATAAAACTTTGGTTATTGCATACAAGCCTGTTCCCAGGATGCCTGTGTAAGCATACAGGTTTTTGTTTCTTTTACTCCATATCTAGATATTTTATATTTTTTACAAAGTGGAAAGATAATTGGACTTATTGTTCTTACCTTTTAGGGTGTTGGGAATCTGTGTTTCCAAAATAAATATTATTTATTTTTAAATTATTAGTTTTAAAAAAACCCCAACCCTTTTGTAATTTCAACACAGTTTAAAATATATCACTAGAATTTTTTAAGGTAATTTAATAATAGTAACAAAAATTTATATATTTGCTATTTTTCATACCAAAGCTAAAATTTTTGTCTGTGCAGCTTAATCAGTAGCTTAATGATTATCCTTTTGTCTGTTTCATAGGGGCCCTGTTTTCAATGATGCAATAATTTTACTAGTAACTATCAAATACCACTCTGCAGCTGCAGTTGTACACTTTATTTCACAGTAATATAGGTCTTGCTTCAACTTGCTATGCATCATGTACTCATTCAGTTAAGCAATATTTTTAGTGTGTGTCTTTCTTATATTTTACAAATTTTCATCTTTAGTTCAGTTCCATTCTGTTCTTTATCTGCCTAAATTTCTTTAATAAAAAGAACTACAATATTTCTACTTATTAAATTTTGACTACATTTATAAAATACTATAAATATAATTGGTTCTATGTAGTTATTAATGTTTATATTTGAAATATTTCCCAAATATTTTTAGATATTGCTGATATTAATTAAGAGATGTTAAATTCCCAGGAAAATTTACACAAGAATGGAAGGATCCAGGAGGGAACCAACAATCATGAAAGAGCTAGAAAATATAACTTAGAGATAAGGGGTGTGATAAGTAAATCAGTATGTTCAACACAAGAGATGACTGAGGTAGTACAACACTTGACATGAAGAGGTTAATGATTAACTGTTTTCAAGTTTCACTGTAAGTTGGACAGCAAATGTTGATACAACTTGAGAAAACAATCCCTTTGGGCAGTTAAATAATGTAGAAGACTTCTGTCTTGAAAAAATCTGGCAACTAGGAGGAATGACCTGGCTATAATGAAGTCTGCCTCAAGATCTTGCTTACTTGCATCTACCCATTGCATGTTCCTTAGAAACAAAAATCTACCTGAGAAATGAAATATTGTTTTAATAGCATCAGAATCTGTGAGACTAAAATTTAAGCTTATTATTATGTGATATCTGGGCATGCATAAAGCTTGCTTTCTACAGACACGGAGCTCTGAAATTTTGTTGTGGCAACAAAAACTTTGAATTTATTCTCATAAAATGTAGCTATGATGTATATGTGTACATATTAGGTATCTGAAAAAAAATTTCAACAATGACACTGCAAGCAAAACACAAAATTATTGGAAAGAAAATCTGGTAAAAACCCCTGTATGTTGACCTCATACTTGTTAAACTTAGAAAGTAAAAAAAAAAATTAATATACAACAAAATCTTTTATGTATAATTGATTTAGCAACTCATTCTGGTTTTTTTTCTTTATAACCTTAAAGTCACTTGAGACTTCCTCTGTCTAGGACCTGTATAACTAACTCATTTGAATTTCTGAGGCCCTGATTCATGCTCTGATTTCAACAACCTAAAATCCTCATGCTCAAAAACTAGCCCTATCCAGGTTGAATCATGTTGCTCCAGGTAAGCCTGAGAAATACCAAAGATTTACTCATCATCCTCTCAGGAAGGTGCACGGGCAGGGATGTTAAAATGCCCACGAGACATAAGTGCCAGAAAATCCCACAGCTCAAGTTCTGAAGTCTGTCTGTGCTGGGCTGCCTAGAGATTCTGCTCTGTAAATAAACAGTGCAGAGTTTGGGTTTTTTAACTCGCACAGAAGACCTACTGATATATTATTTCTGCTCTGAGGGGAGGGAAAGAAAAAAAGTAAGTAGAGGAAAGTGATTTCATGTATAAATTCAAATGCCTCTCATTTTTTTTTTTTTTTTGATCAGTTTACAGGATTTTCAGCTAGATGAAGGTGCTGCAAAATCTTGAGTCCTTCAGATTACATTCTGAAAAGTCTTGTGATAGCTTAAAGGTGACCAGCAACACCTTTTAGAATCCAGCACTGAAGGGCATTTGAGATAAGTGCTTAAAGTATACAAAAAAACTACAGAACCTTCAGCAAGAGCTTAATCTGTACTTCAAAGTAGTCCACAAAGATTAATTCTGTCACCTCCTGCAGTTAGAATATTACAAGATGTAAGTTTTCACCAAATATTTCAGAACATGTACATAACTGCTAACCAGCTTAAACTAATTTTCAGTTGTTCTTTTTTCCATTATTTTTTTTTCTTTTCCTTTCCGCAAGACTGATGCCACAAAATCAATTTTCATTCACAGAATACTTGAATTTCATCAAAGAAGCACAAAGATCTAGTTTCATAAGTGTGGAAGAAACACTGCAATTCACAGTCCCAAAATCTGTGTATTGAAACTGTAGGAACATTTACAAGGGGAAAAATATATGGGAATGCCACAATTCTAAATTATTAATAAGACATTAATAATTATTAATGTCTTATCAGCATTACAATCTGAAATCCAGAGGTATTTGCTCTTTTTGAAATCAGGGTTCTACTTTGTTTTTAAAAAGGTCAAAATATAATTAAAAAGTAAAAATTAATTTAAAAAGTAATTCCCACACTGCAAAATGGTATTATTCTATACAATACAGCACATCAATAAAAACACCAGCAAAAAGCCCTTAATACATAACAATAGCTTTTTAATATCTTAGAAATGTACTTTCAAGACTGTAAAATATTATATTTTAAGTGAAGTTCCTCATTAGACAGTATGAGGCATGAAAGATAAGGTATAAAAAGAAGACAAAAAACCCCTTCTTAATAGCAGATAACATAGGGCAAAGAAAATCAATACCCGTGCTTCATTTATTTTATGAATTTGAACATTTAAAGACAAAATGTTAGTATTTTCTGTCTTCTTGGGCTTCACAGACTTGCAGCAGTAATGACAAAAGATTTGCATATTTGCATATTTGCATTGTGATTTATATGAATTTATATTCCAGTGGCAGGTGGTTATTATTCCCCAGTATGAAAGGTAACACCTACTCCATTATTCTGGATTCACTAAAAAACACATTGTCCTACTACTTTGGATAATCATCAAAATCACCCAAACAACCAATCCAAAGGATCATAAACACAGTATAAAATCAAATAAAATGTATGCCAATAATATAAAGATCACATTAAATACCTTAATAAATAAGACTAACCTTTAAAATCTGTGCATCTACTCCTGACTGAAAAATGAGACTAAAACATATATACTTTCAATGCCATTTTCATGGTATTTGAACAATTATTTTTTGGGTGTGTTTAAATGTAATTTTGTGTGACAGTCATACTACCATGTTTAAAAGCCTTACAACCTCAGTCAGATGCAGTTCTTAGAAACAGAAATGCTTTATTAGAAACAAAACAAGGACAGCCAATTTGTGAAAGAAAATTTGAGAAAAGGGTGTGCAGGAAAAATAGAGTATTTCATCATGTTTTTTTAAAAACTGAGTGAAGCAATTTTATCACAATTAAAATATACAGCATGGTTAAGACAGAAGCTGTTTAGTTCTTCTATGAAGCAGTTTTAGCTAAAAATAATAGCCTAAATGAAACATTAAGGCTTTTTCTAATGTTTAAGAGAAGTTAGAAACATCTTGGACTTCCACAAACTTCTACCTGCAGTTTTCCTGTATATTTAACAGTCTGGGAAACTGGAAACAAGACATATTCTATAAGCGTCTTCATTAATTTTTTAAACTGACTGGCATCACTCCTTCAACCTGCTTGGTAGTGCCCCTATTTTTGTCACTCCCCAAAGAAAACAGTAGCTGCATATACACACTCCAGTAACCACGCATACCAATAAGATTTGACCTCTTGTTTACAATAGGTTTCATTAATGTTTAAAAGTCAGACCACATTATTAATGTATTTGCTAACCTATGTAATACTATATATAAGTATTTTTTAAAGCTTCTCAAGGAAATTAGAATTCTATATAATTAAATCTAAACTATGTTCCACTTGTGCTTTATCTTTTATGAGCAGAAATAAATCAACAAAGGAAAGTTGCAACTTCATAGCAAGGCAAATTATGCTTACAGAATTGAGAGTTTGTACCAAGTACAGCTCTAACAGAAGTGACTAAGAGGCTGCAACTGATATACAGCTCCAAGCATGTGTACAGGGCAACACTGACCACCACCACAAGTGCATGCAGTTCTAGGACTGGTAATATTCTGCTGAGCAGATTTTATAGCTGAGGTTATTGTCATCTTTCTCCCAGAGCAGAGATGCAAATCTTGAAGAAAATAAACTCCTTTTTCAGACTTACTTTCTAAAACTACTCTCTACGCAAAGTAAATGCATTAATGTCTAGAATTCTCCCTGATTTATTGGGCTCTTCCCCTTTGGCACACTAGGCATGGAAACCTCAATAAAACTTTTTCAATATGCTCTCGCTCATTCCAGTCACACCAAAAGGTGGTGGTAATGAATGATAAGGATAAATCATTTTTGGAACTGTTGCCACAAATATTTTAATTTAAAGCTTAGGCGGCAAAGAAATAGCACTTCAATGTTAATCTATTTAAAAAAACTTTGTAATTACAATAAACAGAAAGATTTTTATCTGCCACCAATGGAATGCCTCACAATATTTGATATTAACAGGGTACTATGCCTCACAGATTTACAAAGAACAGAGTTATTTTCTAAATACAGTATCTTAGAATTGCAGCTTTTTCTACAGCAACACAGAATTTAAGTTTATATCTCTCTTGAGATTTCTTGACTGTTGGGGCCTCAACACAAAGAAATAGATATTGTAAGATATATTTTTCTGTGTCATATAAATGCTGGAGAATTTGTACACTTAAGTTGAAAGAAAGCACATAAACCAAGATTGAGAGTACAGGCTGGAACAAGATTTGGGACTCACGTCCAATGACTACTGTAATCTAAAGCTGGAATGGAAGGATGGTATCTTAAAAATTACCAGATGCATAAATTATCTGATGCATTTTCCATTAAAAATCTAAAAATCCACTTTCTTCCCAACCTTTTACGTATTGTTGATCGTACATTCCTAAGTTATGTATCTGAAAGAAATGCCATGGGCAACAATATCCTTCCTATGACAGGACATGACTCATAAAAAGAGAGGAGAAAGGATCTATCAGCAGTACCTGGTATCTGCATGATGGTGCTGCAACAAAAGGATGTAATTAATTTTTAATTTCCCTGGCAATCCCCTTTGTAAAGCCAGATAATATTCAGTAGCGTAATCACTCTGAAGAATACCATGGGATGAAAGAAGCATAAACAAAACTTAAAAAAAAAAAATTGCCTTCAGCTTTAAATCTAATATGTTTTTAGGTGTGAGCAAAGAATTTAGAGCTATCACACTGTCATGGTTTTTAAGGATGGTATTCCCCAAATTAGTGTTCCTGCTAAACAACACATTTCTGGCTTATTCTGCCTCCCCATACCCCCTTCCTCTGCAGCAGGATGGGTTGGAGAATTGGAGACTTGAAAGGTAAAGATCAAGGGTGGAGATCAAAGGAGGGCAATGAAGATGGTGAAGGGCCTTGAGGTGAAGCCAGATGAAGAGTGACTGAGGCCACTTGGTCTGTTCAGCCTGGAGAAGAAGAGACTGAGGGGAGACCTCATTGCCTTTACAACTTCCTTGCAAAGGAAGGAGTGAATGATCCTGCTGGGTCTCTTGCAACTTAGCATATTCTGTTATTTGATTCTTAATAAATGCCTTTGCAAACAAAAATGGAAAGAATTTTTTTACCAATTCTCAGTTAAATGTCTTGTGTTCCTTTTCCAATTATTTTTTTAATTTTCAACTCTTAAGTGTTCATGTTGATTAGTATACAAAGGTGTAATTTCGGCCTGAAGTGTAGGTATGGTGGAATGACAAAATAATTATTTGTCTGGCCATCACAAGAATTCCTAATATACCTTTGTGTAATTATTTCTATCTACTGGGAATCATTTTCAAGAGCTGAAAATAGAGATAATAATGTGTTATGAATATAGGCATAAAAATATTTAATAACTAGTAAATAGCTGTGACATGTGTTTTAATGGGTTATTTTTACACTTGTAAAATCCTTTAGGTCAGCAGAGAACCTCAGACAGAGACCATTTCCATGCGGTTTTCAAGGCTTGTCAGAGTATGTCCCTAAGTATGTTAATTACTGCTATTAATTTCTGCTATCATATCCAGATAAAAAGAAAAAGAACAAGAACAAAATGAATTCAAAATATACTTGTCCTGAATCGGAATTCTGGTGTTTCACAGTGTGGTTTTATCAAGAGGGCTGGCAGGGTCAGACATGAAATATTGTCATTTCTTTATGGAATGGTCAACAGTCTCTGCAACCCCATTAGCACAGCATAACTCTTAGCCATAAGCCATTATCTCTGGTGGAAACACTGCCTTGAGGTAAAATCACTCATCAAATTTACTACAAAAGAAATTATGGAAGGGCTTGTGGTTTCTCTGTACTTCTTAGTTATTTTAATTATTATTTAAACTCTCTCTCTAATCACATTTTATAGTCCTTCAAAACACATGCTTTACAGAACCTGAAATTTGATGGAAGCCATGGTATTTAATGAACAGCATGAATAAATAGCAAATAGGAGACTAAGGTGAGAATTTTGAAGTTTTCATCATTTATTTAACTATTTTCATTAAGAAAAGGATATGAGTTTTTGCATTGAATTAATGGCAATTGAAGAAGGCAACACTTCCTTGGAGTTTTTAGGGGATTTTTTGTCTCCTCTTTCAAAATAAACCTACTCTAGATGTAAATACAAATAAAAGGACTTTGATTTAAACAAAATAAATTGGTCCACGTGGTGAAAGACTTATTCCAGGTGGAAATCACCACCACTTTATTTCAAGCGCATTAGTTCACCAAGATCTATGTATTGCTAGACTTTCAAATCAAAAACTGGAGAGCAGGACCTCCACCTACACAAAACACTAACAAAGGAATGTTATTTCTTTTCATAGAAGACATTAAAACTGTTCTTTGTGTAGATAGATTAACCAAAAAAAGCACTGTAATCCTTTTCCTAAAGAAATTACTGATTGAAATCCTTAGCAATCACCACAACCAAGAACATAACAGTAACACCATTTGGAAAAAAAAAATATTGAAAAAAAAAGTGGTGGGAACCACTCAAAAGCTGAATTTTTACAAGTATTCTCATACTTAGCACTAGCTTCACTGTTTGTTGGTATCTTTCAAAAAGGACCAAACACCAACAGTCTTCAGTTTTTTCTATTACCTTTGATCATACAGTTTACAAAATTCAACTTACACAGCCTAAGAATCAGCAAGAAATAAATGAGTTATTTTCATTTTCTGCTGACCCAGATTGTGGTACTGCTGAATTACTCATCTGTGACCTGTGCTTTCTCAAACCACATACTACAATGTTCTGACTTAGCGATACCTGTTTAGCATACATTTTCTTCTCCTGAATTTTTCTGAGGTCTGTCCCTCTCTTCCTCTTTCAGACTCCCCTTGCTCTTTCTCAGGTGATATCTTATGTATGTTGGCACTGCTGCAGTCCCCCAGGAAACAGAAATTCAAGTTTCAAGCTGTGTTCCTTATCTGTTCAGCTGAGAATTGAGAATCTTTTCCTTAAACAGGAGTGCTCTACTCACTGAACTACTAACTGCCATTATTAAAACAAAAATTTCTCCTGATCATTCATTGGAAAAAAACCCAAACAACAGAAAAGAACCAAAGAACCCACCATTACTGCATCATCTTGTTTAGCAGGATAGAGGTGTCTCTGTGATGAAAGTGGATGGTGGTATTATGACACTGCCAGCACTGCTACTGGAATTCCAGCACATCACATAATTGAACTACTTAGGATCATACTGGTAACTCACAAACCAGTGGACCTTTGTCCACACCGCTAAATCTGCCATCAAGTATTTAGCTTGGAGTGCCTGGTTGTCATATACATTGTAGAAAAACGTGCTTTGTCTGCTCATGCTTAAATGCACTGCCCCTATACATTCTCTTGCCGTATTCTTGGGTCGTATAAACTCTGCTACTGAGAAATTATTCAGCTATATTAGCTCTTTGAAGAGAAGAGAAGCTTGTTCCCCTTATCTGTCTTAACCAACTTACTGCCTTACATTAGACTTCACACTGTAATTTAAATTCAGCAATTAGCATTTCCTTATAGTACCATGGAGTACCATACTATAGCAAAGAAAACTTTAAATTAAGTACTATTTTATTATCTTTTTTAAGTGCTTCTGTCAAAAATAGTAACACTCTCAAGCAGTACAATTTATGGATTATTGTAATAAAAAAAAAAAAACAATATGGTCACTTTAATTCTTTACAAGCTATCACTTAAGGAAACAGCTAAAATAAAAAGGTGCTAGTGCAAAAACACCCTCCTTGCCCCCTTCTCCTCCACAACTGCCACAAAATCTTCAATATTATTAGAATAATTCAGTGTTCCTTTATTCTACACTGATTATCTGTAATGGAATATTATGTGAGTTAAAAAAAAACAAACTAAAACCTTTATGTATGCCTCAAAAAAAAAAAACCAAAACAACAAACTATCAATCAGAATTTCAGTGAATAACAAGTAAAACTGAAGGGAGGAGTCTAAACAGTTCATTGATATTTCCTGATTATGAAAGGAAACAATACTGGCTTCAAATGTCTGCATGTTTGTTACTTTTGATTGTTACTTGAACCCTTTAATTTAAGACTAGAAAGAACATTGAAGAATTCTGTGTCTTTGATGCACTATATGTCATCTAAAAATATGCGTGTCTTCTGCAACACATCCAGAGAATTGCTGCAGTGATTCTGAAGGGTGAGGCATAAGTTCTCAAATTATTACTAACAGCTTGAGAAAAGAGAAGCATATAAGAGTCCAACACCACCCTAAATATTCTTAAAGAAATCCAGAAGGACAGATGCTTCAACTTTTTGAGTGTAATTCTATGTACTTAAAAATACTGCAAAAATACATTAACATTCAAGCACAAAGAAATTTGATTGAAAGTAGCATCCATTTTTCAAAACAAGAAAGTTGTTTTTTCCAAAAACTAGTGGAAGTTGGTATCAGAGTTTGCTGAGGAACCTATTAAAGTAGGCTTTGCAGAAAGAGGGAGACGGAACCAAAAAACCAAAAAAAAACCCCAAAAAACCAAAAAAAAAAACCAAAAAAACAAACAAAAAAAAAAACCCACAAAACAAAAAAAAACCCAAAAAAAGAAAAAAAAAACCCAAACAAAGAATGAAAAAACAAAAAAAACAAAAAAACAAAACAAAACAAAACAAAAAAAACCCCAAAAAAACCCCAAAAAAATAAAACCAGAACCTTATGTAGTAACAGAGTGAAGTTTGGGAGGGGTTTTGTTCTTTTTTTTTCCCCACCAGTAATTTAACCAAGGCTGAGACGGTTGGCAGCATATTTATTTTACATGCACCTGGTTGAACCTGTGCATCCTGAATGGATGAAAATTATATGTGAATGTGAGATAAAATGAATTGCACCAAAATGGTGATAAATTACAGAAATCGTTTCAGAAAAAGCACAATTAATAATGAAATTTTGAATATTTTTTCTTAATTTGCCCTTTTTTTCAATATTTCCCTAAATCCTCTTTTCCTTTAAAAGTATAATCTAAGCTGTAGGTTTAACATCTGTATTGCTTAAAATATAAAGCTTTTATTTAAGCACAAGAGTCAGGGTTTGTAATACAATCTATAAATAAGTTTGCATTTAATTTTAAGGAAATGAAAACTCTTAAATATGGATAATAAGTTCTCTCATTGTTGGAAAGAAAATTATATATGGAAACCAATAAAATAAAGCCATCAAATAGACAATATGGCTTTACAGTGACACACAATACTCTTTAAACAAATTGTGGATACATAGTTTCTGAAAATATTTACTTCCTCTAGCATCTAAAACACAGTTCATCAAATGTTGGGACAGCTTTTTAGCTATCCAGACACAAGTAAGCAAATATAAAGATGCTGAGAGCTACTCATTTTAGACTGTTTAGGGAAAGGTGGCAGGCTTTTATTCCTCTACCACTCCCTTTTTTTGTTTTCTTCTGATGGAAAAAAAACATACAGAGAAAACAAGGTTAATTAATCAGAATTTTCAAATAGGAACTATTACTTTAAATGGACACACTATATAAGCAACAGAGTTAGGAGTATGACCTTGGAACTTCAAGTCCAGATTTATTTACTGAACTACAGCATACAAAATGCCATTACTGTGTATACTGCCATATGTTGTCTAAATATCTTAGCATATAGAATTAGGTTGCTGCATGACTTTCTGAATATTTCCCCTAGATGCAACTTCTTCCTAAGCATACAAAATACAGATGCTGTGATTTAGCATGCACTAGGAGGTCTCAGTAGGAAATGTGAATTCAGAGAGAATTACATAGGCTTACAGTTCAAAACCAAATTGATTTTAAAATTGCTATATGGCAACCTACAGTATAAAGCTCTGCACAATTTGGAATCTCTGTTTTTGTCCAGACTATTATCTTTAAGAGTTTAGAGGATGTTGAGATTTGAAGTTGGTCATTTCGAAGTGCACATAATGTTCAGCTTTTATGCTTGTCAATTTCAAATCCACTTCCAGCTGAGGTCTAGAACATAGATTCAGGTTCATCTAAACATAAACTTTCATGTTTTCGACCTGACATCTACAGCAACTGAACCCTTGTGCTTTGTATTTTATGTTGCTGAAAGTACAAAAATAAACAAACCAAAAGAAAATTACTTAGCAAAGGAACATTTTTTTCCATCAAAAGAGATTCTGCTTGTTTGTCTGTGTGCTTTAAATAAATTACAGGTTGTTGAAGTTGTGAGATTGCTTTTGGTAAGTACCAAGGTACTTACCAAAAAGTGCAGACCCATTGTTCTTTCATTACATTAGTCTGAGGATCAGATTTGCAATATTTATTCATAATAAGAATGGAGATAAGAACCAACTGCATTCCTGCCAATGGACACGAGAATGGCTGAACCTGATCCATCTGACTGGGGCCAAAGACAGGTGCTTAGGGAAGGGTGTAAGCATGATGCAAACATATTTTTGTGATTACAGTAGACTTATGTTCTAGCCAAGTTTCTGGTAATGCACTGTTCATAAACATCCTAAGCAAAGGTATTCACTTGAGGTTTAACAGTCTTGTATGGATTTATCTTCTAAGTGCCTCCTGACTACCTAGGCCCAACAGTCTTTTTATCCTAAGGAAACATATACATACCAAATATAACATTACAAAATATAACTTTTGTGAAAGGAACATATTCTTTCACTGCTTCTGAAGTGACTTTTGGAAATATTTTTTAAAACCAGATATATTCTGATATTAGTTTGTTATAATAAACATGATTTTTGCCTGGAAAACCTGATTGTATGCCAACATGTTCAAAATGCAATACCAAAGACTTTCCTTCATTAGTTATTTATACAAATCTCCCAGGGATATTTAAAGCTCCAAAATTCTATTTTTTCAGACATTACTAATTGATTACTGTCTCCATTCTTAAGATGAAGAGATTTAGCCCAATGTTTTCAAAAGATATTGCAGTAATTTTGGTGAAATTTTAGAAAACTATTGCTGACTTATCACAGTTGAAGTCGTATTACTAATTAAATTTATGTGACTTTACACAAGGTTACTGACAGGAAAGATACTGAAGATTGAAGATACTGAAAGATATTAAAGATACTGAACATTTTTCCAGTACAGCACATTATTATATCGAAACTTAACATCTGTAGTCTGTGCCACAATAAGTTAGCAGCATATAACATATTTTGCTAAATTTTTATGTAATAGGTATATACTTTCTGCACACTTGGCTTCATATTTTCACAATTTACACAAATGTGTCTTTAAAGAGATTGTTAGAAACATATTTCAAATGATCCCAACAAACAGGGATTTTTATACTAAAATATTGTTTATGCATATTTTTATCCATCTGAAATTTTTAGTAAAAGCTAGGTTTTCACAAATAGTAAAGGGTCAGTAAAAATGGAAGTTTTAGGGTTGACATAAGTATACACATGACTATATTTTTTAGCTGCAGACTTAGCAACAAATACTGTTGAAGTAATCTTGAAAATAACATATTGTTCATAGTAATTTTGAAAATAATATATTGTTTTAGCAGTTGATTTTCAATAAATGTAAAAGAATGAAAATACCAGTACACCTTGCATGCTTTCCAAAAAACAGCAGTTATACAAAATTACTCTCAAAGCACTGTAATTTGAATAAAAAAAACCAACAACACTGCTTAACTACAAAAGAAGGTTGTAGTTTTCAATGACCAGAGGTAGCAAAAACAAACAGAATAAATCAAACAAAAATCTCCCCCAGATCTGATAGGTTAACATCAAGGTTTTAACATTAAAGGTAATATGGCCAGCTTCTATAGTGATTGACAGAATTTATTTTAACAAAAAAAAGTCTTGCTCAGACTGTATTTGGAAAGCTACAAAAAATTTGTTGTCATACTGCAAACTGTGTACAGAAATGTATACTCCACTTGTATGAAAGAAGATTAGAGATGGCTTGGGAGTTGGAATAATCTGTTTCTGGGAGACTCCTTGCTTTGGGGAAGAAGCAAAGGAATTTTAAAGGCACAATGAAAAAATAAGAGTGGTTCACAATAAGAGTGATTCAAAATTGCAGTAGGTACAGAAAGACTGTTATATTACCATCCTTTGAAATTTCCAAAATTGCTGAAGAAAAATCATTAGTAATTTGTGCTGACTTTGAAGCTAGCCCTGCTTTCAGAAAAATGTTGGACTACATACCTGCAGCAAAAAAACCTTTCTCTAAAAGCTATATGTATCAGTGCTGTGCTTGGCAAAGGTGATCAGAAGAATATAAGAAAAACTTATTTGCATATGATTCTGTAATGTAAATTGTGAGGAAGAAAACTTGACCTCCCTACTGGCCAAAATGATGAAGTGTTAACGAGCACTGCCTCATTTAACATCTGGGGAATACTCAGAGTCCACTCACTGTCTGAATTAATGTAGGTCAACTAAGCAAGCATATTTGACTAGCTTCTCTAGGTCTCACCTCTCTAGTGTTTACTTGTACCCTTATCACCTTGTGTTTTTGCATTTGTATGCTACATAAATGAAACTACAAGGTTCTCCTCCTCTTTCTTCTTCCTTCCCCAGAGTCAAAACACAGGTCTTTTACCCTACTCTGAAAAAAGACCTGAACAGTCACAATCATAGCCTTAATTTCTGTGCTGGTTCACTTGATTTCAACAGGAAACAGGAACCTTGTCACACCATGTCACTTCTACAGGAAACACCACTAGCCAGACTTCCTTCCTTCCTTCCTTCCTTCCTTCCTTCCTTCCTTCCTTCCTTCCTTCCTTCCTTCCTTCCTTCCTTCCTTCCTTCCTTCCTTCCTTCCTTCCTTCCTCAGTAGGATGAAGAGCAGTACAAGTGGCATTGTCATATCACAGGTGATCTCACTCTACATCATGGTACCATATCAATGCAAGGGGACCAATAAAGAACATAATCATCATATTGAAACCAAAGCACAGCACTATTTGAGCTACTAAGAGAAAATTACCTCTACCCAACCAAGAAGAGGGCTCCTCCATATAACTTTTTCATGAAGTTCCTACCATGATTAACCCTGGACCTAGTCTAATTTTTATAAGGTAATGGTGGCTCCAGCCCCTGGCTCTGCAGATACTGTAAAATCCCCATGAGATTATCGAGAAGCTATTGCTCAGTGCTGTCCTACATTTGACACTACTCAGTCCAAGAGCATTAAAACACAGCCTTGGACTAAAGCAGAGAGACATTAAATCAAGAATTTCTCATTACTTATGTTCATCTTTCTAGTGGTTTTTGAGGTTTTTTTTATATTTGTCTGGAGGATTTTACACTTTTCAAACTGTTAGCTTTTCACACATACACAAATCTAACCTGTCTGCAAGCCAAGTTTGCAGCAGAGTCCAGCAAGTTTATGAATCTGTTTCTAAGGGGAAAATGTATTTGCTGGAAAGCTCAATTATGTAAATCAGGGTTTTTTAAAGGCAGGTCACTGTGGACATCTGAGCTACCTCAAAGCAGTGTGAGGCAGGTTGATTTGAAATGTGGTTGTGTACATCAGCATGTTTTGCAGGAAGAAAGTCCCAGTTTGGATTCTCTGAGCTGGCTGGTGCTCCTTGACAGAAAACTCCTCTGAATCCCTGGATTAACTAGAACTCTGCAGTGTTTCAGAAGGTTAGGACACAAAAATTAAACTTCTGTAACTTTCAGGTTGGAACACTTGTGGGAAAGAAACAATGTCACAAAATGGCCTTGGAGATTGCACCAGCCTCCTTCTGCATCACAGCCTCGAGGCAAGTGTCTGCCTAGAGCAAATTTTCACAGCTCAGTAAAGCATCCTTGAAAATTAGTGTTTTTAATGTGAGTGCTAACACAGCTCACTAGATAGCTCAGTTCCAGAGAAATGCAGAAGACTCAAAATTAGGAGGAAAAATCTGATAAAAAATATATGCTGGAGCTCAAAAGAAAATTAAGAGATAGAGTAATGGAATTTTACAGACCTGCTGAAACATCTTTTTTATTTCCCTCCTTTCCACACAAAACACATTATGGTACTACTGTAATGAGCTTGAGGACACAACTAGAGATGAAATTAGATTAAATGGAACTTCCTGATCCCAGATTCCTGCTTTTGATGGGATCAGACCTACATGCAGACCATATATCTGAATGTGGGGGAAAAAGGAAAAGAAAAAAACAGGGTTCTATTGTTGAATAATGGGGGCAAAATTCCAAGTAACAAGCTAAAGACCAAAGCCGTTGAGCAATGAAAGAAACTACCACAGGCATGTAAAAAATAGAAAATTGATGATCTAAGTCCTGGAAGTGGTGGGAACTGAAAAGATTATATCTTTTTTATCAAGGATATTGGATCATAAGCCAACTACAACTCCAGTTTTGACCAGTTTAGCAGTGAGAATTTGCTCAAACAATGACTGTTACTCACTATAATAGTAAAAGTACAACCCAGCACAGATGGGCCCTGCCCACAAAAGACTGCTACACATAAAGCTTATGTTATTACCTCTTGGGACACATGTGCCTTTAAAGGTGGAAAGGATGAACCAATAAAAAACTCAGCCAAGCAATTACTTAAGTGAGGCCTGCTTGTAGCCTGAGATCATAAAGGCATCTCCTTCTCTGTGCCTCTGTGGATTTGCCACCTAGCTCCCTACTTGAGCAGAAGAAGTAAATAAGTATCTCTTCTCTGTGTATGGATAAGCTTCTCTCACTTAAGTGGGTGAGCGAATGAAATTTTGAGATGAAAGCCTTTGGAGACTGACTAGCCAGTAGAAGGCAAAGCCATGACTCTGTGGTCTGAAATTTGACTTTTCAAATCATGCTGTCCCCTAAAACTCCTCTCCTCCTTTGTTTCAGTGTTTTGTTCTTTGTTTTGCTTTGGTTTTGTTTTACTTACTTTTATTTTTTTTTTTTCTGGTTTTAAAAGGTGTTAAATACGTTAATATTCATGTTTTATGAAATAGATACATTTTGATTTCTTCTGTGGATACTGCACTTCCTGCTTAGTAACAGTAGAGTGTTACTGTGACAAGCCTCTGTTTTCCTGCTTCAGAATTTTTTCTCCTCCCTAAGGGGTACAATCATTCTATGCTCTCATTATGGATTCTCTCTCTCTCTGAATTATCAATCTTCAGTGAAGTGCCTCAACAACTGACCTTATTTTCAGGTGCTGAGCCCCTGGCAGCTCCCTTTAAAGTAAATGGAAGTTGCCAGAGGCTCAGCATTTCAGAATCAGGGCACTTAAATTTGTTGCCGATCTCTGGATTTAAAAACCTGGCTGGAGGTTCACTTTTCTTTTTTAACTTTGCTCTATAATCCAACATCAAGGGAAAAGTGATGAAAGCTTGCTTAACTACAAGAAAAAAAGGATCCAGCTTTTCTGTCTGTTGGAGTTCATTGTTAAAGAGACAGTGTGCACTAAACAACACTTTTTAATTCAGGCATTTTTTTCTAATATGTTACAGCTATAAATAAAAATTAAGATCGTGCAGCTCAGAAATGGGTTTTTTCCTTCTTCTTTAGCTTGTTAAGTTTATGTTTGTTACAAGACTGCTTGTAAATATGACATTTGCTCAGACTTGATCAGGTTTACCTGAAATATTTCTAACTGGACACATCTTTTAGTTTGAACCAGCCTGCTAGTCCTGTCAGATCTTAAGTGGGTACTGAACTTGTTTCTCAATAGGCTAAAATCAAAAGATAAAGCCATACCTACAGTGGTAATACTATATCTTGTTCCAGACCACAAATATTAATGAAGCAAGGTAATCTCAAGAGATATGTGCTTGCTTTAAAGCAAGCTAATACTGCTTGAAAACAAACAAATAATGAATTACTCTCAGTACACACAGGTTACTGTGATGACATTAATGTTTTCTTAAAGCTATTATTCTTCCATATTTTGCACCTTTGTTTTGTTGCTGAGTTGTTTGTGACAACTTTTTAGCTTTGATCCACAGCAGAATACTGCACTTGGACCTGAATAAAGGTATACACACTTTTTGGGCCAGAGTTTTGGGAAAATAAGTCAGTTACTGCTGGTGTTTTCCTCTTTGAAACGAGATGTATATGTAGTCCTAAAGATGCCACAAATTTTATTTCTTCATGAGAATATATAAAACATTAAAAGAATGTTTTGCTTTGCATTAGAAATTAGGTAATTTCCATTCTCTCCATTAAAGAAAAACATGTACACAGTATGAGCTGATGAAGAAGATATTAAATATGCAAATCATCATAGCAGAAGAAAACATGATGAGCTTTCTTTATGAGAAAATTTATACAGTGATGAATAGTAAATAACCAGCAAATAGGAAGTACAACCACTGTACAACTAATTTTAAAGTTATCAGAACTTTAATGATGTATAAAAAAAAAGAAGTGAGACTGAAAAAAAAAGCTAAAAATACATGTCAGGAAAAAGGTATTATCTACATCTTCAGCATCTCTGGAGTACTTTGACTAATGCACAAATATCCTGTGTATTTCTGATGGTAGTTAGCAATTGTATAGCACTTACAAACTGGGAGTACCTCAAACATTTCCCTTGTGTTATGGGAAGTTCCTGCCTGAAGAACTTCTACTTAACATAAGTGCCTCATAAGCAGGGCATTAAAAGTACCACTGCTTCCCAAGTAGCACTATCTCTCCCCTCTATCAACCAATCTTTTTATTCAGAGATTATTTTATAGACATCATTTTGAGAATGGACCCCTGTAAATCTGCAGAGCTACAAATGTAAATCCCAAGCATTCAATGACATAAATCACGCTGCAGTGAGTCATGTCACTAAAATGTTTTAATATTGCCCGTTAAAGAATTTGTTTTACTCTTATTACTTCCTCAGTATTAAATCATTAAAACATTTAACTTATTTCTGAATCATTTAGACACAAAAGTTTTTTAATGAAAGTTTTGATTTTGAAATAGAATTTTAGCAGAAAGGAAGAAAATCTTAAAAAAGAAAATAAAAACAAATATAAAATAAGAAAATTAAATAAGAGCTAGAGAAAAGCTAAGTGGCTCAAGTAACACCCCTTAACAAATAAAAACGTGTGTTACTGTATATGTTAGAGCAAAGCAAGGCAGGTTTCTTTCTGTTCAAGGCTATATATATATTTAGGTATCCATATGTAGGTGTGTAAGCGCCCATTGTAAACAATTGAGATATGTCAAAACAGAAAGCAGATCTTAGAAATTAGATTGTCAACTAACCTTTCTCTTTTCACAGAATCAGTGAATGGTTGAGGCTGGAAGGGTACTCTGTAAAAAAAATCTGCCCAAGTCTTCTGCTTGAACAGGGCAACCCAGAGGCAGTTCCAGTACTATATGCGGATGGCCTTTGAAATCTTCAAGGATGGGTCCCAGCACCTCCTAGGCAATCTGTTCTATCACCCTCACACACACCCAGACTTACTTTACGTCTACAGGAAACTTCTTGTGTTTCACTTTTTGGCCATTGCCTCTTATTCTGTCACTAGGCACTGCTGAAAGCTGCCTGGCTCCATGATATACATTTTATGCATTGGTAAAACCTTCCTGATCCTGCTCTTCCTCAGACTAAACACTCACAGCTCACTTTGACTTGCCTCTTATGAGAAATGTTCCATTCCCTTCATCATCTTTGTAGCCCTCTGCTGTACTTTATGTGTCCATTTGTCCCTTGTACTGAGGAGGTTTGAGCTGGACACAGTACTCTGGCAGTGTACTCACCAGGGCTGAGAGGAGGGGCCCGATCACCATCCTTGGGCTGGCTGGCAACACTCCTCCTAATGCAGCCCAGGATACCACTGGCCTTTTTTGCCACATGGATTCATGTTCAGCTTGACATCCACCAGGATGCCGTGGCCCTTCTCCACAGAGAGGTTTTCCATCTGGGTGGCCCCCAGCATACACTGGTGCTTGAGGTGTTCCTCCCCACCTACCCTTGCTGAACCTCATGAGGTTCCTACAGGCTGTTTCTCCAACTTGCTGTAGACCAACTGGATGGCAGCATGATTCTCTGATATGCCAGATATTTCACCCAGTTTTCTGACATCAGGAAAGCTGTTGAGGATATGCTCTGGCCCATTGTCCAGATCATTAATGAAGATGTTAAACAGGATTCAACTCAGTCCTGACTACTGGAGTACACTACCAGTAACTGGGCATCAATTAGATTTCGTGTATCTGATAATCATCATCTGAGTCTGGTCATTCAGACAGTGGTCAGTCTGGTAATTCAGCCTACATATTGACATCTTCTCTCTGAGGATCCTATGGAAGCTGCATCAAAGGCCTTACTGACATGCAAGTAGACAATATCCACTTGTCTACCACACACCCTTGTCTACCACAGCAGTAATTTCGTCATAGAAGCTTAAGAAATTGTTAGGCACAAGTCAAGTATGACAGAGTGACAAAAGTGATTTACCTGAATAGGAAGATATATAAAAATGTTCTAGAGATTGTCATGAATTTTGGTGTATACTGTCATCCTGGCTGCATAGAAACAATGACAGCAGAGACTGGGTAGCTTGGGATTAGAAATTCTGTGCAAAGTAGCAGAGCAATTAATTTACCTTGAAAATATTACTGAGAAAGATGTAACACGGAGTAGTGACGGCCTCAGCATTTAAATTAATATCCACTCTAACTCAGGAATTAGTTATCTCATATTCATGATGTCTTTTTGATCTGCACAATGTAAATACAGCAACTAAAGGTACAGAATTGGAAATATTCATTTGGCTTTTAGTTTGCCAACAGATTTATTACAGTTTGCAAGCAGATTCGTGAAACGTCAAGTAATGTGTTAATTAGTCAACTTTCTTTCTTCATAGAATCTATAAGTTCCATGAAGTGAAAGAGAACTTAAAGATCATCTATTTCTGCCATAGGATTTACTAGGTAAATAGGGACATCTTCAACTAGAACAGGTGCTTGAAGCTTCATCCAACCTGGCTTGAAAATTTTCAGGGATGAGACATCGTTGGAAACAAAAAACAGGGCCACTAACTGAAGATAAAAGGACTTGACTTTTACTACAAAAAAACTGCAAAAGATTTCACAATTTTCTTCTCCAACAATTTTCAAAGAAATAATATAGCTTCTGAAACTCCTGGTGATCCTTCCAGTGGAAGTGCTATTTGAACCATTCTGTCTTGCAGCTGAAATATCATTATTCATTGCACACATTTATTTCCTGATCTTCTTTTTTTTTCACTGCACAGTCCTATATCTCAGTAGTTTTTCTGTGAACACAAGCACATTTTCATAACTAAAAAAAATCATCCTAAGATTCTGAATTTGAAACATGCTGCTGACATGTAGCAATCTATTTTCTATTCATCTTTCTATGTGAAAATCCAGTTGGTTTCAATGGGAATTGTATCTGACAGATGAATAAAATTATCAGAACTCTGACCTCTCTTCTATTTGCATAAAAATATATCATAGAGATTCACATCTGATAAAAGAATTAAGATAGCTGAAGATCTTCCCATTTCAGTTTTCAGAGACTGACTAATTTAAGCTAAACAACATTTGAAATGGTAGCACAGGGAGTCCATATGCTTGCAGTTAAGGTGTTAGTTTTACAGACTTAGAAAGAATGGAGTCTGCCTAACTATAAGTCTTGAGGGAGTTTCAAAACTTCCCTTCAACTGGACAATTTATATTCTAGTCATCTATGCCACTGTATGTCAATGTCCAAATCTCTTGAAACTTTAAGTTAAAAACTCCCAAAACAGATCCCCTAAGATTCCTATTAAGTAAATATATTTTCAGAAAAAAACTTTATTAATATGTTTACAGTGGACGTGAGTAGGTCTTGGTGAAGCTATAGGCTATGTCTTAATGTAAATGGTTTTTTTTCCATATCCTGTGCGGTGATGACCTAATTTTTCATGGAAGAAAAAGACAAAACACAAAATCAGTTAGATGATAATTCTTTGATGTCTCTTCCCAACGGAGAAGGAAAAGCTCTCAGGCAAATATTTTAGGAATACTCATGACCTAGTGCCAGGGGAAATCACCCACTATAAAAATACACCAAAGGGAGAAAGTTTTGCAGGATAGAAAGAATCAGAAAGAAATTACAGAAGTTGAATAAAAATAACAGTGAACATTTTTACAGTAGTTGAAATCTCAGGAGTATCTGTGAACAAATTTTCTAGCAAAATTTATAGTAAATTATTTCAGTTTTGACTGAATTCTGGGTGACTGAATTATATCCCTGTCTTCTCTACTTATGGCAGCAGTTTCTGTCGCTATTCTAGCAGCAAAAGAAGTGCATTAAACCCAACTAACTGAAATTCCATACTATATGTATCTGCTAAATCACAATTCATTTTTCACTGCCAGTCTTAGATATATAACCACGTATCCTGCACAATAAACAAACATTTTCTTTGAGGAAAAAAAAAAAAAAACAAAAAACCAAAAAAACTTGCCATAGCAGTTAACTGTTTAATAACTTTTCCATAGGGGAT
>NW_024529488.1:505206-625792 GCF_017590135.1 Pyrgilauda ruficollis
AAAAAAGACACAAAGACAACAACAACAAAACAAAAACATTTATCTCTTCATCCTAGTGGGAACAACACCTTTCTCCTGAAAAGAATGTCCTAATGATGAAACACACAATGAGAATTAGAGAATCAAAAATTTGGGTAACTGGTCCTCTTAAGTTATCTTTGGTGGTCAGTTGACTTAAAAATATTACACAGTGTATCTCTGGCAGAAGGAAAAAAAAAACAACCAAAAAAAAACCCTAAAACCAAAAACCAAAAAAAAACAAAACCAAAAACCAAAAAACCAAAAACCAAAAAACCCACAAACAAAACAAAACAAAAAAAAAACCCCACAAAACAAGAAACAAAACAAAACAAAAAAAACAAAACTGAACATGACAGTTTTCAGATCTGAGTTTTATCTACACAGGATGGACCCCTTGTTAAATCCATTCTAGCTCTCTGCATCGCTCCGTGTGTTACACTGACCAAGCATAAAAACAACAGTATGGAATGTATGGGACAGGAGCTTAAATTAAAACCAATTTAGCAACTTGCAGAGAGGCATACATAATTTTTGTACAAAAAATATACCTCCATCATCTATAGAACAGTCAGCTGATGGACTCAGGAATGCTGGAAAATAAGAGTTATAATTTGTAAATAACCAAGTCCAACATTGTGAAACTTTCACTACAAGCAACCAGATGGAGTCGCCTCCAGAATTACACAAATTGTTTGCTAAATTGTGGTGACTGTGACTCATACTAACAAAACAGTTCTATAATATTCTATATATTGCTTCAGTTTTGTTAATTTGACATTAGATTAATGGCTCTATGCTCTTGTTTAGCTTAGACTGTAATATTGCTGGCACAAGGTTATCTTCAAAAATTGTTTTCAGCCTGATTGTGTTGCCATTTTATTCACATGTCAACAACATCTGCTAAGCATGTACTGTAAATTGTTAAAATGTAAACAATTGCTTGTTCAACTTGAAGTTCTGAAACCAGTCAAAGTTCTGGAAAGAGAATGTAAGCAGGTGTTAAAACAGTGAATTTGACTAGTCTGATCAGCTGAATATACCTTGGAGCTATTCCTGGCTCAGATCCACCCTGTTCTGATTACTACTACTGGTTATAGTGGCCATGAATTGATCTATTCTCTTTTATGGAGATCCTTCATCCTCCCTCCTCTGGAGTCTACACATCCTCAAGAGGGTGACTTCCATAGCTTAGGAACACACTATATCATTAAAAAACCAACTGATAACAACAGTAAAACTTTCAGTTATGTTTTCAAAACTTGCCTGAGACTAGAGAGATTTTGAGTTACGTAGGACATGGATAAATTTAGCTTAACATCTAAGAAGGCACTTTAAAACTCTAATTTTTGAATATAATTCTTTAATTTCATTTGGCTAGAAAATTAAAAAGTTCAGACTGTTTTACTGAGCCAAAAGTGCACACTTTTATCATGTCACTTTTTAAACAGTTTCCTAAGGTCAGTATTATTAGGAAGAGTCTACCTTTATGTAATGTACTAGCAAAGATAGTACTTTCAAACAGTTGATGATCTCAGTTAAACATTGCTATCTACTTCAGCAGGCTAGACCTAGTGACATCTGCTTCTATGGTTGTACACTGAGAAAAGCAAAAAAGAAAAGATTCAGCCTTCAAGAAACCCTGATACTCAGACGCTTGTGTGGCAAAGTGCCACACCTATGTGCCACACTGTGTGTGGCAAGGCAAAATCAAAAATGTTGTGCAAAATTCCTCCTGAATCTGAAAGGCATCTGGCTATAAGATGCCAGATGCTCTGGCTAGAGTTCCCAAGGACAGCATATTTCAGATCTCTTTTCTACCTCCATAAAAACTTGAAAAATCCATCCATGAGAACTTTTGGTGCTTAATGGTTAAATATTTGGCTTGAAATCCTTTAAACATAACAGTTCTAATTTTATCTAGCTGCATCTTGAGTAAAACCACAGATATAAGAAAAACAAACTACAAAGAATAAGAAGTATTCTACAGCAAAACTGGTCTCTGACAGATATTACATATGAAAGGTAATGAAATGGTTGCTCCTGGGGCACTTCAGGCTGCAAAGAGACTGCAAGAAAATTCAGTCCAAACAAAAATATACCAACAGAGATATCACGATTAGCATAATTTATGTTCTTAACAAAGACTGAAACTCCTTTCAAATTATCTTACAGCAATATTCTATTTTCCAGAACCTGAGATTATCCAAAGCTTCTCAGGAAAGCAGTATCCTATTTCCAACTTTTGTCTGGTGGCACTTATGAAAATAGAAATTTTATGTTTATGTATTAGTAATTTAAATTACCATGTTCAATTAAAATGGAAACATCAATGAAGGAGGTGCTTGCCACACCTCCATCCTTTCAACGTGTTTAGTTCCAACACTTTCACCTTTGCTCAAAAACAATATTACAGTATTCAAAGGCAAAATTACATGAAAAACATTATATTAAAAGCTAATTCACTATAATTAGATATTATACAACACTTTTATATCTAGATTTATCAGAAGGGCATTTTACTTCTATCTTACTCTGGAGGCAGCTTCGGAAAAGGATCACGAGGAATCACTCTTGCATGCAGAGTTCATGCTCTATCTGTCTCAAGCTACAACATCTCAAACAAACTCAAAACTTCTCTCTTCTTATTGTCTCCAGGCTCAGCAAACCTGGAGGGTTCAAAGCAATGTCACTGATCCTCTCTACTTATTTGTACTGGAGAGAAATCAAGGCTGACCACTGATCCACACTGACCTGCAATCCATGCTCAGTGATAACCCCCATTTTCCTCATACTGCAGTGTTATAAGGACCAGGAATTTTAATTTTAAAGGGATTCACTTTAGGAAAAATAGTTCTTAATCATATTTAAAAAGGAAAATATGTTTTTGGCAACTTTGTGATAGGAAAAGAAAATCCCCTTTTGAGGAGATCACAAAAACCTGTTCTGAAATAGAATTTCCTTAAAATCTGCAGTCAGGCTCTATCAAGAGAAGGAATCTTTCCTCAAGGCTTTAAGAAAGCTATTTTGCTGAATTTGTATCCCACTCATTTACCTGTAGACATAAAAATAAACAAATACTATTTGTTGCATCTGTTTCACCTGTTTTTAATTGCCGGTTATTTGTAAAGAGAAGATAAACTACTTTCAAGTTCTGCTGCTGTACTTGAATGAGAAACCATCCCAGTATGAGGAGAGCTGAAGAGGATGGTTATACTTATGCATGTTCTGAAACTTATGTAGTATGGTAAGCTACTTAGAGAAAGAAGATGGGATTTTCCCCAAAGTCAGGGGTTGTACCTTCCTACCATGGCTGTGTTTTATGCTTTTCTGAAAATTATAAATACAGCACAAAATACATGCTGTGAAAACTGCTTGCTTGTGTTCTTCACCTTCCCAATTAATGAGCTAGAGGGAATAAACTTTGAAGACATTCCTTTTTTCTTTTGCAACTGTTCACATCAGAGTGCAAATAATTTTTTCTCTAAAAATTCCAGTAGGTTCCCAGTGACTGCAGCTACTGTCCCATCAAAGATCAAGGACCAGCTATCTGGTTAACATTGCCATTTGACAATTCTGGTAAAAACATATATTTAAACAAAACCGTCTGACTGGAGTTTCTTTTTGAAGAACGAGGGAGGAAAGGATTTCTATGGAGAGAACAAAATTTACAGCCAGAGAGCATAATCAAATGCTTCCATTTCCTTCTTCAGTGTGAAATCTTTTACTCTGGAAAATATTTGGATTGTTCAATTTGTTCAGTAAAGGATTTGTGGTACAAAACTCTAGTTCATACTTTCTCCATGAGCTCTCTCTGATGAACATGTAATAGAGTTTGCGTGTGCTAGGAAAAAGCTATTTTTCCTATCCTGTGCTAGGAAAAATCTCCTCTGTCTCAGCTCCTCATCCACCCCAGGATGCCAGACAGACTGCAATTGTATTCAAGAGCTGCAATTCTACTTATGAAATGAGTAAGATGCATACAAGGACAACTGAAGGCTCCTTGAAGCATGCAGAAATTCTGCATCTGTCTGCTGCAGAACTAACTAGCAGCAGACCGTTGTCCTCTGGTGATTGTAATTGGGCCCCTCCATCCTTGTCAAAGCTCCTAGCAAAAATTGCTGAAAATAAGCTCTTCTTAGGGGGTAAGTTGTTGTTAACGCAGGAAGGTGTAATTTCCGCCTTTCTGCAATATCTTTGACTTTCTTTTTTCCCTGTACTCAGATAGATTAACATTGTACAGTATTGAATGTATCTTTAAAAAACCCACAAAAATTGAGCAGGTTGCCAGAATTATTTGAAACTGCAATTTATATTCATAGCACAATGATATGTGAAAAGCGTTTGTGTGTATTTTTCATAAAGTTCTTTTCAGTTAATGAGCTAAATGTATGGTAAAGAAAACTGAGATATTCTTGAGTTTATTTGTGAGTCAATCAACAGCAGTCTTTTCTTAAAAAACCACAACCCTGGAATTAGTAATGGTCTCCCACCTCATCTGAGTAAGACATTATTCTAACACAATCTGACTTCAGGTTCTGAATATTTGCGTTAGGAATGCTATAAAGCCTATTAATAAAGGTTATATATTTAAACTTCAGGTAGACGTAGACATTTATAAATTTTTTTTCTTAGGTACATTAATCATTCAAGATTTCCAATGATAGTAATTTGCATATGTTTCATAGCACCCCCAAAAACCCTTTAAAAATTGTTTACAAACTTAGGAAATAAATTCTCCATACATCACTCTGCAAAGCTCAATAAACTTTTAAAGGTTTGTCATATTTAGGTCATTCAGACAAGAAGATAGGATTGAGACCCAAAGATACATGCCCCATATTAGAAGCATTTTTGACTCAAAGACTATATAGTTGCCCTCACTTACACATCCATAGAGAGCTCAAGAATCCTTTGGACAGTGCTCCCAGGCACATGGTGTGACTGTTGGAGAATGTCCTACTTAGGAGCAGGAGTTGGACAGTAAACTTTGAGTAGGTCTCAAAGTAACAATTTAATATATTATCAGATTTTTCTACAAACTATTCAATTTTATTTAACAAAATTTTCATTTGGGTAAAAAAAAAATCAGAAGGAAAAATTAGTGCTATGAGAGACAATATGTGGTGATTGCAGGGAAGAAGTTCGTGAGTTTTTTTCACCATAATCAACTACATAATTCACTGGTTTATAGTAAAACAGCAAAGTAAAATATATTTTTTTTCATTTAAAAATAATGTTCATAAGAAAGAAATTCAGAAGCTGTGATATTATCTAATATACTAGGTGACCCTTACTCTAGTTAAGACTAAGACATCAGGGAATATGGTTAAGCAGGATTTTCATATTTTGTCTCTCTCAAGAGGCAAAGCACAATATTTTGCTTTAATAATATTATGAAGAAACACAATAAGATAACAAATAATTATTTTCAGGTATCAGAAATGTGCATTTCAGCTTATATTCCCCATAGAAAGAAGAAACTAATAAAAAATATTAATTTAAAATAATATGCAGTTATCACAATTTTACACTAAATAATTCTTCATGCTGTCCTCTCTTTAGACCTTTGTAGAAATATCACCCTTCAAAGTTTAAAATAAAAATGTTGCGGATTAATTTATTCTATTTTTTCTTATTGTTCAAAGATGTGTATGGGACAGTGTTTTAATTGAAAAGATTTTTTAAATTTTATGTTATGCTAGGATCATAATTAAAGCTGTTTATATAACTATAATTGCATGTATGAAACATTTATATATTCTTTAGGAAATTAATGCTTATAGCTATCATGGATCAAAAATTACACCCCACACATATGTTTAGATGTAAACATATTCAAGCAGACTTTACTGTTAATATAAGCATTGCTGAATATTAGGTAGTTGGTTTTAACAAACATTTTGTTGCAATATCTCTAGGTGCAACTGAGACAGTGGTGTGAGAAGGAATCAGATACTTCGCTATCAGTGAGCTTTGCATCTTCAACTGTCCAGTTCAGGGAAGCACCAAAATGTCCGAAAATGCTTCTGTGATTCTAGAAATCTGACTGGCATTTGCAAGCCAATTCTTCTTACTGTGCTGAAGTGGTTAGCAGAAAGATAGCATGAAGGAGAAATACTACAAGAGAATACTCATATTTCAGAAAGAAGTTTCTCTCTGTAGGGCAAACTTCACACACACACTTTTATGGATACTCACACATGTACATGTATAATCCCTTTATAGAACTGTAGGCAGGCCAGGTTGTCAAGAGATTACTGAACATGTTGTCATCATCCCATAGGGCAAGATATAGACTTCCTGAGACTCTGCCAAGCAAAAGCACTAAGCAGTTCCTGGCAGGCCCTGCCTAGTGTAACCTATGACACTGGCTCCAAATTTCCAAACTAGATTAGTTTACCTAGTTAACAGAGCTCCATATTTGCTCTATGCCATAGCATAAATGCACCAACTAATTAAATTAGCATAGATACTTACCTTTATTTCCATTTAAAGACAGATAAGTCTTCTTGTCAGTATTCTAAGAAGACCATTCAAGCTCTTTTGAATTTTATGCTGATTTTTTCTCTCTCTCTCCTTTCTACATGAATAATGTCCCCAAAAATTATTCTAGGTGATTGGTCATAAGGTGTGCAACTGCATAAAAAAGAATAGCTTTATTTTTCTTAAGCAAGGTGCAATGATAAAAAGCTTGTCAGAAAAGTCAATATTTTATTTCTGAATGTGTCCTATTTATCTTATTTTTCTGGTACAGAAACTTAAGGTGTCAACTATCATTCAAGATGTCAGCTTCTAAAACAAAATCTGTGCCAAATAGCTTTAAAAGATGCTGTGTATTGATCCTCAAATTTCTCTGCAGTCACTATGGGTTTAAGCATTCTCAAAATAAAATTTGGGTGCAACATTGAAAGGGATTTGTCTCTAAAAAGTGTTGGTAAATAGAAAACACTGTAGGAGTCCAGATTCACCAATTAAAGGGACCACAACTGATTTGCATTGTGTTTTGGTGTTGCTTTTGAGCTTGTATTATAAAGAAAGGATTAATTAATTTGGAAATTCAACACTTTTTTTTTTTTAATAATTACTCATTCTGTATGTTTCTGTCACTTTTGATAAAATTCTTGCCTTGTGGCTGTGCCTCTTCAGAAAACCTAACAGAAAGTTACTGTGAGACAACATCTTAGCTACAAGTTATGGGGATGAAAATTTCTTGTCAATGGAGTGGAATAAAAAGCTACCCAGTCTCTGTGTCCTCCGCTTTTTCATGCAACCTTGGGTATTTCAAACAAATTCAAACAAATTTCTTTGCAAGGTCTTTCTTACCGATGTTACAGCAGCTATCTGGCAACACAGAAATCGGCACAAAACTTTCCCGGGCATAATTCTGGGAAAGGCTATGAGATGATCAGAGAAAAGAATGAGAAACAATTCTTATCTTACTTGCTCCACCTGGTATTGTGAACATGTGGAATATGTTATGGAGATTTGTTTACCAAAGGGTGGTTTCTTAATTAGCCAATGGTGATGGTGTTTTGATTGGAGGACAAATTAGGTCCAACTGTAGCTAACTGAGGTATAAAAGTACGGGTTTCTTAATAAGGATGATCAGCCTTCTGTAAATAGATGGTGTTTATGCAACTTACTGCCCTGGCCCATTGCACTGACACACTGATGTGTTATTGACCATACAGACCCAAGAAACAAAAATTAAGATAGGAGAAATCATCCAGAGCAAGGATCAGGTAAAAGACAGCAGACACAGCCAGAGAGTTACTCAACTCTCACTAATATGATAGTTAAGATAAACAGGAGAGAATGAGGAAACAGAGAAAGTAACTTTTTTACAGTGATTCAGTTACTAGGTATAGAGGATAGCCTGGTCCAGGGATACCTGCTTAAGAGGGAAGATTCTCTTTTCAGGCAGGGATTCTTCCAGCTCTATCAGAAACACAGAGATTTTCCTTTTTCTACTCTTTACTATTGCACAAATATTTGTTCTATTCAGACTGAAATTTCTAGAATAGACACTTAAAAAATATAGGTGCTGGTTTTGTTCCTTTTTTTCTAGTCTCCAACTGGTTGATCAAAAATGGGAATCTTCATTTCTTAGTACTATTTTTTTATTTTGCATTGTATTATCTATTTATTTCAAAAAATTAACTTCAGAAAACATTTAATATTCTGCTTATAAAAAGAAATATATATTTATTACATTGTTATAGATATTTATTAGATTGGATATAATAGATATATCACAGATATTTATTATATTATATTACTACCTGTAGAGCCCTAACATAAATAGAGAAAAGAGACAGTTTTATTTTAAAGCAAGCTTCTTGTATTTCGTTGTATTATCCCACCTCTCCACTTTCCTCATTCAAGTGGCATTTATTACAGACATAACATTATTAGCAATAAGACTCTAATGAGATATTATTTTATAAATATGTAAACTGAAAAATGTCCAGGACATTTGATTAATGCCTTTAACAGTCATAATCATGCTTACATTTGAAAAATCTAGCTACCTGTTTTATATATGTTTCAGTTATAGTATCTGCTGTAAGTTACGTACTATTCAGCTTGCTAAATCCTGCAGTTGCTTCCTGTTCCTTCTGCTTCAAGAATACCTGGAGGTTACCCTGCAGTAAGGACAATATACATAGTTGTTATAATCAAAATTGACTACAATTCTGTGGTATTCCGTGGTCATGTACAAGCAAAGTTTAGGGGTTTTTTGCATTGATTTCTCCTCTTTACACTCACAACACACTTTTATGTTCAGTTATTTGACTTTATTGCAACCATTATCAAGTCAATCATTGCCAAGAATCTTTTTGTTATGGGTAGTATTATCCTTTCCTTACATAAAATTGCTGAAAAGATGTGATGACCAGTATGTTATGAACTAACAATAAATGTGAAAACTTTAAATGGAATAAAGAACTGGGATTTAGAATCATAAAGTATGAAAGTGTACTTCAAAGGCTTCACTTGTTGCTGTCTGCTGCCACAATAAATTTATCCAAATATTCTTCTGGTCTTCTATAATGATGTCAAAAGCTTTAGAGCTGAAGGGGAAACAGAAGTTGTTAAACTAAAGATAGCCATCATGAGATGAGCTTCCAACATGCAGCACCAGCCTTAGCAAGAGTCAAGGAAGATTCTCCTTCAAGTGCTCTCATCCTTGAAAACTGATGCCCCGCTGAAACTGCCAGATGAAGCAGGTCATTGCTTTCTCAGTCAGGCCTCAAGTCAGCCCAGCCTTAAAAGGATAGGTGACTACTGTCCTTTCCTAGGAATGACGGCAGAAAAAGAATACTTAAAATGTTATTCAGAAGCACTTTTTTAGGCAGAGAGGATTGAGAGGCCTGTACGGTATACAGGGTACAAAAAGCAGCCACACAGGATCACAGAGCTACTAATTAACTGTGAATTGTGTGAGAAATTACCCTGCCACTGTTCCTTCCCTGGAAACTATGGCACACCTTTTTAAATGGCATGCTATTGCATTTGCGGGGTGCCTTGATGAAGGAAGGAATGACGAATCTAACTCCATGTTCTCAGAAGGCTAATTTATTATTTTTTTGATACTATATTATATTAAAGAATACTAAACTATATTATACTCAGGAATACAGAAAGGATACTTACAGAATGCTAAAATTATAATAATGAAAACTCATTACTCTCTCCAGAGTCCTGGCACAGCTTGACACTGATTGGCCAATAAGAGAAAATAATTCACAGCAGAAACCAATGAAACAATCACCTGTTGATAAACAATCTCCAAACACATTCCAAAGAAGCCAAACACAGGAGAAGCAAATGAGATAATATTTGTTTTCATTTTTCTCTGAGGTTTCTCAGCTTCCCAGGAGAAAAATCCTGAGCAAAGGGATTTTTCAGAAAATATGAATGTGACAGCATGTCCAATTGAAACTCATCTGAGCAATGGTGAAAAGGAAGCAGATTATGATCTTTTTCCTAAACTTAGACTTTTTGAGGGCTCTTCTTTGTTTCCCTAAGTAAGAGTCATTTAGGTCTGTGACACAGAATTTTGCAACATACTTGGTGCGATCAGCAAAAAAGAGATTTTAGTGCATCTGCAGACTCATCCTAAGCCATTAATTATACCTGGCCACAAGCCATAGAAAAAACTTGGCAACCATGACAGTAGATAACTTGATAACCTTTATGATTTATTTCAATCTGCTTTTGACTGAAACATTACTCTAATAATAATAATAATAATAATAATAATAACCCTTCTATAAAATAACTTAATGTGAAAACTGAACATTGACTTGCTGACAACAAACATAAAACGAGTTATCATTGGTCACAAAGGGCATCTTGTGGTGCCATAGAAGTGATCATCATAAGAAAGTCAACAACAACCAATTTACCATACCAGTATCTGAGATGACAATTTTCCCTCCACAGGTTTCAAACAAGAAGTAAACATGGTGATTATGCAGGTCAAAACAAAACAAAACAAAACAAAAACAAACAAACAAACAAAAAACCCAACAAAACAACCTGATGTTTTATGCAAATAAAAAAATCTTGTCTGCATATTTAATTCAAGTGCTGTGCCTTGGTTAAAGAAATGTGGACTTGCCAGAGCTCAGGGCTGGCAGGACTCAGTCTGGGAAGCAACTTGGGATCAGCGCATTTGGCACATTTTCTGAGTGCCATGCCACCACTTGGCATTTGTGGCCCCTGAACAAAAGGTGTTGATTGAGATGCTAATTTCTGGTAATGAAGCAGTTTCAAGACAGTTGCACAGGAATGGTCTGGCTGGAATATCTATCTCCAGCAAGGCAGCCTATTTCTATCTGCTGTCATCTCATACAGGGAATTAAAGGGAACATGAGTGGAAAGGAGGTAGTATGGAATCTCTGCTTTTGACTGTTTATTTATGTTTTTCCAAAGGGGTACTGCTGTAATGTTGCCCAAACATTACTCTAAAACTCCCTCTGGATCATTACAAACATACTCTTTACCTAGAAAACCTGTGGTTACACCTCTACATCCTGTGACTCACCACTGTGTATCTTATACTTGGAAGTTTTCTAATGGAATAATGAAATGGTCTGCTGGTCCACCAGAAAGCCTTGATAGCTGTGATGGCTGTCCTTTCTCATTGCTGTGTGTTCAGTCCCAGTACTCTCTCATTAAGGATTCAAATCACAGCCATTATGGTTATGGTTGGCTGCTCCTGGCAAGATGACAAGAGCATGAACCTGAGAAAGTAAACTCCTGTCTGCTTCACTGGGTTTGTCCAGGCCAGCGCTGGATTAACAGCAGAGGAGAACCTTCATTATACCAAGGTGCCAGGATGCTGCCATCTATATTATATATTGACACAACTTTGAAAATTCCTATTAGGCGTTTATTCGCCAGTCTCTCCCAAACAGTACTTTGTAGACAATGCCGAAAATAATGTACATCCTCTAAAGACTGGCTTGCACAATGTATGTACAAGCCTGTACACAGGCCTTCTTTTGGCTATGAAAACTCAGCTCTTTCACACATGTGAAAGGGGATACTGGAAGTGGTGGGCAGAAAACATGAAGTTACTACAGCAGCTAGGTTTTAGTTTGGTTATATTAGCACTAACAAGGAGTCTGTGAGTAGGAGCATGGACACATATGAAATAGTGAAAGACATAAATTGTGAAAAAAACATTTGCAATACTGTAGCAGAGACCAGGGTACTGCTGCAATTGCACTCCATGCTCTAGAAATGCAATGAAGAACATAACATAGGAGTTCCACAAGCTGGAACTCCTATGACCAGCAATGCTCCCATTTAATCCAAAACAGATGATGCAAAGCATCTCTTTACCCCTCTCCCTGGAGGGAGCTTATACAAAAGGTTTTATGAAAGTTTGTCTGTACATAATTTTTCAGATGTAATGCTTCAGTCTTTTAAAACACTGGAGCTTGTTTTCCTACTGTGAGATAGGTGCAGTGTTGTCAGCTCTCACAGCTTTCCAGGTTAGTGTATTTTAAAAGTCTCAACTGTGGTAATTTTGTCTTGCTTGAGAATTTTAGGGTCTCTATAAAAAGAAACTGAGATTTTTATTCATATAGCAGTACAGTATTCATGCATGTATGTGGCCCTAATGCAGCCTAACTACACCAGTAAATAAGATTGATACTACTGGAAGGTTTCACAGGTTCTGAGTGTTCAGGTTTGAGCAGCCCCATAGTCATCCTTGTTTACCCAATCAGGCCAAGTTTTGCTGCTCTTAAGTGTAGTAAGTAGAGCAGAAATACACTTTTGTACAACTTCCTCATGAGAAGAAATCAACAAACATTATGGTGATTCCTTTCAAAGCTGAATTGCTACAATGCTTACAAACTCACACACAGGAAAAAAACCTCAGTGGTACTACTGAACACAAAATAAACATGAATGGAGGAATGAATTAATGAATAAATGAGCACAACTTTCCGCAGGCCTTGTATAATTTCTTCTATTAGTGAAAACTCATGTGGATTTAATAGCTGGACTTGCCGTTAAGCCAGATTATATTATGTTCAGCATGTAGCAAAAGAAGATTATTGTGTAGAAAAATAATAAATTTATATTTGACACAACTATTAATTGTGTACCAATGACTGCTCTTTAGCTGTGAAAATTGCCTCAATTTCATCAAACAGCACAAAATGAGTAACACTAAGATTAAAAAAGATGCTACTATGTTTAGGTTTTTCTTACAGGAATGAAAACAGAAACTATTATTATTTATTATTATTATTTATTTATTTATTTATTTTAAATAGCTGGTATATTTCTATATGTGAATACACTTGCTAACTTCATGAGAACTCTGTTATAGGAAATGCCTTGTTTAAGCAGGTTATATCTTCATCTCTTGAATATACAGGTTCACATGCTCCAAGAACCTGCCTGCCCATAGTCCAGCTGCTTCTCAGATTTCCTCAAGAAATCCATAAAGCTTACAGGCATAATAATCACAGGTTCAGCCTCAAGTCTTTTTGACAGAGGTCAAGACATTACAATACCTGAGACACAACTATGGCCACAGAGCAGCTTTGAGGAGAGAAAATATCCTGACCTGTGCACCCAGCAAAAAGAAACAAGGAGGTCAGTTTTTCTATCAGCAGAATGCTCAACCTGGAATTTTTTCGGTGAAAGGACTCTTGTCCTTTCACCGAAACTTATTGTAATATTGTAACTAGCAGTGTCATTAAACATGCACAGGCAAGGTTATCACTGTGTAGGACACATCAGCTGTACTACAATGAAGACAGCTCCATATTACTTCTAATTTTCAGAGAATGGCATCTTTAATTTTGGTTTCAGTAACTAATCTTTTCTTGTCTTCGTGTTCTGTGTGGCTGCATTACCCCACAGCACATCAGAATTTCATTCTCCCACTGTTTTTCAATCCCACAGAAAAATACAAACCTTGTTTAACTTCAACCTAACTTAAAAGTTGTATAAGAGTTGATGTACCACATTATCTTTCATGAGGAAATGCATATTAGAAAATTGCATGATGCATTTTGGCTCTGGCCAGTATATTTTAAATGAGCTTTGCTGGAAGGAAGCCAAGGAAGGAGAATGTATAATGCTACAGTTTGTGATGATGGTGCTATTTCATTGAAGGATATTTTTTGGACGTTACATAAAGCCTGAAATACTCCTGCTTGCCAAAAGAAGTGTTAGCTGTAGACAACTCACTCCATACAGTCACCCTCCTTCTTTCATTGTTATGTAACTGTTAAAAGAGACATAAAATTAAAGCACAAGACTGTGTAATGCAAATGTGGTTTTGCTCATTTTTTTTTTCTCAGAGTGATATTCTCTGTTAGGTACCAGTTGAACCCTTAATTATAACCACATGATTTCTGTGAGAGAAAAAAATTATTTAAAAAAAAAATCACTCCATTGACAAGAATAGAATACTAAGTGATAAGTAGTAGAGATCGTTGGTGCTGCTGTAGTGATATTCCTGTTAGTACCACAGGTATTCCACAATGCTAAAAAGTAAAGTTAGCCTCAGATATATTAGTTATGAGTTGAAATGAAAAAAAGAGAAAAGCACAGTCCTTTAGTAACAACTAATAAACTCCTAAAAAATATGTTTAAATTTCACTCAACTGGTAAATTTTTAAGTCCTAAAGCTCAAAAACATAACTGCATTTTGAAGACGAAGAAACAATGCTAAGTATTAATCACAACCCTTCTCTTTTGCTCGCCTTCCCTTTTCCATGTATTGACATCTGCAGGACTGCCCAGAAAAGGATCCAAAGACATCATAATCTCTGAGATGCAAAACAGAGTCCGACCCTCAATCTGGAACCCTCTCCAATCACAAATGTGAGCTTCATGAAGTTTAATATATCCACAGTCAGGGCAAAAGATTATACATATAATGTACCAAAAATTAAGGTGTTTTAAATAACAATTTCTTACTCATAGGTTATTTAATTTCATCAAATGAAGAGATTAAATGAACAGATGACCACTGAGATCAAATTACCCTTGTCTTGATGAACTCTCAAAACATGAATTATCTACATTGGCACCATTTCACTATCCATGATCCTTTATTTCAGATTATTGCTGTACTGTCTGGAAAATTATGATCAAACTTGCCTACAAGTGCAAGTTCAAAAAAGAAAACAGAATCTTCTGTTTGGACTATTAATATACAGGGCAATATTTCATGATCATGCTTAAGGAATGAAATTTAATCTCTTTTTAAAATTATATCTAGTTTCTATAGTCAGAAAAAATTATCAGTTTGTCTAAATTGTTAGTAAATAAGAAACTTATCAGAATCCACAAATATGTTATCCTCCTTTAAGTACCAAAATCAAACACAGTATTGTTGCTTTGCAGAGGAAACAGGACCAAAGCTTGATATTATTCCCCTCAATGGCAAAAATCCCACTGAAACAGTCTGCTAGGAAGGAGGATCAAGCCTGAACAACAATCACCAGCACTGTCCAATAATTACGCTGTCACTTAGTGTGGCTGAGAAGATACAGGCCTTAATGTGCAGATGCCCATATTTTTCCAAACCTTTGTTATGCAGTCAGCTTTGTGTTGGGTCACAAATGCCAGTCTCTTAGGTTATGATACTTATGAGAATTAAAAAACAAAATTCAAAATTTTCATTATTTTAATTATACATAAAACAGGTTGTCGTTTAATTTTTACCTGGAGACACAGAAACAGAGAATTAGTTGTGGAAAGGATCCACAATGATCATGGAGTCCAGCATCTGACCCTGCACAGCACATCCCCAGAATCACATTATGTGTTTGAGAGCATTGTCCAAGCACTTCTTGAGCTCTGTCAGGCTGAACTCAAGCCCTGTAACTGCTACCACAGAGAAGAGAGCAGTGGCTGCCTTTCTCTTCCTTCACAAGGAAGTTGTAACTGCAATGAAGACTCCCCTCAGTCTCTCCTCCAATCTGAACAGACCAAGTGGCCTCAGCTGCTCCTCATCCAGCTTCACCTTAAGGCCCTTCACCATCTTCAATGCCCGCCACTGAGTGCTCTCTAACAGATTAATGTTTTTTTTTTTTTTTTTTTCTATTTTATCACCCAAAGCTACCCCCAGCACTGGAGGTGAGGCTGCCCCAGTGCAGAGCAGAGCAGGACAATCCCCTCCCTTGTCCGGCTGTGATGCTGTGCCTGATGCACCCCAGGGCACTGGGCCCTTCCTGGGTGCCAGGGCACTGCTGGCTCAGGTCCCTTTCTGTGGCACTGCTTTTCAGTATCTCATTCCCTACTCTGTCTGTACATTCAGGATTACCCCATTCCAGATGCAGAATCTATCATTTTACCTTTGTTGAACTTCATATGGTTGATGATTACCCAACTCTCTAATTCATCAAGGTCTCTCTGCAGAGCCTTCCTTCCTTCAAAGGTCTTGAAAACTCCTCCTAGTGTAGTGTTTTTGGCAAATTTTCTTAGTATTCTATCTTGTCCTGCATCCAAGTAATTTATAAACATTTTGAAGAGCACAGGGCCAAGGATGGTAGAAGCCACTGGTGACAAGTCTCAAACCTGTTGTCAGCCCATTCACTGTAACCCTTTGTGCCCGTGTTCTCAGCCACATCACGATGCGTGCTCCAGCTGTGGGCTGGACATCTTGCCCAGAAGGATCCTGGGAGAGACAGTACCAAAAGCTTTGTAGAAATCCGAAAACATTACACAACGAAGTGTGAACAAGAACCTGAGATTTGAAACAATCAACAAGAGTCCTTTTATATGAAAGAAGATCGTGTACCTACACGGACAGCTTGAAAGTTCATTCTTTTTTTTAAATATTCAAAACTGCGTTGATAAGTCAGCCCTTTTGCTTAACTTTTCTTGTTAACTGCTTTTGTTGTTTCAATGGGGTTACAGTATGAAACTAATCAAATTTCAAAAGAGTAAGTCAGGTGTATATAGCAAAATAGAAAAGAGATTACACTTTTTTCGTGGGGCTAGCAGAGTCATAGCTATGTTTTTTACAACATGAATGCTGGACCCAGATTGTAATTAAATTTCTAGTCTGTGCTAGAAAATAAGCTAATAGCTACACAGATTTCCTATCATTCTTAAGGACATTATTATTCATATCAAAGATTTCTTGATCTAATTTTATCTTTTTTCCCTTTTCACACTCTTAAGACAAGGGTAGGAGGGTGCATGGTCTTACTTATTACAAAGAACTGGGAGATATCACCTTTCATGTTATTTGGCACTTTCACGCAAGGCAACCCAAATAACCCAAATATCATTTTCTGTATTTTGAGAATCACACCATAAAGGATGGTCTCACCCCTAGGGAAGAAAAACCATTTCTTTCTAGCAGAGAAGCTTTACTGAAACTCTTAGAGGGTGATAACTAGGTGTTCTGGTGTCTCTAATTTACACAAAATTTAGATGGAAGCACCAGAGAGAGACTTATGAGTTACAACTCTCATGGTAACATCAATTTTTATACCTAAAGAACTACCAACACAATAAAGAATCAATACACTTCAGGAATAAACCTCAAAACCCAAGATAACCTTAATAGTTATATTATGGAAGCTGATATATTCCCTGAAGAAATTTGGTGCATCTTTCCAGACAGATATTAATACTCTTTCATACATCATCCACTTTTCTTGACACTTCATTTGCCATCTCTGTGATATTTATAAAAGTTTAAAGTTAATAGCACAACAAATACAACTAATGGTAGTGCAGATGCATGTAAATCTTGGGAAGAATAAATTATAGAGTGTCACAGTAAACTGAAATTAATGGAACTGAAGCTGAGTGCCTGAGAGTAAATAGGTTTTGTTGTGTTAGAAGACTATCCTCTCAAATATTGAAGCAAATAACTGTCTTACTGAAGGCTAATTGCTTCTCTGGCATCATACTATACCATGTTTGTATAAACATAAAACATCATCTAAAAATTAATGGGTGACCTAATACTGGGCCAGATGCAGGAGAGCTGGTAGAGTCCTGAAGAAAGGTAAAAGACTTACCTTTCAGGACTGCAGGAAGGATTAAGGCTTTTTTCTATATATGGGATGCTAAGAAAAGATGATTAATCCTATGTGTCCTCAGGGACACAAAAAGTATTCTTTTCCCATCCTTCCCTTTAATTCAACCACATTATATGTTATTTGTTATCTGTTATTTGAGTTTAAACTCTCCTCTGAAAGAGAGTAGCTATACCTGTTAGCTTACCTCATTTCTTACCAAGCAAACCTTGCCTTTTTTCTTTACTGGAGCAGAAGGTCAGTGTACTGCAGTAACAATCCTCATCCACTGTCAAGGAGGCATCATGATAATCATTCCAAAGTGGATCAGCTTTGAGAAGAGGTGATTTTAGTCAGTGCTCAAATGCAAGGGAGAGAATCACAGAATGGAATCACAGGGTTGGAAGAGACTTTAAATGTCACCCAGTCCAAGCCCTCATCATGGGCAGGCACACCTCCCACTAGATTGGGTTGCTTAGAGCAATCTGGACTCTGCTGTCAAGCTGAAGTAGAAAGGGAGGCTACATACACCTGTTTGTTGTATTAGCAGACTTGTCCTTAGCTGGATGGGTCTTAGTATGGAATAAGGGAATAATTTCAAAGAAACTGGACATTCAGACAACAACAGCTTCCTTATTGAATGAGCTTCCTTATCTGTCAAAGAGATTGATACAGTAAAAAGTTTGTGGTATTGTCTTTGCAGTTATCTTGTAATTTCCAAAAAGTGTAAAATTCACCTTTTCTTGTTCATTCTTGTTTGAAAAATGTCAGTGTGCTTATGAGACCAGACTTAAACAAGGAGTATCAATGAGTAGGAGAAAACAAAACAATAAAACAAAACAGCAAACCCATTAACCTGAAGCTATATTACTCTGACTTGTGGTCTAAACTTATCCTTTAGGAAAAAAGAAAGCCAGAGGTTTTCCTCTAGCTTAAAGACCTCACCCAGCATCGTGAATCTTTGAAAAACAGCAGGGAAAGCAAATATATAAAAAACCACTCCAGGTTTATCCAGCAAAGCTGCATGAAACGGTCAGACTCCAGCTTGTCCTCTAGATCCACTTTTCTCTTCTGTATTAATTTTTTTAGTTCCATCCTCACTGCAGCTGCAGACCCTATTGCTAGGACATTTATAAGCTGGTGACCTCCCAAACTTTAAACATAAAAGATGAATGCAAAATATGAGGGTTCATCAACACCTTGTCAGCTTTCACAAGCTCTTCCATATGTGACAAGATACTGTGTGTAGAAAACTTTCCTAACACCATGGTAAAATACAGGAAATAACCCACATCTGTTTAGAGATGTGAGAGCAGATGATAATAAATATCCTCCAGAATAACTACCTTCAGATAATTTATTCATTACATCCTTCCATCATCCATACAGGCTTAAAATACATGCCTGAAGAAAGTACAGTAATTTGAATGTCAATCTGTGTAGCAAGTGTACTTTTGTAAACTTCTTCTCTATAGATCACTTCTGCAGAGGTATATTTCACATTTTCATAATTTCATCAGGATTATGAGTAGAAGAATTACTTATTTAGAGTTGGAATGACAAAAGCACTGCTAAGAAAACATCTCCCCCCCGTATTTCTGACTTTTCTCATTGATTCTTTACTCTTAAAAATCCTTTCACATATTTTGAACTTTATATATATTAATCATGTTTCACACAATATTTGTCCTGTTTTCACCCACATCTCAGTCATTTCCTCTTGTCTGCTGCAGCATCTCCTGACACTTTGTAAACAGCAGTATCTTTCCACCTAAATCTTTGAAGTAGCCTGTCTCTAGGTGGCAAGGGAGCCTGTCAGGAGGAAAAGCTGAGACCTTTCTTGTGAGATTTTTCTGCCTGAGCAGTTCTGGTGGTTAAGCTGAAAGGAACACAATCCATCCCTGGTACTCTCCTTAGTACTTTTCTGCCTTTTGTGGATGGACAAAATTTCTCCCTCATTTGTTTCGCCTGCTTAGGTCCTGCTTAGTGATATTCTATGCAACAATTACTATTGACACTGAAGCGCTAATAACTCCTGCAGAGAAGACAGAAAAATATCACTGCCACAAGTGGGCTTGTAATTTGCAGTTAATAACTCAAGAGTTGGTTGAAAGAGAGCTAACCCAATGGATCCATTGGAATCCAAAGGAAATACTCTCTCTTCATTTTGTACAATTTGTTCCTCAGTTTTTATACTAACAGAAGTAGTAACTGAAGTGTTTGGAAATTTTCAGTTCTACTCAAATAATTTTTGCGTATTTCTCAACGATTTTGTTTGTCCTTATTTCTGACCATTGTATTGGGAAGTATTGGAACTCTGAGGAGAATAGAAAGTAAATTCCTCAGCTAGTATAATGAATGCATAATTTGGATTTCCACTAATTTTAGGCTAAAGAAAGGAAAGAACTATAATTGGTGGCTGTGACAAAGGTTGCTATATGCAACACAGTTCTCTTGATAGCCTGACAGCTTTTTAAAAGAACAAGAAAAACCTACTCTTTGTGTCTCCAAAAAATCATGCTAACCACTGCTTATGACATAGACTAGAAAATAAATTTATGTTTTAAAATTATCTGTTATAAAGGAACAGAACTCCTTTAACTGCATAGCCATCAAAAAGGAAATCAAAAAGCAACAATTTCAGATGGGTTTGCTTGAATAATGGATTTCCCAATGCATTTCAAACTAATCAAAAACAAATAAACAAACATACGGGATATAAGTTGAATAAGCCATCTTGGCTGACTCTTTGGGATGAAAAATGAAAAATATAAAAAATAATTTAAGGGCTAGCAATTATTCTGGCCCTAGAAACTCATTTTGCCTCTCCACAGTTACCTAATTTTATCATTATGCTTTTCTTTTCAAATAAAAGGAAATTCATTATGAAATAAAAAATAAGAAACTTTAGATTTATTGAATTTTCTCTGCCTTATCTGGGGAAAAGCCATGTGACAATTTCCAGGAAGAGTTAATGAAAGATGTTAATTTCAAAGGATTTTATTTTGATCTAGAGGCAGTCAATAGGACAGGCTCTGAGCAAATCATGGTAACAAGAAACCAAACACCATATTAAAATTTTATTAAAAATTCCAGGGACAAAAATGTACTTAAATTGTTTATATTAGAATAGTTGCATAACTTCACATTCCCATTCTGATTTCACTTCTACAACTATTTTAACAAGATAAAATATTCAACCTTCATAATAACCTAAACAGGACCGGGCCAGGTTTTAGCTTAGTTTAAAAGGTAATATAAAAATTAATAAAACCTGCCCACAATTACAGTGGTTAAATTTAAGAAGGGGCAACAATTTAAAATCTCTGCATGTATAAAAATAAGGCTTCTAATAAATCAAGTTACTTCTTGAGTATTATTATTTTTTCCAGCTCTCTCAATGGCAACATTTCAACAGGTTTAAATGGGAACAGGATTTGAGTCTTGCAGATGGAACATTGTGACTGAAATTTTGCCTTTTAGGTTCATCTTTCAAGGCACATTCAGTGATAACAGTTAACTCCCCTAGTCATTTCTTATTTTACTAAGCCTCTGCTGATTTCTTAAAGAGAAGCTATCTAGGAAATGAAAACTTTCCCTACTGACATGACCAGTAATGCATAGTTGGAAAGAACGACTGAAATGAACTGTGGGGTTTAATAAAAACATGAAGTTACACAGTATTATACAGAAAAAAAAAATACGCTATGTTTGACTATACTGCAGCAACTAAGGCTGAAATATTCTTCAGTGAAATAACAGAGCCTGACATAAGGAGACTTCAAAGAGCAAATTCAGTAAAATCCATTAAAACCCTCTAAAAACTGATGGAAAACTGCAAGGAGCGTTTCTGTGATAATGGTGACCTTTAACTACACTGCTTTCAAGAAATGTCCTTATCTTATTAGTGACTTTGCTGGTGTAAAGCAAGATTTAGATACATTCACTTGTGTGGGGAAATTAGGAATTTTTTTACAGGAAGAAACTGCTGGACATGTATGAAGACTGAGCTGATGGCTCACAGTGTTTTATTCTTCCTAGACTAGAATTACTCTGGAAGTAGTTTCTCAATTCACTGTCAAGTCATCAAACACACACACATACAACATCTGCATTAAATTTTTAATTCATGCTTATCCAATAAACAATAACAAGTAGAGTCATCGTTAAATTAGAAATAGTCTTATTCATTCTCATTTATTCTTCCTAAACAACCTGTTCTGGTAGAACAGCATAATATCATTGTAATCTAAATAACAATTCATCCTTTCAGGAAAATGGACTAACACTCTCTTGGAATTCATGTATCTGGCCATTACCTACCTTCACCTTTACTTTGCCTTTCTCTGAATTTTCAACACTACTATTTAAAATAGTGCTTAAACTTACATGAGATTTTTTTTGGTGGTGTGCTGACTCACAGTGTTTGTTATTGTACCCAATTCAGAAAGATGTTGACTTATACTGGTTCTGAAAAGTTTTTCATTTTGTTGTCTCCTTAAATGGCAATCTATCTCTAAGTAATTAAAAAGTTATTAGAACTAGGATTCTAAGAATAATAAAAATTTAGTGTATTGGGAAATCCATGTGTTTACTTGTTAGCACTGAAAGGAAAAAAAAGAAATGGTTTTAAAAATTCAAACAGTTAGATTCCAGTTAATACAACAAAGAAATATTTATACCTGACTTTGTTCGTGTTTTTCATCTGTTAAAATGCTGAGGTTTTAATCTAACAATGTAGTTAAATTAACAGTTTAACAAATAAAGGTTTTTTGGTTTTCATTATAATTTTATATTTTATATAAAATTATATTATTTGTATTTGAACACACCCTGAATATCTTTTTCATCTGTCCCTGTTTCTATTTTTTTCTTTATAGCTCAGCTATGATTAAATAAAGGACAACAACTTATCAATATACTGCTCTTCAAGTATCATTGTGTTATTCTTTCTAGGTCTCTATCAAAATAGTCAGAACTACATTAGAATCATTTGCATGCTGTTTCTTATTATCTGTGTTTTGAAGCATACAATAGGTGTCAGTAATTTTTGGTCTGTTCCTAATACACATTTAGATATATAATAAGATTTTACTATAAATAATTTTCTATATAGTCAATAAGAATCATTGAGCATGGGCATGTCTGAGTCCTTATAAAAAGGCCTGATAAACTCAGCTATTTTCAGTATTTCTAATGTTTGTAAAAAATGCCAGTAAGAGTAATCCGTTCCATAAAGTAACACAGAACATTCACATCCATTCTGATCCTGAAAGCCGTTTGGTTAAAATGTTACAAGCTGATATAGAAACTACAGTTTTAAAACATATTCTACTCACGGCATGACATCTCCAAGTTGCCTTTCAATAGAAGAGCTCCAGTATAGTGGTGAATATCAGCTCACTCTCCAGAGCACAGTTTTCCAGCTGAATGTCATTGTGCACAAATTCTACTGTTATCAATTGCCTAAATGCTCCGGCAAGGTGAATCACTGGGAAATTCTCTGGCCACAGTGGTTCAACTTTTCCCTCCTTGCCCACAGAGCAACTTTCAGAGCATGGTTATAGATTTTTCCCTTTAAGGAAGTTCCACATATTCATGAGTTTTCAGGTGATTTCTGTGTTGCCTTTCTAAAGAGACATTTTGGAACCGTGAAAAAAAGGCAGAATCTACTTTTTCTAATTCTTGTTGCACTTATGCACCTTTACAAGGCCTTAGGTAAGAGGAGTACAGCCTGAGAGATCATTCCTATTTCCAGCAGGGTCTACAGAAATAATATCAGAAAAAAATGTCTTTCTACCAAACTCAAAAAGGAAGGTGAACTGTCTATACAGTACTAGGCATCTTAAGATATTTCTATAAGTACACAGTTTAGTACAGTCTTCCAGGGGATATAGCAGAGTCCTTGTAAAGAAACAAAGCAGCTGCTATGACTCTCTCTGGAGACTGCTAACCACATTTCCAGGCTGTAAACACAAAGAGACTGTGTGACTGTTCTGTGCCCTACACCAAGAACTGCAGGGCCATGATTGTGAGTTCTCAGTCTTGCATGCACCCAGATGCCTGAACTGCTCTACAGATGAAGTAAAACTTTTGCTTTCATTTCCTCGATTGCCCAGGGAGGTGATGGACTCACCGTCCCTGGACATGTTAAAAAAGGCCGGAGGTGCCACTCAGTGCCATGGTTTAGTTGAGTAGGAGGTGTTAGGTCATAGGTTGAACTTGGTGATCCGAAAGCTCTTTTCCAGCCTAGTTGATTCTGCAATTCTGTGATTCTCTGTGATGTCACATTTTCCACTCTTGCCTCCAGCTTCTCCTGACAGAATCATCTCTGCTGCCAGCTAGTAATTCTTTACAAAGCTGCTCCACACTTTGTGCTCCCTGACAGGGACAGTGGAGCTCGGTTGCTTCCAGGACTAAAAGGGAAACAGTTTACTCTTCCTGTGGACATATGGCCAGAATCAATGCAAAGTGGCTTCTTTATTGTACAGCAAAATGACACTGAAACAATGCTGAATAGATAGAACCCACATTGTTAATGAAGACCACCTTCTGTTGCCTTGTGCCTGTGATGATTCTGAACAAATTTTTTCCCATCTCCTTACATGTATAAGATCAGTTATTTATAAAAATTATTAGTTATGAGGAGTTTTATTAGTTAATTTTTTTAAATTAATTAATAAATTTTAATAAAATTTAATTTTATTAATTATTAGTTATGAGGAGTTTATGATTTCTGGACAGTCCAGTCATACAATGAAAAGAAGTGTACTTGTAGGTATTTTCAACACAAGTTCTGTATTTCTTAAAGCCCCAACCATTTGCTGGGACTTGTTTAATTTTAATATTACATTATTCACCTTGTGGTTAAAGCTAGAGAACATTTTCTCCTAATAAAATTTGGCCAATATAATATTGTCAATAATGCATTACATTGTGATGATTTACTGAAAAGTAAAATAACTTTAAATTTTCTATAGAGATAAAAAGCAGCACTAAGGAATATTTCAAAAAAGTACTTCCTGTACCTGATATTGGGTTGAAATCCAGATTTGGATACAGTGGAGCATAAACACACATGATTTGGAGCATAAACACACATGATTTGAATTATCAGTTTATTACATGGCCTCTACATGGTTGACAATTACTTTGTTTTGCATACCACAAACAAAGAAGTGAAGAGCTCTTTGTCTAGGTGCAATGTTGTGATCTACTGAGAGAAGCTGTTTACCACATTTTATGGTTTGAATAATTGGCTGTGGGATGCCATCTTCAAATTTCTGACAGACTGATGAATGTTTTATTTATACATTTTGTATTGCTATTCCAGTCTTTCTTTTGAAATTTATTTTCACACCCAAGAACATAAGTATTATTGTCTTTTTGCTGTAGCTTTTAAATTCTGGTCATCTTTCAAAAACTGATCTTTAAAAAATTGACCTGTATTTATGTGTGATTGCTAAGAAATTTGAATTTATTTTAAGTTCTGTTCTTTGCAGTGCTATATTTTCTATGCTGCTTAGTTTTCTTTCAGCTCTTATACGAAAGATCAACAGATGATAAAGGTTCTCAGAGTGGCTAAAACTGTCTGACTATACCACCATATGCTCACTTTTGTAACTTTGTTTCAATGTTATTAATCCAGATGGTGGTAGAATGCATTCGATGTTTTAGTATATTTTAGATTTTTTGCCACATCCTTATATGTTTTTCAGATGGCAAGCCAAACCTATTTCTTATCATGGATTCAAAGCTTTCTATCCTCTTTTGTACTGGGTTGCTACATTGTTTTGCAAATTTTAATTTTATTATTTATTTTAGTATCATTTTATCTCTACTATAGGTACACAAGACAGAAACTAACTTTTATGGTCTATTCTGTTATCTAAGGAACTGTGAGGGCATTAGAACTACTGAAATGTTTTCTGACATGTAGGATACCTCCTCCATCTGCATTGCCATTATCTATCATCTCAGGTTTTTTCGGATTATATACAGTCTCTCACGAAAGTCTATTTTGTGTGTTTGGAAGGGAGTGGCACTTCTGCCAGAACATGATCTTTGTCACTATATTGTGACTTTTCTGGTGATCTGAGGCATAAGGCCTCATTTTCACCTGACAGCTCTGATAGTTGAATAACAGGCACTTTGGTCAGCTGGATGCTTTCAGCAGTGAATTTCTCATGGTGCTTTCTGAAAGTCATGATCAAACCTACCTGATGTGATGATTTTATTCCAAAGAGCAAAGAATATTCCTTTTAAGTATATTCACACACTCTTACTGAGTCTTTAGAGGACCTTTTATCAAATGGAGCAGATTGCCTCTTTTCTATCACTACAGCTCCCTGGATAAATCAAGTAATATATTTTCAATTGTTAGTAATAGGTAGCAACTTCTTTTGCAGGTGCTATTCAGTAGCTTTGAACCAATGTAAAGCCTTAGAAAGAATAGCTAGTTGCCAAGAATGTGATTTTATAAAAAGCTCTAAGTTAAAGCCCTTTCTTCATCCTCTAAAATGAAACAAAACAATTAGGATTTCCATTCATGACAAAAATAAGGTAAAATGCTAGTTTCAGAGTAGCCAACATGACCAAGATTAGGATATTAGTTTGATACTAATGTGTTAGAACAACCATATTATAGACATAGCTTTTCAATTTTTCCTGTTAATGTTCTTCCCTTTTATGAATGTAATTAAATATCCACTTCACCAGGAATGTGTTCATTTTACAACAAAATAATTTGAAGCCTAAATAGTGTGGAATCTGGAGAATCAAATTCTAATACACTCTTAGAGATCAGTCTATTGCTTGTAGTTTTTTTTGGTTTGCTTTATTTTGTTTTATTTGCTAATAAAACATCTAATAATTTAATGGGCATATTTCCATAAAAAAGGTGTGATTACTGTACGATTCCATTTCCACCATTACTTACTCACCAAACACACACCATAGTGATGGGTGAAAATACTGAGGCTCCTTCTCATTTCTGTGAACACTTTTCTTTCATAACAGCAGCAGGACTGAGCTGAATCCATCTTGGCAGTCAAACATGCTATGTTGCACATCCTGCTTAGAATTTTCAGGTGCTATTTATGTGCCCACTTCACTAAAATGTTTCCTTATATTGCTGGTAAAGATCCACAAACATAGCAACTGTTTTTTCACTTAATGATTATCTTCTCACTCTCCTCCCATAGTACTGGATGGTTTCAAAAGGGCCTATTGTCTTGCAATGCTACATGTACCTGTATATCAGGTCCCAAAAAGTCTAAGTAATATCACATTTTTTGGGTCAAGGTTTTTTTTTTTTTTTTGCTATGAACAGACCTTGACATGAGAAGCACAAAGTTAGATTATGCTTGCCCATTTCTGCACCTTTGTGTTGCCAGCACTGCCTGATCCCACTGTGATTCAACTGTTGTTAATTTAACAAGAGAGTGGAAAATTTCGCTGCTGTCTTGATGTGTTATGTGCACACGGAGAGTCTTAAAATCTGTTAAAGCCATGCTCCAGGAAGCCTTCTTTGAATTACAAGGCTTTAGTCCTCAGTCACCTTCACATTACTGCACTACATAGGAGAGCCCACTACCCCAGAATACAAAATCTTTATGCACCTTAGCTTCCTCTACTGTTTACAAGCTTGTTATTGCCTTTGTGCTCTACATGTTCTCTGAATAATTTGAATGGTGGAGACCGTTAATTTTTAATTAACCTTTCTCCAACTCCCCTCCAAGTTTCTTGATGTGGTGATTCCATAATTCTGTCCTGAACTGCAAAAGTGAACACTGTTGTTTTTTTTTTCCTGTCTCGGATGAATCACATTGTTCTCCTAGAAACATTTCTCCAGGGGTGGGCTGTTTTCCTCAGCTATGTTTTCAGCAATCTTGACTTGTGTACGCCAGAACAGATATAGTAAGTATCTGTTTCTGTGTATGAGATGGATCTTGAGATGGATCGTAGCTAGATGGATCTTGAGCTAGGAGGAAGTGTATTCTACGCATTACAACCAGTTTAATATTCTTAAGCAGTCCTATAGAAGGTGACCTGAGGTTCCTGGTCTGTGGTAAGTTATACATGAGTCAGCAGTGCCCTGGCAGCCAGGAGGGCTACCCCTGTCCTGGAGTGCACCAGGACAGCATCGCAGCCAGGCAAGGGAGGGGATTGTCCTGCTCTGCTCTGCACTGGGGCAGCCTCACCTCCAGTGCTGGGGGCAGTTCTGGGTGCCACAGAAAAAGAAAGAAGTTAAACTATGAAGAGAGCATTCAAAAGAGGGCAATTAAAATGCTAAAGGCCCTTGAAGCTGCATGAGCAGTGGCTGCAGTCACTTGGTCTGTTCAGCCTGGAGATGAGGAGGCTGAGAAGAAACCTCACTGCAGTTACAACTTCCTCATGAGGGGCAGAAGAAGGGTAGGTACTGATCCCTTCTCTCTGCTGACCAATGATAGAACTTGAGGAAATGGCCTGAAATTGAGTCAGGGCAAGTTTAGGACAGATATGAGGGAAAGCCTCTTCACCCAGAGGGTGGTTGGGCACTGGAACAGGCTCCCCAGGGAAGTGATCACAGCACCAAGCCTGGTAGGGCTCAAGAAGCTTTGGACAACACTCCATAGCACATGCTATGATTCTTGGGGATGTGCTGTGCAAGGTCCGGAGACATACTTCATGATCTTGACAGTTCTCTGCCAACTCATATTCTGTGTTTCTATGATAAAATGCCTTTGTCATCAAATCATCATTTTCCTTTTCTTTGTAGAACTGGCATTATCTATTAAAATTTCCTGAAAAGTGGCTATCATTGAATAAAACTCAGGATTAGTAGAAAGGTGCAGACGGAAATATGTTACCAACAAAAAGGCATGGGGTAGTAACCTCAGTTGTAGCAATTTTTTCACCTATTGTGGGAATAGAATTTGTGCTGTCTCACCTTGAGTACTGTGTGCAGTTCTGGTTCCCACAATTTAATAAGAATGAGGAGGCACTCAAATGAATCTATGGGAGGTAAACAAGGCTGGAGAAAGAGCTGAATGGGATGTCCTCTGAGGATCAGCTGAGGGGTGACTTCATTCCCCTTCTGTACTGTGAGGGTGGTGAGTCACTGGCACAGGTAGCCTAGAGAAGTTGTGGAAACCCCCATCCTCAGCAGTGTTCAAGGCTAGGCTGAATGAGGCTTTGAGCAATCTGGTCAAGTGGAAGGTGTCCCTTTCACAGGGCAGGGGAGTTGGAACTGGATGGTCCTTAAAATCCCTTCCAATACAAACCATTCTATGATTCTATGATGCAATCATTCTCTTTCACAAAAAAAATAAGGAATCCAAATCTTTGTTTGCAGAAGAGAAGTAATGAAAAAGTAGTCCCAGACAGCTGTGGGTTTTTTACAGATTCTTACCCATTTCACTTTCACTCCTCAGTGTCTGAGACAGCAGAGCTGATGAGCATGTCTGTGGTCTCAGAGAACAGAATTGTATGGCTCCTCTCAGCAAGTGCAGAAACATTAAATAATTCTTGATTTTTCTGAACATCTCTTTTAAGTATATGATATTCATAAGTTCTTAAGATAGGCAGAATAATTTCCTTTTTTCAGCTCTGGGATAAGAATTTTTCTGAATGACTTGATAGAAAGGTATAGGAAAGGAAATTAAGCTATTGCCAATGAGATGGAAAAGGTAAGATGCCTTACTACTTGCCATTAGTAAGGCATAATCAAAGTCAGTAATTCAGAGGATCCAAAACTGCCAGGCTCAGTAACAACATCATCCTGAGTGTCAGATAACAGCACCTTCCTTTGAATACTTTATGCCATTTTTTTGCATATTTTATAGCTGAATAATGCAATATATCAATTATCATCTGACTTCTACAGGTTGTGCACTGAGATACAGCGTGTTCTTCCCAGTCAGGCAAATAGCAATTTTGTAAGGATAGAGTTTATGTTATGGATGCTAGCAAGAATTGTTGACTCTGGGATCTTTCATTGAAAAGGACAAATCTCTACTGGTGCATGTAAATCCAGCTCCCGCAGTGTTTGTCATCTCTCCTGTTACTCAGCCACATTTCTGGAGGCACAAGAAGATATGGGAAAGATAATTCTTTGATTTCCTTTTACACTAAGTTAATTATGAAGGTAATAATCAGAAAACAGACAATGTGCAGCTCCTTCAGTTATCAGAAAGATGTGTTGGGAAATGAAATGCAGCAACTGTGAGATATTTTTCATTCTCTTGGAAGTGGTTTTGGTAACCAGTATGTATCATGTTTGTTATGTTATTAATTACGGACAGGCTTGGATTCTTGGAGTCAGCCTTCAATGCAAGGATGCATCATGCTGCCTAGAGCTTCATAACTAATGGCAAAGTCATGCATTCCCTGTTGAGCTGGTCTTTCCATTCTTCCTCCTGATTCAGTTTCCTGTGATACTCTTCTATAAGTAGAGTCACAGAGAGGACTGCTCCAAAAGGAGACTCTGGGGGTTTCTGGATCAACAACATGCACCAAGGAGGTCAGACTGAGTATTTTATCAGTATGTTCTTCCATGGCATTACCATGAGAACAGGGAAACTTGGCTCACACAAATCCCCTGGGGATCATTCTTTCTGCATTTTCCCCAGGGGCAGTGCTGTGCTAAAACACAGGTGAGCACTTCTGGCCCAGGGTACCAGGAAAAACTGAGCCAAGGCGACTGACTACAGTTCCTAGGAGATTGGAGGCTAGATGGTATTTCACAACTTGAGACAAGTTGCATAAAAAGGAAATAAATCAGTGACTGATACCCAAAAGAAGACCAAAAACCCACAAAAATCACATGGACAAACAACAGCAAACCAAATCAAACCAACCAAGAAAACAAAACAAAAAAACAAACAAACAAACACATGAAAAATGTATCTATCTTTCTATCTACATGCAGCTTTAATTGATCTTCTGAGAAGCCCAATTCATATATGTTTTCCACATTTCCTGAGTTGACCAAGCAGGACTGATGAAGCAGGACACCTAACTTTGTATGTAAATGGGAAACAACCAGTCTTGCCCTGATTTAAACTTATTGGTAAATTTCAGTTTTTGCCAAAGCTACCTATGATGCTTTATGCTATCAATATCAAGAATCCAGCAAGCAGATTTTCCCAGTCATGCTCTTAATGTGAACTGAGATGAAACACCGTGGGAATTTCCTGTAAAGCAAAACTCACAGTTACATGTGTTTTCCTCTAGATCAGTGTAAGGTTCTACAGGAAGGGTGCAGCTCTGAGATCATGAAGTGTATTTTTTTCTTTTTATTTTCAATGTTGTCCTATTTTGCGGTATTATTTACATTAAATTAAAATATTGACAGCTGTGTGGACAAAATATTTCATTAATAAAGTTTTTTCTCATGTTAAATAATTTATTCAATGTCTATTTTTAGTGTACCTTTTAATTACAGCAATTTTCCATCAGTAACTAACTAAACTTGTTAGACAAACAGGGATAAGATGCTTTTGTCGTGATTAAACTGTATACTTGGTTTTCAGACAGAAAATAAATTGATGCTACTTTTGTTTTTCTTTTTTTTTTTTTTCTTTTTTTTTTTTTTTTTCCTTTGCCTTTGCCTTTCAGATATATTTCAGGTCTATATTTATATCTGCTTCATTTACAAGAGTTCTCAGGAAGTAATAATGCACTGTTTCTCTGCATGGTAGACCTAAAAGCTAAACAAAGAAAACTTGTTGCCTAAAGAATGCGAGACTTTTTAACAAAACTGCTGAATATTTTGATACTGCTAACAGACTTTATTTAACAGTTATTAAAAAAAATTCTGATATGTGCTTCTTCTTTTTAAAGTTTCAAACCAAAGGTAACTCAGCCATGAAAAGATTAATGGCTGCATAGATGTAATGGCTTGTGTTCCGGTGGTGTTGAGTAGATGTCAAGAGTGAGTGGCTAACAGTGAACAGCAGTTGTTCAAGTTTTAAGAACAAGATACCAGTTTTAATACACTGGCTACAGTACTTTAAAGAACTAGGTATATATGTGTCAGGATGGTGGGAAAAATAATTTCCTTTTGTTCAGCATCAGCATTGATAACTCTTCTTGCAATTCTCAGTAGTGTATAAGCAGTGCTATGCCCTTTACCCAAGTTCACTGAACTTGACTGAGTCAACTTGCAGCTGACCCTTAGCCAAACCTGAAGAAACTCATACAGGCCCCAATGGCCTCAGATCAAAGTCATGAACAAACAGAGCTTTTGCTAGTTTCACATAAATCTAAAACTCAAGATGATGAAATTTACATTAAATTAAATAGACCAAATATTTTAATTAACCCCTTTGGGAAATTCAGTAAAACTTCATAGAGCTTTGCAAGTAAAAACACAGAATATAAATAAGGGATATCTGAGCTACCATGCTCAGGAAAAAAAAGTGAATTTCCCATTCCCATCAAGGATATGCATGTTAGATAGATAGTTCAAGTCTATTTATATTGTGCAAGAAAACCTGCATGTATCTGCATATACAAACCTGACTTTAACAGAGGTATTTACAGATCCCTCAAGTAACCTTTACCATCCAAGTGATGTGATTGAGCCCAGTATAGCATCTGTGTGTGGTACAGTTTAATGAATAAAGCCAACTAACTTTTATGAAATCATATATTAACTGCAACGACATTTATTTCAAGCTCTCAGATGAGACTTCTACCATTTTATGGGTATCATCAATGGCTGTCTGTATAATCGAAAATCACAGAAAAGTGATAATCATTTGGGACTAGTAGATTAGGTGTTCCCTATATCTTCCATGTTGAGGAAATAAAAGTATACAAGATTTTCACAGGACATTTTGTATCCTGGTATAGAGAACAGGCAATACAGAGGTTTTGAAGGGTCCACATAGATATTTACTTATTTTCACTGGGTGAGACAGTGAGGGTAGGTGCTCCGTTTAGATCTGGGAAGAAGTAGCGGGAGTTCATTAAGTAGCCTACTCAGTGGGGAACCACACTGCTGCTTTTCAAAATGCCTGAACAATGTCTACTAACAGGTTCCCAAAGAAGGGTGAATTGATGGGGAGGAACAGCAGAACAAAGACATCCATGCACTCCTAGATTTCAAGTTGGTGGTCATTTAGGTACAACTTTTCCCACTGTCACAAAGTGAATTAGTTATTTACTATAATATTTTGATTCCCACCTTGTCCTTGTTGTCTTTAACCTAGGGTGCTTCCAAGTGAAACAAAATACTTGGAATTTTTGGTGTTTAGTACTCTTCTCTCTGTCCCCCCATCCAAAACACACAAATTTGAGAAGGCACATTTTTGATGCTACTGCATATTCTTGAATACTTCACACTGCAATTCCCAAAGGAGTAGGTCTCCAGCCATTTCATTTGTGTTTGTCTTTCTGGGACTTTTGAATTGTTCTCTATATTAAGAAGGAAAACAAAACTGTATTCACACTGCATTTTAAAAAATGCAACTCAGAAAATCACTGAAAATAAGTTGCAATAGAATATCAGTGCATTCTGTCTCTAAGGATCTGCTCAAGAGAAAAAAAGGAAGGGAGAAAGGGGAAAAAGCCACAAATGGTAATTTAGCCTCACAATAAATATATAGGCTGGGTTGTAAAAATCCTTAGGACTTTGTGAGGGGAAGTATGTTATAACTTTAACCTGACTCCATAACTGGAATAAGTTTTTGTCTATTAATAATTTTAAAATATGAAGTGGTTTCACTGACTTTGCTTTGCATATCTCTTATTAAAATATGTATTTTGCATGTTAACAGCTAAAAAATACAGCAAAAAAAATTTACTGCTTCTAGCCATGAAAAATTCAAATATTTGATGAGTAGAAAATGAACACCTAGGAGATTATGTAAAATGAGTAAAAATGAGCAATTTCTCCATATTTCTGGTTCATGTTTTATTAAAACAGGAGAACCATAAGGGCAATAGGTTACAGAGGGTTAGCTTGGATAGTCTCTGCTGCATGCTTTTTTTATGTCACAAACAGCAGAAGTGAGGTGACAAGGTGCTACTACAGCCTAAACAGAGCACGATGACATCTGTCAGCCCAGGCACATAAAAGAGACTACTATGTCACCAAAACCTACTATATTTCATTTATACATGTCATTTTTAATACAGCTAGGCTTTTACAAGTTATTGTTTTCCTTCACATCTATTAAACAGTCAAGTTTTTCCAGCTCACAACTTGATAATATTGACATATTTAAAGTAAATTTTCTCATGAACTTATTATCTAAAGCTTTCTAATGCATCTGAGACTCTGCCTGGCCAGCAAAGCTGAAGGATTAGCCATTCCTAGCTTTTTGTGTTTTATGAAGGATCACCAATTTCCAGCATTTTTGTTTTCTACTAGTAATGGCACTGTCCTATAAATACTTGCCTCCTGTGTGAAAATAGTAATCCAAAATCTGCATATTATGATATTTAGGGAAGAAAATCTCTTATGTTCTTCCAGTTACAATATTGCTGAGGCCTAAACTTGTATTACAGAAAGGATGGAAATTGGTCTGACAAAAGTCTAAGGAATTTGCCTTTGGACTAGTGGTATGGGTGAAAGTTTATGAAAGTTTAACTTAATCCTAGATGCTAATTTTAGGAACTTTAGTGCTATTCAGACACTGAAATTCAGAGACAGACGTTGGCATTCAGTGCATAAAGACTCATTCCTATTTGTAATGAATACCTTGATATTGCCTTCAAAGGAAAGAGGAGCTGAGTTTCAAAGAAAACTTTTACATTAGTTTACTTTAAAATACTCTGTGGAAAAATCACTTGCTGACTTAAATTGAATGTCAAAAAAAAGCAAGAGCAATACTAAAGAAAAGCTTGAATTATATATGAAAGAAAATAGGCAAAAGAATGAAAGACTACAAAAATAGAAACTAGAATTTAGTGAGAAAATGAAAATTTAAGAATTAGAGATTGATGCAATCCAAATCAGTGGAAATACGAACACACCTCTTTTCATCTAGTCATCTATTTGAGAGAGAGACCAAAAAACACTGGACACCTGTATAACATTAAAGTAAAAGATATAATTAAACTGTGTGAAACAAATCCATCAAAATCTGACTATTGGAATATTTATAGAAAGTATGAATAACATGTGAAACCTATAATGGTATTAGATGCCTGTTTTACCTTTGTAGAGCTAATCCTGTAATGAAAATTATGTAAAATATATTTAGTAATCTGTGTTTACATATTTTTTTTAACAATTACATTATTTCAATTTAAGTTCCATAGGTTTCTTTACAATTCTAGAGATAAAAGAGGTACAATATAAGAGGTAATTTTTTTTTCTAAATGGAAATGAAGATTTTTATTTTTCTTCTGTCTGAGTCAGGCCTATTATGTGTTGGTTTTAAAACCTGAAAAAAAAAAAAAAATCCACACCTGTCCCAGTTCACTATTGCTTTCCTCCAAACATTGCTAAAACATTTAATTTGGGAATTAATTTGAGAAACCATGTGAGCTTCCTACCAACCAAGAAATTTAAGTCCACTGAATTTCATAAAAGCTGCCTTGCAAAATTTTGGTTTTGCTCAGCAGTGCAACTAACTTTCTTCCTCTTTCTTCTGCTATTTTGATTTAATGAATTAACCCAGACTATACCATGAGAAAAATAATAATTAAAAAAAATAGAACAAGACAGTTCCTTTAGTAAGATCTTAACCATGTTCAATTAAAAACACACACAAAAAAGAAGGAACATCACAGTGGATTTGGACTTGAGCTAACAATAATGCTTAATATAATGCTTAAATTGTACTGAGAACCACTTATACTTTTTGACATGAACCTTGAATATAACCAAGTCTGTCAGTTAATCCATGCAATCTCTTTCCTTTTAATCTAAACTGACTTCTTCCACTACAAGACTTCCACATCTGAGCTCATCAGACCAAAAGGAAAAAGCAAGGTTTTAAGGAAGCAACAGCAAAATTATCTTTTGTTCTCAGATGATGAATAATTGGTATCAGGATGCTAATTCTATTAGATTGTGTTCAATTATTTTATATTAGCTTAGTATGTCATTCTACTCCACTCTATAGAGCAAAAACCTGTTAGCATCAAGAGATTAATTTCTTTGAACGTAACAAGACTAGGGAGTTATTTGGTTCATATTTAATGACAGCTGAAGAACACAATTATAGAGGAGATATTAAACAAGAACTTACACCTTCTGCAAGTCTAACAGCCATTATTGTTTTTTGTTGTATTTAGTATTTTATGCATTTTCCTAACAGTAAATTCAGTAATATACAGCAGTCAGACTGGTGAGTCTGTTTTAATGAAGGAACATCCTGTTCCATTCTGAACAATTAGAGTAAATTAGTGCATTCCATTTATGTCTCTATCATACCATTTCATGGTCAGACTGTGAGATAGGGAGGAGCTGTTTGCTGTAGAGTGTGGAAATAGAACGGAAAAGAAAATGGAAAACAAATAAATGGAGCAAATCAGTGTTCCTTCCATCCTGTTTCAGTTGGTATAGAATTAGTTTTCCTGCACAGCAGATACAGCGTTGTGTTTTTCATTTCAGATGACAATAATGTTGATAACACATGGCTGGTTCAGTTGTTGAGCAGTGCTTAAAATAAATCAAGGACTTTTCAGCTTCTTATGCTGCCCTGCTGAAAACGGGGTTGGTGATGCACAAGAAACTGGGGAGAGCACGCCAGGGCGGCTGACTCCAACTGGCCATGTGGCATCATGCTCAGCACATAAACTACAGGGAAAGCTGGCTAAGGGCTGCTGCTTGGGAAGTGACTGGGAATTTGCTGGTTGGTGGTGAGCAGTTCTTTTTTACTTGCATCCCTTGTTTACTTGGTCTTTATTTTTTTCTCTTTTTCTTACTTTCCCTTTCATTACATTTTTGATTATTATTTTTGTCATTATTATTTCATTTATTAAGCTGTTTTATTTTCAATCCAGGAGTTTCTCACTTTTATCCTTTCAATTCTCTCCCCCATCTGACTGGAGGGAAGTGAGAAATTGGCTCTGAGGTGGTTAATTGCTGTCTGGAGTGAAAATAGGACATGCCTATCAAACTTTCTTCTGAATATCTGCTGCAACAGAAAATCTGCTTATTTTGTTTATTTTTACGATCCTTTAGGAAAGTGATATGAATCCTAATTTCTTATTATACATACAGAGGTGCTGTACTTACATAAAAAGGAATTGTGAAACAAGAAAATATATCAAACATTTGAAAACCTTTTACATGAGAAATGCCATTTTTCAGCAAAGAATTCCTACAATTTCTCATTAATCTGTTTGTGTGAGATGTTTTTTGATAAAACAAATTTTAGAAAAATTAACCAAACCAAATCAAAAGCCCAACCAACCAACCAACAAACCAACCAACCAACAAACCAACCCCCAAAAATCCCTGAAAACAAGGATTCTAACAAGGATTAAAATGGGATGTCAGTACAGTTTGTTGTTTCCTACTGCATTGCTTTTTAATTGGAAGTGCAAGGTCTGAGTTGTTTTTTGTAGTTTGTATCAATGATAGTCTTTATCTGATATTTTCCACCTATGAACTTTCTCACATTTTTTTATTTAAGCTCACTAGAGCATCAAATGGATTGATGACCCCAGCTCACATTGTCAGCAAGTTTAGCTGAAAGCATTACGCAGCCTTTCAAAATTTAACCAGCTAAGTACCCTTTCTGAGGCTGTATTTAAAGAGTGTGTTTTATTCACACCATTGCTGTTAATGGTGGGTTGTCTTATTCATACATCTGCTTCCTCTTAGGAGACTATAGAGAGACAAGAAAATCGACTTTGTTTAATATGAACATTTATTTTTTTGTGTGCAAAATCCTATTAAAGTTATTTATAAGGCAGGAATGTTAACAAAAGAGCCAGAGTACCAATTTTATGTCATTTATATCTAAATATCAATGACTTTTACTGCCTTGTGGCAAGCTAGTAGTTAATTAAAAAAAAAAATTCCATATAAAGTTCTTTAGGCTGAAGTGCATAATTGATTCTACTCTGCCTGTCTTAACCCCAAGGGACTTACTTACAAATAAAGAATGAAAAGTCTTTGAACTTCTTCTAGGTGAATTTTATCTTTCTGGGTTTTTTAATAGTTTTTATGCTGCTTTTCCAAAAAAAGTGTCCACTAGCAGCTGTTTACAACCATTAGAACTGCGTGGATCATTTGTGTTCAGTTATCATATACATAATTTGCCAACAATTGTTGATAACTGCTAACAGTAAGATTCATGTAGGGGAGAATTAAAAGAAAAAAACTCCAACCAAACTAAAAGATTTGAGTTTACAGTTGGTTTTTATATTTATGAACTTCTTATTAAGAAAGGCTTGTCTGTTTTACATGATCTAAGTCTAATACAGTGTCATTAATCTGTACAAACAAAGCCAGTGAGATATTGCATAAACAAATGCTTTTATGAGAAAATACCCATTCATTAAAAATTCAGGTAGTGTCTGTTTTCTCAAATGTCTTGTCTTGTTCAGGAGAAGGGGGCTTTCTTAATAAATGAATAATGTATTTTTTTTAATTTTATTGATATTTTAAAAAAGGGAATTGACCTGAATTAATTCACAATTGTTTCTGTTAGAACAAAAAAGTCTCATGAAACATTGCTAAGACCTCTATTCAAAAATGCACATAAAACCAATTTGTCATTTTTTCCTTCTTAAAGAAAGTATTCATCCTGTCTTCATTTGAAAGAAATTATGAAAGAGGATACAGAGGATCAAAAAAAATATATCCTGACTCACATCTCCTGCAATTTACATTAAGAGCAGTACAGAGTATAGAGGTAGAATGTAATTTTTTCCAGAAATTTGCTCTTAATAAACAGAAGCAAAAAACCAGCAATGTTTGTAAGGCAGAAATATATCTGCCATCATTAATGATTCCAGCTGTACACAAAAGCAGATGTGAGTCCCCCTTTAATTAGAGGTCTTGCAGCAGCTCATTAATAAATCAGTAACTTGCAGCCCTAAACTCATTGTGTTTGCAAGATGACAGAGCAGCTACCAACAATTACTATTCTGCCCCTACAGGAATACATTTTCCAAGGAAATACTCACTGGCCTAAAACAAGCATTATGGTATGTGACACGGGCAACTTAGGTCAGCTGTGTCTGCACATGAGAAAACACACTACACTATGCACTCTTCAGTGGAGCTAATGGCTACAGTGTTTTCCTCTGTAGAACTTAAGAACTTGACAAGAAAATCAAGACCCATGGAGCAGCTTCACAAGAAAGAGCACTATCAATTGGATATTGCCTTAAATCATTGGTAACTCGTGTGTTAAGCAGCTGTTACTGTGTGTGTAATAGGAGTTTGCTGGATACGTATTTTGTAACTGCAATATTCTTGTCTGAAAATTCTGGCCTCTGCCAAGGATTTTCCTTTGTTTTTTTTTTTTCATATTCAGTTTCACAAAATAATGGAAAATAAGCTAGGAGCTTAGACCTAAGAAATTTCAGAATTATGACAAACCATATAATTTTCTACTCCCTTATTATGCAAATCACATTTAAATTTCTGAATAAAGAATGAGAAAAAAAACCCTCTCTCATAAAAGAAGTAAACCTAAAATGAATTCTGACATAATAGTAAGTAATTAATAAGAGGCTAAAAAGAAGAATCCTAAGAATGACTGACCAGTCAGCCTCATCTCTGTTCCTGGTAAGGTGCAGTTTCTCCTGGAAGAAAGTATGATCTCTGTATGTCGAAGCATATGGATACTGGAGGGGACACAACCAATGTGACTTCACAGACCAAAACATAGATTACTATTTCACACAGTGACTTTCTGTGATGGAATGACTGATCAGTGGACAAGGAAATAACTACAGTTGTCATTTACCTATAAGGCCTTTGATATGGTCCTCCAAAACATTCTTGCCACTAAATGTGACAAGTATGGGATGGACAGACGAACAGACAGACAGAGAGACAGATGGATGGATGGATGGATGGATGGATGGATGGATGGATGGATGGATGGATGGATGGATGGTTTTACTGGGTGAGGAATTGTCTGGATGGCCATACCCAAAAAATTTATAGTCATTGTCTCAATGTCCAGGAGGAAACCAGTGATGAGTGATGCCCCTCAAGGGTCTATACTGACAATTAAACTTCTTCCTTGATTACATAGTGGGATTGAGTTCGCTCTCAGGAATTTTGCAGACTAGACAAACTGGATTTGATTGTGGAAAGGGATCCAATTCAGAGGGACCCTGATAGGTTTGACAGGGGAAATCTCTTGAAATTCAACAAGTGCAAGTGCAAAGTCCCGCACCTGGGTCCGGGTGACCCCCAGTATCAGTATAGGCAGGGGGATGAAAGAACTGGCAGCAGCCCTGCCAAGAACAACTCGGGAGTGGTGATGTATGAAAATGTGGACATACCCCAGCCATGGGCATTCCCAGCCCAGAAAGCCAAACGTGTCCTGGGCTGCATCCAGAGCAGTGTGGGCAGCAGGGAGGGAGGGGATTCTGCCCCTCTGCTCTGCTGAGAGCCCACCTGGAACCCTGCATCCAGCTCTGGGGGCCCAGCACAGGAAGGTCATGGAACTGCTAGTGCAGGTCCAGAAGAGGAATTTAATGATCCTTCATAATCCATGAATGACCAGAGGGCTGAAACATCTTGCCTATGAAGGAAGATTGAGAAGACTAAATTTTTTTGGCCTAGAGACCACTCCTGAAGGCCGCATTACAGACATCCAATATTGAAAAGTAGTCTGTATGAAGGACAGAGTAATTTTTTTTTAAGTTCCTTAGGGAAAGGAAAGGGGCAAGAATTTTAAATTGAAAGAGATTTGAGCATATTTGAGTAGATTTAATATAAGGAAGATATGTTTTACATGAGAGTGGTAAACATTGGCACAGGTTGTCCAGAGAAGCTATGGATACCCCCATCCATGGAACTGTTCAAAGTCTGGCCGGATGGGAATTTGATCTAGTGAAGGATGACAGATAAATTGGATTACATGAACTTGGAAATTGGATACCTTCTAACACAAAACAAACTGAACCAAAGAGGTTCAGCTTTCTGTTCGGAAGGCCCTCATGCAGACCTTCTTCAGCTATATAGAGAGCTGGATTAGAGGGTATGAGTACTTTTTTCAGCAGTCTGATATGTAATCTCAGAAAACTTGTCTCACTTAATCTCATTAAAATAAATTAAAATTTTAAAAATCCTTTTTGTCTTAACCATTATGGTCTAGTAAGTTTCTTATTATTAGGGAGGAAAGAGGAAAAAAAATCCTGAAGGTGAAAGCGCATGCTACCAATTTCTTACTAACACCCAGATCTATTTCATAGCCAAATATCACTGAATACTGATAAACATATTACAAACCTGAATAGGCAAGTAAAATCAGATCCCTAAAGTTTTCGGACTGAAATTGTATCTGAAAGGTAAGTCTCTTTGCCCTAAGCTACACTTCATTTATTAGCAAGACGGTCTAAAATGATGCTTTGCAAAGTGACAGGAAATGGCTGAAATCTTCCTTCCTCTGATCCCCTTAGGGAAACAGCCACCTTGGCTGCCATACAGAGTTATTGAAATTGCACAGCAGTGCTGCAAAAAAATCACTTGTGGTTGCATGCACAGACATGAGATCCTCAGGCCAAAACACCCTTCTACACCTCTGCCCTGGCTCTCACAAGGTGCTCCTGCTTATTGAGCTGCTCAGTTTTTGAACAGAGCTACTGTGCACCCTATAAGGCTGCTGAAACAGCTAAATATTTCAGTACTGCCAATCCACTTATTTAAATCTCACTGCCTGAGAGATTGTACACTGGTTGTTGAAGAAAAGATCCTGCTCCATTTCATTTTCCTGATAGGTTCTTCAACCTAGATACAAATTATACTTAATTAATTCCAAGAATAACCAGTTCCAGAGATTTTCCCTTCTGTGAAGGGAAAAATATTCCCTTTGGAACTCCCATATTTCTTCCAGGACACTTCTTTGTTTGTCCCTGTTTTTCTGAGTGGAAGTGCTTATTTATTCCTATTGACACTGTGTTTACAAATCAATGTCTCCTACATTCCTGCAAATGTCTTTTTGTCAAGTGAAAGAGATGCAGTCTTCATATGGAAGCCCAGTATATCTGATCAATTCATAACAACTACTTCCTTTTTAAGATTAGTAGCCAGAATTTAATATATACTTAAATTTTGGAGTATTATAGTTATTATTATTTCCTAGCATTTTTTACACATATTAATAACAATAAAGAACATCTGAGAAAGGGAACAAAATAATTCTCCCTTTGAAAGGCTCTAATAGGAGATAAGACATCTTTTTATCCAGGCTAACTAATACATGTTAATTACTTGAAAAAAACAAACATACAAAACACGAAACTAACAAGAGAAAGCTCATTTCATCTGATTGTTATAAAAATTTCCTCACACAAAGGAACAGGGATTTTTTTTTCCCATTTCTAATAAAAAATGATGTATTATCTGTATTATCATAATAAGGATGTATTATGAACTCATTTTTGGTTTCACCAAATGGTTTTATCAGGTACAAATTAAATAATGTTAAAGAAGTTGTAATGTGAGTCCTCTTTTCAACTACAAATATTGTTTTCTGTGTCTACAAGCTTCAGCAGTTTTATTTTTAGAACTAAATATTCTCAAAATAAAGCATTTTTCTAGAGATTTTTTAAATTATGATCTATTTAGTTTGGCTTAAACTTGTTGAGCAATTCTTTCTGTCTTTCTTTCTGAAAGCTTTAAAAGCTTTCATTTGGAAACTTTTAGTGCTAACTTTCATTTTTGTGCTGCCATAAAAAAATTAACATGACATCTCCAGGATGGTTTTATGGTGGGACAGTTATCGCATAATTAATGCAGCTATTACTAATCACGAAAGAAAGAATTCCTGTTGTAAAAAAAGAGAATTTTCTCCAAAATTGGTTCTATAAAGTTCTTCATAAATCTCTGCCTTTACTCATGCTCTGTCCGTCCACACAGCACTTAACAAGCAAAAAAAAACCCAAAACAAACCAAAAAACAATGATTAAGGTCTGTCTACATAATTGGTCCTGTCTGCAGATTTTATGACACTTTATGGACATAAAAAGGGGTATCATATAATCTATAGTGGTAACATAAATTAAACTACAGGTTTGGCAATTGTGTTACAGTATTCCTGAATATTTAAACAAAACAATGCATTAATAACTGTTGAAGACCAAAGAATAAACTCCTTCTATTTATTACCTGGGAAAAGAAGGGAAGCAAAATCACTGCAAAGGGAACAGTTAGTCCTTTTTACCATTTACAGAACTGTGCAGAACTGCCTTATGGATTCCAGTAGATGTTCCCTAGTTAGACAGAAATGTCAGTGATACCTAACCAAAGGCTTACATTAAAATAATTTCAGATTCTCTTGAATTTTTGAAAGATCTCTTTTGAATGATTTTATTTACCATCTAGATAAATAAATGGCATAAGAGTCTATTGTAGTAAGTGTTCTTTAAAAAGTGTGTGTCAGGGACAGAAGAATAGCTGAAAAATATACAAAAGAGGGGCTGGGTTGTTTTTTTTTTCCCTAAGGATTGTCATTTCAAAACATAGTAAGTTCTTTATTACTTTTCATATATGCAACAATTACAGTTTATACAGGACTAAAAGGATTAAAACTCTGTAGGACATTATATCCTCAGTGGTGTTTCCCATCACCAAATAGGACACAGTTAGAAGACTCATAAAAGCCCTACTCTTGTCTAGTCCTCTGTGTCCTTTAAAAGCTACAAAAATGTAAAGCCTTTATTTCTCAGAGTCTTAATTTCAACTGAAAATAAATTAATGGGATTCAACAATGTAACCAGACACATTTTATTAAGTTATTCAGGAAATTTTGTGTTGTCTTTTTTTTTTACCATTTTTGTATGTACTTGAGATCTGAGAACCACCTCAAAAGAAAGGATAAATTATTTAAAAACATTAAATATATTCACAAGCACAATGTGCTTACTTTGAAAGACCTCAGTAAAAGAGTGTCCTTAAAGGCAAAATTATCTAAGTACTTTCCAACACGTATTAATTCAAAATTCTAAATATTTATTTCAGAAATCACAAACTTTTCCTTCTTATTCCAGTAACTTTTGTTCTTATTGAGTATACTGAATGTATCACAATGTTATTTTGAGAGTGAAGATAAAAACCCCAGCATTTTAACCAGAAATATATTATTAGAAGACTATGTAAGATACTTTAGATAAGTGTGATACTTTAACTGAAGGAGAACACTAGGCATTGTAGTAAAGAGAGAGTTTATACCAATGTCAGCTTAACTATATATATGAGTTTTCCTCTGAAGTATTTAGCTTTTACCTTTATGCAGCAGCCTCCAGATAAAGAAGGCATTTTGGAAACAAAACCCTCATCTTGCTGAAAAGGAAAAATTCTTCCTCTGATCAGTGAAATGGCACTTATGATTTTCCTTTTCATTCTTTAGGCAAGACTCACACCTGTCTCTACCAGCAGTTGTTTTTTCGAACTGGTGCTCCCATTTGGCTGTCACTTGTTTGCTTACAGGTACAAACCCAACCTTCCATGTAAATCTCCAAGGTGAGTTTGGCAGGAGCATAAGTGCAAGGCAATGCAATCCCTCCAGTCAGACCCCAGCGGGGCAGACCCAGCTCTATGGCAGAGTCCTTCAGAAGACTTCAACTTTATTCACAACTGCTTTGAAATTAAGCTGAGACATTCATTGCTGGAGACAGGAAAAAAACAATGCCTCAGAGCTTGCAGTATCCAATGCTGGTCTCAGCCACTCTCAAAGCATTCTTGGTTATGTTCAAGGGTTCACATAATCCTGGAGTGACAGTGTTGAAATTCTTGTTATTTATGTAACTGAAGGGAAAGAAATGAGAGACAGAACGTGACAGCCTTCACGGCGTTTCACTGACAGGCAGACTACTATCTGAAATTGTCTATGCACTGAGGGAAAAATGAACTTAAGGCAAAAACTGGAATTCAAACAGCAGAGGAACAGCCCAGAACCTGATCAGTTTGTAAAGGAAGAAAAAACCTTTTCTGACTACCAAAATCTATGTTTTATTTAAGTGAACTAGAATCTCCAATCCACTGCCACAGTAAATCTTCTACCCTTCAATTACTATTTTACTTAAACTGAGTGAGCTGGCTTTTTAGTGACCCAGAAAATATGTCTTTCTCCACAGGATGCCGTTCTGCTAACCATTATCTATCTACCTGCTGCTACACATAAAATATACATTTTGCTAACAACAGCAACAGTAACCATTTTCTTTTTTTGTTTCTGCACATTGCATATCATCTTTGTAAAATGAATTCCCACAAATGTGCTTAGTAGAGCTAAGGAGCTCTATAAGATGGTTAAATGAAGCTAGAATAATATCACACCACATAATTTACACCTTAAAAAGTATAAGCTCTTCACACCTAAAGTATCGAGTAGCCTTCACAGCTGTACATTTTAAATAATGTGAAGGAATTTTGCATAGTTAGAATCAGAGTCTTAATACAAGTGGATCAGGTGCATTAATCAGAATGGTGTCCACTCAAAGTTCAAAAGTTATTTTTCCTCTGAGAAATTATCTTTTCTCTTCAGGTTCATCAACCTGTTGTCTTTGGCAATTTTGCCAAAATTGACTTTCACTAGAACCCCACTGGCATTTCTTTTACATTATAACTTAATTCCACATTTCCTCTATATCTTGTCTTCTGTCCATTTAAAAATTCTGATCACTTTAACCTTCACTGATATAATTTTAGAATTCTGCAGCTTTTTTAGCCCCTGCACATAGATGTGTTGAAAATATTTTTTCCCCCAGGGTTATCCAAGCATAAAAAATATAATCTCACTACCTTCTGAGGCTTTAATGATTTGGGTTTTTTTTTTCCTGTTCTGCATCTTGTTACCATTGCATTGCACAAATGCATGATTTTTCACAAGGTCACATAGCATTAGGACAAGAGATAATGTCTTTAATCTGAAAGAATGAAGATTTAGATTTGATCTTAGGAAGAAATCCTTTACTGTGAAGGTGGCAAAAGAGTGGAAAAGGTTGCTCTGAGAAATTGCGGATGCCTCATGCCTGGAATTGTTCAACGTCAGGTTGGATGAGGTTTTGAGCAAAGTGATCTAGTAAGTGGCATCCCTCATGGGGCTGGAACTAGAGGGTCTTTAAAGTCCTTTCCAACCAAAATCACTCAATTCTGAATCAATGCTATTATATCAATCTATATAATCTCTGATTAGATCTCTATATCAATCTCTGATTATAGAGTATGCTACGGATCCAGTTGATACTTCAAACACAACAGATTCCTTGAAATTTTTTGATTAAAGTTATAAATTTCACAGTTTTTATCAAAAACAGCCCTGCTTCACAAGGAGTCAATTGTCCAATTATGAAGAGCTACTTTCCTTTAAAGAGTGGTTCATGAAAAAGTGGGAAAGTGTGACACTGTAAATAGCACAAAGTATCTAGACAAATAAATCTGCATGTGATCAATTGTGATATTTTGAGATGTAATGAGGAAACTCCATTATAAAAAATAAATCCTTCCTAAAAAGAAGAGGGGTTTTCAAACTAAAAGGGGTAAAGGAAGCAAAAGAAAACTTAGGCAGTGCATAAGATAAGCACAGTTTTAGAAGTGCTGACCCTACCAGCAACTGCGGGGCTCAGTATATCAGTACTACCGAGGAAGTCTGGTTGTAACAGAATTGAGTCATCTGACTTGTCTCAAATTACGATTCTGAAAGAAAACATTACGTTCAAATGCCATAATTAATAAAAATATAGTACCAAATATTTGTAAGTATGCTGTGAGCTGTTAGGAGACACACAGGCATAAGATGTTTGCATAATTTTAGGAAGTGTGTCCTTAATTTCCTTCACTGTATACAATTTTATGTATACTGGGGTTTTTTGCATGAAAATGAATTGGTTTGGTGCATTTAGTTTAAGTTTGATTTTGGTTTTGGTGGGTTTTTATTTGTTTTGGGGGTTTGTTTGTTTTGTTTTATTTGTTTGTGGGTTTTGTTTTTTTTTGTTGTTGTTGTTTAGGTTGGGTTTTTTTTACTTTTTATATAATTTAGGTAGCTGTCAGCTTTCTATGGATATTGTAAATACTGATTTTTAAAGTAGGAACAATATAACTGTCACTTCTTATTCCTCTTTCTTCATAACATTTGTTAAATTATTACTGATTTGATAGCACATTGTAAGCAATCCTAATATTTAGTGACTGAAATTAATAGATATATTTTTGGTTCCTGGATACCAAGTGAAGTATATTACTTCATGAAACAAGCTTCTCCTGAATTTTGATATCTGATATCTTTTTTTAGGTAAAGTAAAATTATAGGATATTTCATAGTAACAAAAAACCCATAAACATCTTCACACTGAAAATGTTCAAATTAAAAAATGCGGCAACTTCTATAAAGTCTTTCATCAAAAGTATTCCAAAATATTTCTTCCATGAGCTTCAATATAGAGTCAGGAGAATTCCCAAAACAGGTCTAAGGGTAATCATAATTTCTTGTAAATTAATATACTTCAGCAATAACATGATTTAGATTAGTTTAGGATATGACCTTTAATTTTCATGACAAATTTGACTTTAATGAAAAGGGCAAATTTTTATATATGCATGAATAATATATGCATGAAGAAATAGCCTGCTTGGTCCCATAATGATGAGTCTTTGATTCTGAAAGGCGTCATTGTTGTAATCACAGAATCATAGAAAAACTTCACTTGGAAAAGTTCTTAAAGATCGTCCCATTCCAAAACCCCAGTGTTCAAAGGAAAACTAAAATAACACAGTTATTTGTTTTGGTTTACTCCCTTTTCTCTATCCACCTCATGTTCCAGATGGACCTTTATGTCCAACAGAGGCACTGATCTTCTAGGCTAACATGACATCAAGGAATTGAAATTGTGACTGCTTTCTGTTTAATGTAAATGACAATTTTTCGAGTGAATACATTTAAATAAATGGTATTAGAGCTCTCCTTTTATTGGAATCTTTAAACTTAATTTGTTCTGACTTTGTGCCATTGTTTCCAAATTATTTTTTCCCATTAGAATGGCAAATTTTGTAGAGAAATGATTACAGAAAGATTTCAAATGTATATTCACATTTTCACAAACAGCTTTATGTGTGAAAAAAAAAATTGAAAAAATTGCACCAATTTCTTCTTCATACATACTAGACTAAGTTCAAATAATGGCTTTCAAGCAGTGTCAGTGTGCTTTAGAGACAAAACAGGAACTCTACCTAAATAAACTAACAAACGCAAGAGTAGTCTTGACAAAATCTTGATGACCCTCTCTGAAATTTGAAGACATTCTTTTTCTTAGCCTTCTATTTATATATAAATAAAGGAAGATGATGCTCCTTTACCTCTAAATTTTCATTAAAATACTTATGTTTTATGGAGATGATCTCTATTTTTATTATTCCAGATTCACTCCTCATCCTTCATGCTTTTAAGCATAAGAATGTGATGATACTGAAATTTTATGTTCTAATATTTACAGGGACAACACTTCCAAAGGACAATTGCATAAAATACCATTTTCTACATTTTCAGTACCCTTAACTCCTTTTTCATGTTCCAGAGAGGCCAAGAACTGTGCTTTGTGGCCGCTCTCCTTAAATGCTTTCTCAAGACATGTTACATTGCATTACTTGAAAGTTCTACTGACCTACAGTCATTCTCATTCACGCAGCTGGGTCACCTGTTCTTCCTTGCGCACTCAAGGGGTTTTTACTAGATTTGAGGCAAGGCTTTCCCAGGGAGCTGGCAGAGCTCCTCACTGTCTCTTACTTGATTGTAGTTTTTCAGCACCATGAGTTCTTGGGCTTTCAGGCCTGAGGTCTCACATTATTGAGCACTCCCTGGCAAAAAGTCCACTGTAGGTGACTAAAATGAGGCAGAAGGCAGTGGCCTCCGTGATTAGACTTAAAAGCATCTGATTTTCTAGTCTAAGGATGATTTAATTCATAGTGATGTAGTAAACAAGGATGAAATAAAGCTCTGAAACTTGTTTTTCAATATTGAGACCTAATGTTCATGCCAAAAGCTTCTATACAATCTCTAGTGGTACTGAAAATACTTTATCAGAAACCACAGCTACATTAAAAATAGACATTATGTAAAAGAATATAAGGTGTCAAACTGTGGCCAGCTATACAGTTATTAAAAATCTGTATGTCAGTGGGCTGCTGTTATATAACAGATTTTTTTTAATCACAGAATCATAGAGTGGCCTAGATTGGAAGGGACATTTAAGATTATCAAGGTTATGGCTTGGTTTGGTTTGGCTTTTGCCAGTCAGGAACTGCAGACCACTATTGATCATACAAATTCTTCTTCCAAAGTCAGAATAGACCATCTGACTTGGTTCAGTTTTGGAGAGTTACATATATATTATCTTGCTAAAGTCTCCTTCTACCTTTTACTTTAGCTGTGGTGTAAACCTTGTATTGACATAGTACACGAAGTTATTGCTTCTTTTTCTGTTCATATACCTTCCGATTCATGAAATGCAGCAACAGTATTTTTCTGTGCTGAGCTCTCATTTCAAAATTCGATACCAAATATTGGGCTGCAATGATAAAAATGCAAACCACAAAGATTTAAGGATGCACAGTAGGATTGTGAGTGAATCATGAAGGAAAGTCAGGAAGGACTGAATTAACTGTTTCAACCAAGATACACAATCTAAAATGATATTTCTCTCTTAAGACAGAAAATGGAAACATATTGACATTGATACTAAGAGGTGACAACAGACCTTCTAGCTTTTCTTAAGGTGTCTTTACCTTCTGCAAAACATAGGAAGTGTCTTCAGAATAGTTGAATAACAAAGCTTTGCTACATTTCCAGGCATAAAGAAAAAATCTTTTTATTTGTGGATTGTAACTTTACTTTTTCCAGCAGATTGCTTCTCTAGGATTTTTGTTCAGCGCTGCTTGACTTCTCTAAAACAAAGAATACTGAAGTTAAGTTTCTAGCTTCCAACCAGCAATTCTAGTACCCTGCAAATGTAGACATCACTTGATGTTTGGAGAGACCAGGGAAGAAACTGAAACTTCTTCACTGGATGAACCACATGTCACTCCAAAGAAAGTGGTTGTTTACTCTATTTAAACAGTTTTAAACGCCTGTTGATTATATTGGAATGTGGATGCCTAAAGTCCACCATCTGAAGCATATTTCTGACTTTCATCTGGAAAATCAAGACTCACTAAACTTGAGGACTCTCAAATAAATCCTAACACTTATTTAAAGTCCAAGTGTAACTTGGAGTATAACTCCCTGTACAACTCAAAGTATGCAGGTGACCGCATACATAAGCATAAGATTACACCTAAAGAAAACTGAAATGGATTGTTTTAATTTATTCTAGCAGTTTCAAGAATCATCTGGTCTTGCACCTCCAGTGTAAGCAAAGATGTCTCTAAGTGACTTTTTGGGTGTGCATTTTGAATTTAGAAGAAGCCTTAATTTCATGAAAGAAATTTAGTGAATATCAGATGCCTTCCGACTGCATAATCTGATTGTCCGAAGTCACCTGTGTACTTTTGAAAGTACTAGATTGAATTGTCAGAGATTATTTGAGTGTGTGGATTAAAATATATGTTTTAAACCTAAGGGAATGTACTCTTTTTTATTCACATAACAACACACATGTATTTTTTAGTAATTTCAAAACAACTATTCCAATTATTCTTTACAGTTGAAGAATAACAACTTCTGGTCTCAAAAGCAAAGCATTATGATAGCCTTTGCTTATTTTCAGGCATGCAGATCTTGTAACACTGAGAACTATGAGAAACCTTAACTAATTTTACTACCTAATCCCTGGATAAGTACTTTTAATAACCTAGATTTGCAGGTTAAAGAGCAGGAAAAAAACCCACAAGCATCCAGAACTTTTTGTGTTCTGCTCAAGGAGTGTTCTAGAGCCACATATTTTCCTCTATATGTAGGCACTAATCCATCAAATTCAGGGCATTTACTCAAGAAACGTAGAAATTTAAGTATTAGAAATATGAGTCAATATAGAAGATTTTGGAACTGATAGTAAATTATTTTGATACAAGTACTGCACTGATCCAAAATTTAGATACTTCTCGTAATATAAAAATTATCTATCACACTGGTAGGCTGAAATTGAGGGTTGGAAGGAAAAATCAGTTCTTACTGTAGTGTTGGCCATCTAGGAAAAGAAACTAAGTTAATCTGCCTGCAAAATCACACATCAACACCACTTCTCATCTAGTTTTACTTTATTTAAAATGTACCGGGCACAAAAATGGATAATATTTGCACACATGAAAAATTTCAGTTTATCAAATAGTCCTCTTTTGAAAAGAAATACATATGTATTGACACGCATGTATGAAATAACCTTTTCTTTCCCCCCTTCTTTTTTTTCTGAAATGGTAAGAGTCATTACACCTGTTGGTACATAATGCTTTATAGCATTAAGTATAAACTAGATCAGTAAAGACAGAAACATCGTTGAGATGCCTAAAACCTACTCAGGGAGGTTTCTAACATCAGATGGAAAGCATAGAGAAAAGTTTCACAGCCTCATTTTATGGAAATTCACAGATGTTATGCACTGAGCATCCCAAATTCACCACAAGAATGTTAGGAAAACAAGTTGAATAGGCAGTAATGAATCTTTTCAGAGGGATGAAAACAAAAGACAGAATGAAAGACAATTTACTTCTAATAGTTCCTCAAACCTTTTTAAAAATAGAATTTCAAATTACAACTCTGAACCTACCCTTTTGTTTGATTATAAACACCTCATTACCCCATACAAGCTCATTATCATAAAGATGTATTAGTCTATTCTTACTGACAGTGACTTATTGCTAACTCCAAATTGAATATTGGTGTTTTGGTATTGAAATGCCAATACCAAAAATTGTACATAACTCATTAGAATCAATGGCACTTTCAGATTTAGTTACACATACAGTCAAAAGAAGGCCCGTAAGTCAGAAATGGTCATTATGCATAAAAATTCATAATACTAGTTTGGAAAAAGAAATTAAATGCTCTTTGCCAAACACTTTAAAAAAATTATATTCTTTTTTGTGATTTGTATCTTACATAAGCTACAAAATTATCATATGTAATGCAGAAAGAGTATCTTAGCCCTGCTTCTATGTCACCTACAGATGCTTTGAAAATTCTACTCATTGTTTTCACTTTCAGTTCTTTTGCTGTAATTCATCCAAATACATCCCAATTCTGCAAGTGTTTAGGTACATTCTTAAATTTCCATTAAACACAATGAAACATAATCATAGAAATTGTGAATAAATTTGTGCAAAATGATAGCTTTAGCCATCAGACTTCTGACTGCTAGTGTTTTTCCCACTTTTGCTGGCTTTGGCTTTGAAAATTCAAGATAGAAAGAACTCAAGAAAGCTGTGTACAACATGACATCTGGGGAATTGCACCAGAACCACTTTGAAATGCATCGTCTTTTTTTCCACAAATCTGACTGTAAAATATCTAACTACCTGCATGGAAAATCATTGTGTCTGGGTTCTTCCTAAAAACTGGAAAATTTTTGCCATTTCCAGTACTTAAAAGAGACTGGCCAGACTTTTTATTATTTTTTTTTTATGTCTTCCATCCTTAGAAGGAGCCCTGAAAGAAATGAGAAATGCTACTACTTTTCTTTTCTTTCACCACCCACCATCTCATAGCAGGTTTCACCCAAGCAAAAACTAAGTCACTTTTCTTTCCTCTCCCTTCTTAAGAAATAAAGTATATTATAATGCCCAGCCTTGGGGATCAGCTTTTTAACCAAATGCTGAAGAGTAGAATATTCACTCCCATGTTCCAAGTGCTGGGAAAGCTGCTGATTTTGTTTTTCAAAAAGCCCAGTTTTCCACCTTGAACATATATGTACTCCTAGTGGCACTTCTGTCAAAAGGGGGTAATTCTTTTCCCCAGCAGACATATGGAGTGGCTGTTGTATAGCTTGCTGTTGAATTCTTTAGTACATATAAGAGGACATATTTTGAAAATTTTCTTTCACCATGTCTAAAATAGCAAAAATGGCCTTTTCAATGGCAAAAAGACTAGAGAAGAAAGTTCTTTCCTAAAGACAATTAAGATAACTTCAAACATAAAATTCAGGGATCGGACAAGAAAAGTGTCAAAGCAAACAGTAATATTAAGCCTAGACCCTTAACAAACGCTGAGGAAGGTATTCAGGTTAATATTTTCTTGGTAGCATAATTTTTCTGGTAGAAACAGCAGCCTTCCACAGTAATTAATTAAAATAAAATCATGATAACAAAATAAGCCAGCTTCCCTGAGGTATTCTGAACTCTAGAAAACTAGTTTTTCCAAATATAGAACATAATTACCTTTCAGATATCATTATTAAAAGCTATGTTTTAGAGCAGGAATAAGAATCTCTTATTTTAAAAACTACACAGCAATGAAAATTGCAAACATAGGCCAGGGGTCTCAGGAATTACCTTCAGTCTTCCTTCTAATAAAGTCATGAATAAACACAGCATTCCCAATAAACACAGAATACAGAGAATACATATTGGCATAATAAATGCATTCACATTAATCTAGATTTTTTTTTCACTCAGATTGATGGAAATAGAGTTCAAATAACCCAGAAACTCAGAAACAACTTAGAACTTGTCATACTTTTCCTTTCTTCCTGAGAGTGAGGTTTGTTTGTTAATAAATCCAAAGGAACTAATTGCATTTATTTTAGGTTGTAAGAGTATTCTAACACAATTCACTGCTAAAAGTGTAGATTAAACACTTATCAAGGGTGTTTTCTTTAAAATTTGGAGGCACTATAAGATCATTTTAGACATTTAAAATTTTAATAGCGTACAATTACAGTCAATTAAAATGGAATGTTTACCTTGCAAACCAGGTTCCATAGATACAAGCAGGAAAGACAAAAGAGTTTTCTGCCAAGTTTTCCAGCTCCACTGCTCACTTACTAGGTAAAATAAAAGAAAAAGAATAAAATTTATTTAGTCATCAGTTGTACCGAGATTTTTGAAATGGTTATGTTCTCAATGAAAACGCCTTGAGACATTTTCAAATGATATTTAGCTCCGGTCCAAAAAGGAAGAGAAAAGATTGTCAGGGCCATAAATGTGTCTGTTAAGGTAAATAGGCTTAGAGGCAATTGAAACCTCCTAATAATAACCTCCACACCAGAAAATAGTGTGTATTCTATGGCACTCAAGGGGAGCTGTGCTGTCTGCGGTAGGATAGAAAGACATTTACTGGAGGATCTGAAGGTGAAACTGACAAAGCATTAAACCCAAATGGAGACAAAGGAAAACAAATGCACTTCAACAGTAGGATTAACTGTTTTTCTCTTTTGGTGATAGAAATTGGCACCTCCACAGATTTCTCCGCCTATGTCTCCAACTCTAGAAAGGAGGGTTTTAGAATTTCTTGTCATACTGAATTAAAATCTGAACTTTCCATTTATTTTAAAAGGACAGATGAAGAAACACCTGTCTTACACAGTGAAGGTTGAAGAATTGAGAAAAGTTCTGAATCACGTATGTGTCAGGACCAGAACTTGCCTGAAAGAATCATGATAAGCCAGAACTATATTGATACCAACGAATAATAAAGACTGTGTTATTTCAAAATTAATGTGAAAAATGGCATAAACAATTTTGATCAACATGTCTCACACAAGCTTTTCAAAAAAACCTAACCAAAATAACAAAATGATTCCTCTTCTTCCATATACAAATTACTACTCCAAGACCTTTCCCAATACCTGAAAAAGGTAACCCTGCATATCTACATAAAACATTTTATGATCTAATTCAGATTATTTTATAAACTGAAAAATATAATATAAAAAAGAAATAAGACTGTTATTTAAAATTATTTATATTCCTAGGATATAATACAAATATACAGCAGTTACAGGAAAGATTAGATATCACAAGTAAAGGTAAACTTAATGATAAAATATGTTTTATTTAACTCTCATTCAACCAGCTTGTTATGTGGTATACAAATATTTGAGCTAATTCAATGATTTTATATTTTACTTTGTGGTTTATAATTAACAAGGTAAATTGACTAATAGCTGAACTGCAGAGTACATCTGTAACATAAGGAATTCATGCAATTTGAAGAAGCAGTCTTGAAAGACAGCAATGAAAGTCAGCACTGCAGGGTCTGGTACTGTCTCCACTAAACACAAATATGTCCCTAGAGAAGAAGCTGGGTTGCATGTTCACCAAAGCTGTAGTTTTGGCATGATATTTGCATCAATTCTCTAATATCTCCCTAGCATATGTATATACATATAATTTCCAGACAAAATGGAAAATTTTTTTAAACTCACAGCAATATTTTTTTCAGGTTTTCTCTCCCTAGAGAAGTATAACTATTTATTGATTTTACATTTTTTTGTCTTTGAATTCTTCTCAGAATTAACACACAATGAAATGGAATCAGAAGGAAAGAAAAACCCCAAAAAACTAAACAATTTACAAAACCCCAAACACAGAATAACAAAAAAAAAAAAAAACCAACAAAAAAAAAACAAAAAACCCACAGAAACTCCATAAATAAGCAAATTCATCATGTCTCTATTTTTTTTTTTCATTTTGTTTATGCTGAAGCCAAAGGGAAATATTTTAAATATTATAGTTATTTGCCTTCACCTTTGGTTGGACACACAATAAAACTAAAACAAGGGTCAGCATGAGTTTTTGGAGGCTGAGAGAATTAAACTCTGAAACCTGTTTTATATTCCAACTAAACTTCAAAGGATATTTAGATATCATGTCTAAACAGGAAGACACAAATGCTCAGGAAGTTTCACCTGAATATGAGGAAGAACGTGTGTGACAGCGCACTGGAACAGCTGGACCAGAGAGGGTGCAGAGTCTGTCTCACTGGAGACATTCAAAAACTGTCTAGATGAAATCCTGTGCCACGTGCTCTGGGATGATCCTGCTTGAGCAGGGACGTTGGACCAGATGACCCACTGGACCAGATGGTCCTTTCACCTGGAACCATTCCAGATTCTGTGATTTCTCTCCTCATCAAAATGTAGCAGCAAAATGGAGTATCAATTTCAAAAAGTCCTCCATTAGAGGAGGCCAAGGATCAAACTGCTGATAACCAAAATGTTGATAACATCTCCATCTCATTACTTAATTATTTCTGAGTGTAAAACTCAAGTGGTAGGAGAGGCCTAGAGGGCTGTTGTTATTAAGATCCCAGTGGGAATTCAACAAGAGGCTATCAAAGAAGATAAATTTTTCTGCAGCAAGAAATAGTTCCTTCAGAGATAAGTGATTGCCTAATAGGTGAGACACAGAGTAGCTAATCAGTTTTCCCAGCTGCAAGATAATAACACTAGTATCTCACCTTAAAACAAGCTGCTCTTGGCCCCAAGCTGCTCTTTAGGTGGTAGAGAGCAGATGCTGGGGGAACACACAAGCTTACTAACCAGCTGTGGAAATGGAAGAAGATAGTGTCAGTGCATGTACACACAGGGAAAAAAGGCAATTACATTGGAAAAAAAAATCATTGTGTTCTCCTCAGATATAAGATCTGGGAGCCCTAGAGAGCTGGTTTATGAGAACATCAGCTTAGTTGTCAAGAAAAATCTTAAAGATAAGTACCATTGTGAATGGAAGAGATAAAAAATAGAAAATACTGATAGACAAATAAGGAGGGGATGCCACAATTTTCTAAGCAATCTTTAGCAGTACTGAAGAGCCAGCTGGTGTTTTATAATACCTATCAGAATAAAAATCCAAAATAAACTAAATTATACATTTTATTCATAGACTGTACATGGAAAACACAGAACATTTTGCCTCAGATGCTGATTATTCTAGATTTTTGAAGGAAAAATTATCTGCAAGAGTTCCCCTCCAATACCTCTGGAATATTTTACCTAACTTTGTCTATTGCAACAGAGCATGTGTTAATTAAGCCTTAATTAAGATGCTGCTTTATGGAAGAGAAAAACTGTCACTAAAATCACAATGAGAATGTAACAATACCAAAATCAGCAGTTATCAAAACAAGAAATCATTAAAACATACTACACAGAGACAGCCTGGAAACATTAAAGCTTTCATTGGGTTTTTTTGAGCCACATGACAAATATGTGAAATATACCAAGACAGTCTTGTCCTAAGACCAGACAATAAATACGAGCATCATGAAAATGAGTCATGTGATCTACCTTGACCTACATTGAAAAAATTAAATGCCACCGAGCTGAATGTTGAAATACAGCCAAAAAATGACTGCTTAAACTGCAGAAAAATAAATGTGTCAGGTTTACAGAAAGATGATCTACACCAGAAGAAAGAAAACCCTCAAGGTCTGTATCTTGAAAATATAATGAACTAAATTTATATGTAAATGAAAGCATGAAAAAAATAAATTCTTTATTCAACAGAATTTTGTAAGGGTACTGGCCATATTTTTCTTTAGATTAAATCACAGTTCAGGATTTTTTTACAGAATTCCAAAGAGCTGTTACCCAACATACACTGAGGAGAGGAGTAGCTTGTTTTTGAATCTGTCATAGTTCAAAACGTTACCTTATAAAGTATGTTTATTTTGAAGCCGTAATGATTTGAAGATAAAAAATTTTCTCATACCCTGAAGGCAGGAATGGCTTTTTGTTGGGTTTGGGGTTTTTTCTCTTTCTTTCCTTTTTTTGGGTTTTTGGCTTGGATTGGTTTAGGGTTTTCTGTTGGTTTTTTTTATTTTTTTTTAAATTTTATTTTTACTTCAATACATTTTTAGATTTCTTACAGTACATACGTATTAGGCTCAGAGACAGTTTTTTTTGAAACATAAACAAACTGGCTAATAAAAAAGTAAACCATGTGGGACAAAGATATCACACTTTCTCTGAAAGCAAATCTCTGCGACTTGGTATTGAAGAAACTAATTAAAAATATCTGCTGCACACTGAGGTCTTCAAACAAGACCTTTGAGAATCAGCATTAGGAATGGGTAGCTAAACTCTTCCAAATATTGCTGCTTTCAGTACAGCTGGTAAGTTGCGTCAGACCACTGTAACCTACAGGATCCTGTTTATTCTCCTGTCTCCATTCCATGCTCCCCAGCTGAAAGGAGTTGCAGAGAGACACAAAGGAAGTGTAGCTTTGTGAGGGCAGACATTACACTGAAATATCCACAGCTTCCTATTTGGAGTTAAATGACATACTATTCTCTGTAGATATGTAGTTAAACTTTAGCATCCTAAACAAGAAAATACTGGTAATAACAAAATCAGATCTTAAAGCTGACACAGCTGGAAATATTGAGTTTAAATTGCAGAAAAATAGATCAAATTTCAATGGAAAAATCCTAACAATGCTTTAGCATGAAATAAATTGTCTGTGGGAGCTGTGGAACCTCCAATATTTCTGTCATTGTGAAGCGAATGTGACTGTCTAGCAGAAATCACACATATACAGCCAGAAGACATCACTGGGGGAGGGCAGTGATAATATGCTCTTGAAAACCCATCGTCTTCAATATTATTTTTAATAATTTCTAAAATTTAAACAATACAAACTGGATATACTTTTTGGTTCATATTTAATCATCTGACTTAAAATATACATCCCTCATCACTTTATTTCAGGTATCAGAAGTGATCAAAAGTAAACAAAGGTAATATTTTTAGGTTCAAAATCAAGATAGAACTGAAAAAAGGTCAAAATTTCTCTTTTTAAATATCCTTAAGATTTATATCATCATCAGTAACTACAGTTCCGCTTTTAATGATTATGCATGAGATTTTTGAAAACTAATCAGTTTTAGATTTTTTAAGCCAAAATACCTCATTTCCTTTCCAAAAAGCCCATATAAATTTATTGATGCTTTTGTTCAAAGTCAAAATTTGGAGGCATTATGAAATAAAATAATTAAATTCTGTCACTCTCTTAATTTTTCATCATCATATAACCTTCAGTTACTATGAAGGCTTACTAAGTCTAACATTTAATTACTATTACAGACAAAAGTGATGTAAAGAAGCTTGTGGTCTCTGTAAAGTCATTACTTCCAAATATTTATTTTCTATGACTTTAGAAATTTGATAATTTTCCAGTGAAAGTCACAATGTTTGGTCACTACTGAACTGTTGCAAACAAAATTCAAAATTATCAAGAAAGCAAAAAACCTCCTCTACAGGATAAACTTCAGTGTCACTTGAAAAAATCATAATCGTTTGACTCATGCCTTTCAGCGCTTGTTCTCTTTAGCATCAAGAGCATTCCTTTGTAAATACAATAAAAATGTTAGTTAGATTCCTCTCCCTGCCTCTAGAGATTTCCTCAGGTTTACAGCCACCTGACAAAATCAATTTACATGTACCTTGAAAACCAGAAAGCAGTTTTGTTAATGTCTCGTCAATATATATGTACCATCTTTAGGTTTTTATTTTTATCTGTGCTATTCCAAACATTAAGGTAACTAATATAGATATATGCCTCCTACTCAAATCTCTCACCAACCCATCCCACTTCCTTGCATGGTGGATGAAACATTTCTTAGTGTGTTACTCATTGACAAAATTACAGCTATTAAGAATTCCCTAAGGACAGACAGATATTCTGCGTATTTCTTGCAATGAAACATCATCAGCTGCCTTCCAATAACCTGTAACACCAACACTTGTCAGATATGTTCTCTTACAGCTTTGAATACCTCATGATGGACCATTGTTCTGTAAACCACTCCTATAATTTTGTTTAATTTTGGAGACATTTAGGAGTAACTAGTTAAAATAGTGGGAATTATTACATCAGTCTCTTAGGAGAAATAATCTCTTTTTACCATGGATAATGGGAAGACACACAGTCTTATATGAACCAAAGACTTGATAGAACTACATACATAACAATTCAAAACTGGCAGAGTTAAAGACAAAGTTTAAACACTGAACAGGACAAAGACAACATGAATAACTAAAAGGCTCAGTAGTCACACCATCAACCACCATATTTAACTGTAGGTTTGAGACTTTTATTTTGTTGCATGATGACTTTTATTTTTGTTGCATGTTGCTCTTTGATAGAAAAAAAAATAAGTTAATGAAATTATATACTAATTATATACTAAACTGTTACCACAGCCTGTTTTATATGATTTCCTTTCTAGTTCAGCAAATAGGATTTGTCACAACATACAAACGAAGTAATAAGCCCTTTATTCAAGAGTGTTTCCCTTTTCAACCAGAGAGTTGTTGAGATAGGGAGATAGGAGAAATTAAAAAAATAGGTATTAGAAAAACTTTAATTTGTATGATAATAAGTCCAACAGCACTCTTGTATTTTCTATGTGACTATAATCTGTGTTTTTCATGTACCTCCTACCTCTCTATCTTTCCTGCCTCTATTATTTATAAAAAAAAAAATTGCTTCCCATGACATAATGTTTATTTCTTGCAGAACAATGAGCATTTACGTTTTTTTTTCCAGTAAAAGACAAGGACAGTTTACTGCAGGAACTTAGGGAGAAGTTCATTAAGAAAAGAAGTAGTTTAATTTCAATGCCACCTAAAATACACAGTTACAATAACCAACATGAGACAAGAAATCCTGGAGTTAAAGCACTGCTTGTTGGCTTTGGTGGGTAAGCAGTTTTCATCTTTTGTTTGTTACTCAAAGTTGCACTGCATCATTTCTACTGCTGACAAAGATAAGAAATATGCTATTTGCTTTAGCCATGGATACACAGGGCAATTTCAGTGCCAGTGACATGGCTTGACTAAGAGCTGCTAAAATACATGTGGATTACCAAAGGGAGAGAACCAGTGAAGGAATTGCTTTGCTTACAGCTTCTCTGCCTTACTCTGAAAAAAAATCAAATAGCCTCTGAGATTGTCTTTCTCTTCCACACCCAGATTTATCCTTATTCACAGTCATATACAGAAACAAGTGCCTGAATTAAAAATGTTACATCTATAAATCTTCAGCATGCATACATAAGAGTTATTATGTTTTACAGCTGTAATCTACCTGTAATGTAATAAATATCTTTTCTCAATATAAAAGAGAATATGGAATTGTCACTATAACTAAATCAACTTTATATGAATGTTCTTACACTAAGCCAAGTGTTTCTTGACCTTGCACTTGTAGCTTGATGGGTGATTCAAGTGCAGACCTGGTTCATTTCAGAGGACTGTGTTTATAAGATATATGACATTCATCTTCAGACTGCGGAGCTGAGCTCTTGCAATTAAGGTTTGCAGTAGTTTTAGCAGAATTATAATCTGGAAAAGGGAACCAACACTTTTATGATTTCCTTATCCTTTGGCAACACTATTTTCAGAGTAAGAGCTCTAACAATAAATATTTTGTAACATAGTAAGAACTTGGTGAAAGTATTGAAGCAAATCAAAACATTCTAAACTCCAGATGCTTCATTTCATGAGCTCACCCTAAAGCAAACAGATTACCATCTGGGCATATAAAAGAGAAAAATAAAATATGCACTTAAAGCAGCCTGTGTTTGAGAGCACAGGGTATATAGTATGATCTAACATACTATGAGTAGACAAGTGTTTCACCTAAATAGTATTTGAGATTCTACTGAAATGCTGAGCTAATATTTAAGATGAACAGCAATGTGCTTTAATTTAGCAGACAAATACTCCAACAAAATAAAATAAAAATGACCCAACACCCTTGATAACATCTAGACTGGTGATTTATTTTTCCAATTAATTTCAAATATACAAAAAACATATTGAGGTTACTTAAAGCATATTATTTCAAAGAAAGGACTGTAACTGCCCAAGCAAATTGAACGAACCCCAAGCGGCTTTCACAAACACACTTATTATCCTCCTACAAGTTTAGAGCTCACAGAATAAATACTTACAAAGCAGATCATAAAATCTTCCCTCATTATTTCTACATATATGCACATCACACTTCTTGACAAACTAAAGGATTTTCATAAGGTTTATAATATATATTATGATTTTTTTCATACAATAAAGACCATGTAGAAGACCTTTTACTTCCTTTTTTTTTTTTTTTTTTTTTTTCAAGAGAAAAAAAAAAAATGTAAAAAATTTTTTTTTTTTTTTTTTTTTTTTTTTTTTTTTTCTACAGAGAGTCATTTTATAGCAGCCGATAATCTGAAACGTGGGTAATAATGTAAACTGAAGCATTACTTTTGTACCATGGACATGCTTATTTTCTGCAAAACAGAGCAAAGTCAGCAGCAAATATTGTCTGACTAGTGAACTCTGTTTGGGAAACAGGATAGATACTTTTGTTCCTGTACTAAAAATCTCCCAGCAGTCAGATTGGATGCAGGTGTTCTCCACTGTCTTGCCGGATAAAGGAGACAGGGGAATCCTGACAAATGGATGGAAAGGCTTTAGGAGAAGACACTTAATATGTTTACTGATTGTTACTGCAGATACACTGACTTTGAGTTAATTCCTCTAGAATATCTACCACTAACCAGTGTTACAAGTAGTGTATTAGATGTTTTAGATGTATTTTCCATTTTGGAAATGTAGAGATCTTAATGAAATCAGGTCTCTGTGCTTACAAGAGTTTATATAGTTCCTGCAACTATAAACCTGGTGTTTATGGTGTGAACACCTCCTGCAGAACACTGACACAGGTTGAGAGCAATTTTGGCGACCTCTGCAGTGCCTACCTTTTGCAGTGACTTCCTTTTGTTTATGTCCATTACTTTAGTATAAACTGGCATGAAGATGGATCTAATTCTGCTAGACTCAGCTACTAAAATGAAATGCTGGTGTTTCTATTCCATACTAATCTGACACCCCCTCTACTGTTTTTAAATATTTACAGAATTTGTATCAGGGGTTATCCACTCAAGAACTTTCTCACCCTTATTTTCAAGTTCTCAGTAACTATACTCTTTGTTACAATTGCTCAAAGTCTCCTTGAACTTACAAATTAAACAGATTTAAAACAGGTCTGGAAAAGACCATAACTTTTCAAGCCTTGTGGAACCAGGATCTATGCACCAAATCCACAACTAGCTTCCCTGACCTTGTGATGGCATTGCCTGGTGTAGAGAAAGGTTTGCACATTACAGACCTTGTGATCCAGAGGAAATATCGACTATAAAGTTTGAGATGATTGTTACAGTATGAAGTTTAAGGAGCTGCAGCTTCTTATAGCTAAAATGTCTCTTTTTTCCAACTTAAGGGAGACAAGAAAAATGCTCAGGATGAGTACGACTTGTTGAAAAAGTGATAGTAAGCAGTAATATTCTTATTCAAATTTGTCAGGACTTAAGTGAAACTGAATTAACTTTATGGTATCTTACAGTGGAACTGAAAAAAATTATTTTAAAACCTCAAATGGCCTTTCTAAATAAATAAATAAATAAATAAATACAGTACCAAAATGTCTATTAGGAAATTTGATGACTCCTTTTTGAAGAAAAACATGGAACTTTTACAAAAAAAAAAAACTATGTTTACATTTTAGTTATCAGTATCATCTTCCAGTGTTAAGTTAATATTAAATCCTTTTTCTTTAGAAACTGTACTATGTTCTTATTGCTATATTGATCTTGTTTCTCTTCCATTTCAGATGTCAAAACAATTGGCTGTCCTCATTTAGGTACTAAATGCTATTTGCTTCCGATATTTATCTAAAGGCAAGTGTAATCCAAAGAATAATCTGTTCACTTCTGGAACTCTATAATTTGCATCTCTTATGAGCCATCACCCCCATTCAGGGAAACAAAAAATTAACCTCTAGGTAAGTCAAAAGAAAAGTTAATTTTAACTCAGTGAATTAAAGCCTTTTGATTCCAATTACAATTAATAAATATTAATTTAAATTTTATCATGGAAAGCTAAAAATAATAATGAATTGACATACTTTAATTTTTTCAAGAAAGAATTATTTCGATTTGACAAAAATTACTCCCTACCTAAAAATTTACAACCATGTAATTTGAGGAAGTTTTATCTTCACAACAGAAATGCGCATTTTACATTACATAACATCAGGGGCTGGAATTTTTAAGGAATATTTTAGCTGTGATTACATTGATTAGAAAAATATGTGAAAACCACTATTCAAATTTTCAAATTAAAAAAAAAAGGATCAAAAATATTAAGTTTAATAAAATTAAGAACTATTTCTCCTTAAGTGATATGATTTGTACGTTAAACTTTTTTTCCCACCATTTGCTAAACTTTCTCCAAATCATGTGAATATGTCCTTCCATTTACATGCATCTTTAGTACATTTATTATTTTCTGGAATGAAGTCAGCAGTCTAAAATAAGAGTTTCCAACACTAGGCACAGAATAAGGCATCTTAATATAAGATACAGTAGATGGTATTCCCAGTTAATGTTGTCTTTTAACTTAGCCATTTGGTTTACCTATAAAAGTAGATAGACCTGATTATCTTTAAGAACATTCCTGCCTCAGAATAATTACAACTGGAAGCAGGAATAGGTATATAAACCAGCTTTTCATTTAAGAGCATCTAGATGTTGTGGGTGTCTAAGTACTTACTGAACAGGGGAGAAAGAACACTGTGTAAGGAAGAATTTCATGGCTGCAGTCAGGACAAGGAAAATTAGCAATTTCCTTAAAAAATATTAAGCTTATTCGTTTCATTGTTGTAACAGGACATGCAGTTGTATCCCTGGAAGAGAAAACCTATGACAGCTATTTCAAGAAACTTCGCAAAGCTACTTTCTGCACCCTTTGTTTAAGAGTCAATAGAGTTTTTGGATACTTGGAACATCTAGGTTATAGACTAGTAGTCTCTACATCTTTCACATCTGACTGCTTAAGGACAACATTTAGTGTCCATGATCAACTTGAATCACAACAAAAAATTTAAGTAAAGAATTGTTAACTGGCACTCCTTGGTGCAAGTACGTTAGTTGGCTTAGTACTATTCTATAAAACCATTACTTTGCTTGCTTAGTCTTCTATAAAAAATTGGTACAAGATATTTTTAACAATACATTTATGTTTTTGAGACTGAAAACCGATAAATAACTGTTTTATTAAGAATAATTTGCTAATATTATTTATGTACAAGTTTCTTGTCAGGAGTGGAGTGAAAATGAAGGATGGTACACCTATGTGATGTGTATGTTGTAGTCTTTATACCTGAACAGTGTCAAAGCCAGAAGGCATATAACCATCACAGAGAAGAAGCTAAGCCATCTGCTCAGCATTTGCATAAGTAAAAATAAGTGGCTTTTTATACTGTTGCTGTATTTTCTATCACTATGTCTGAAAAGCTAATAATACTTCCAGTATGTTTGAGACATCTGTTGAAAACAAAATAATAATTAATTTTACAAAATAACACTGTGCATTATTTTCTTGTGATTAATAAACATAGTTACATCAACATGTAATGATTTAGGCAAAATACGGGCATTCTTTTGTTTGATATATTCTTTTACTTGTTGTTGGCTTCCCCACATTTTATAGAAGGATCAGAAATGAACTGAAACTCAGTGACTGACAATCGACAGTCAAGACTATCTTTCTGTCCTAAAAAAACCTAAAAAACAGCGCTGCTGCTGATTCATATCAACCATGATAAGAAGTAGAACACTTAGGTAAGAAATTACTAACTTTTCATAGTTATATTTTTCAGAGTCACAATGTAACTAGACACTTCAGCAGCTTATTAATGACTCAGAAATTTAGGCACAGAAAAATATAACCCCCTTTTTCAAGCATATTCATTCAATACAAAAAAATGTTTAAAATACAATAGAAAATAATTTTACTGAATTTCACCAAACCTTAATTATAGAGTCCCATTATTTTCAATAATTAATTTACAGTTGAATGGTGTCTCTAAGAGGACATGCAAATCAGAACTATGATGCCGTACAGAATTCCAATCATGCTTGAAAACCCCCAGTAGTCCAAAATAAAGAAAGCTTTCTGAAAAGCATTTTAATGGGAAGCAAAAAAAAAAAAAAAAGTTTTTAAAACTTCAAGTTCTGTGTGCTTGCAAAAAGAACTCAGACTCAATTTCTTTCTACAGTTTTAAGAATAATCTTCTTCGGCTTCATAATAAGCGACAGAATACTGCCTGAGATCATTATCTACAAAACAGGTAGGTCTATATAAAACAATTGGTATGTGCTTAGGATATTTTGTATCTGAACTGTGGTAACTATTGCAGGGAAAAGATAAATATATTCAAAAGATGCTCAAGTTGACTTATAAAGAAGCATTTTGTTATGAAAAAAATATATGAAATCTGTAAGATATTCCTTTCTGTATAAAGAACAGTGAGAGTAAGTGATTGAGTTTTTATTCATAGTTAATTTCCAGGAGAGTGAGCACACCATAATACACACCTTCCCTTCCTTGTCTCTAGTTTCCTTCCCAGTATTTTACATCTGCTGTTAAGGAGGGAGGAGCTCAAAGAAGTACAGTTACTCTGTTAACATCTTACAGAACAAAGGAAGAAAAATGAACACCAATAGGCAATCCTGATGCATGGTTACTTTGAGATATTCATTATTCCTATAAATCCCCTTTAAGTACTGAAAGGTTGCAATTATGTTTCCTTGGAGCCTCCTCTTCTCCATGGTCAGTCATCCAACTTTTTCAAACTGTTCTCATAGAAGAGCTGCTTCAGCCCTCTGATCATTATTTCCATGGCCCTCCTCTGGACTCACTCCAGCAGGTCCATGTCCTTCCTGTGCTGGGCCCCCAGAGCTGGGTGCAGGGTTCCAGGTGGGCTCTCAGCAGAGCAGAGGGGCAGGATCCCTTCCCTCCCCTGCTGCCCACACTGCTTTGGATGCAGCCCAGGACACGTTTGGGTTTCTGGGCTGGGAGTGCCCATGGCTGGGCCATGTCCAGCCTCTCAGCCACCGGCACCCCAAGTCCTTCTCCGCAGTGCCACTCCCAGTCCCTTCGTCGCCCAGCCCATACTCATACTGGGGGTTACCCTGACCCAGGTGCAGGACTTTGCATTTGCCCTTTTTTAACTTCAAGAGAATTGCACAGGTCCTCTCTCAGACCTGTAAGGGTCCTCTGGATAACATCACTTCCCTCCAGTGTGTTGATCGTGCCTCACATTTTGGTGCCTTCTGCAAACATTTGGGGAGAACATTTTCAATACTACTATATCCTTGAAGACAATGTTGATGGCATAGGTCCTTCTGTAGACCCTATGACAATATGCTCTTGCAGAAGGAAAAATTTGGCTAACTCATCTAACATGGTATTGACAACTACTAGTAGTCATAGCAAAAGTTATTTCTATTATTATTTAGTCTCTTTTTTTAATCAAGTCACATTTTTTTTTCATTCTATATGCAATCACTTTCTGCAGATTTCTGCTGGCTCACAGGAATGGTTGTCAAAGGAAATGTCTGCCCTTTTCAGCAAATACAGCAGAGGGGAAGTTCTCAATTCATAATTTATACAAGGAGCATTATTCAAGGAGCTGCTCTATGCATTCAACCAAGTAAAAGAAATATATCCTAACTCCTATGAGGCCATAAAAATATGTTTGAGTACAGGACACCTGGAGGAATACTTATAATAGAGACTGTGGAACCAATTTATTGCCTGAAATAAGCTACTCCATTCATGAAAAAATTGATGACAAACACGACACTATTAGAACTGGAAATAATTCTAGGTATTTTTCATCTGTTAACAAACTATTTACATTACATATATATATATTTCAGACATCTTCATCTCAGCAGTCTTCTAACAGTGAATCTTTATCCTCTTCTTATGAGCAGGAACACATTCTCTGATTTCATATTATGGCTATTAAATTTTCAGGGTAAAAATGGCTTTTCAACAGGTCTTGTCTGTAACTGTGAGTGTGTGTGTGAATTATGTGAAAATTTTTGCCGGTCAGTAAGACAGTGTGGAAGCTGAGCTCAAGCACATGAACTCACAAAAGCATGTTCTTTGCCAATATCAGTTTGTGCGATTACTTCAGCTGGAAGTTGATTCCAGCATTATGAGTGTAATCTTCTCTGTCAGGGATTTAATTCTAAGAGATCTTCCTGACTTAGCTGAGGACATTGTAACTAAAATCTAAAGTGGTATCTGGAAATCTTTCCTTCTGTTCCTTTACTGCAACTGCAATGTCAAAGTGGGATTAAAAAAAATGAGGTTGCCTTTAAAACAACTCAAATTTTCTCTAAAAGCACTTTGTTAATGCCAAAACCCACCAAGGTTCCACAGGTTATGATAGAGTCATTTTGACATGCTAGTAAGAATGGCCACCAGATTGAAGCCTGAAATGTTCAAGATGCCCTGAAACTGCTGACCTAAAACAAAAGCATGCAGAACCTGGTAATTTTGTAGGGACAGCTAGGTGACTAGAATGATTTCTACTGACAGTCTTTGAGTAAGCCAGAACATTTAGCTGAAAAGTTGTCTGACATACCAAGGTATTGAAAAATTTTAAGCATAGTACTTGGCACTGGACTTCTGTAAATATAGTTGCAAAATTAAAATTTTCATCCCTAGCTTGGCTGTATATTGAGAATTAACTCATTACACTTGTTAATGAGATTTTCTATATATGAAAGGAACAGTGTGAATGAATATATATGGAAAAAAAGAGAATATCATGACAATGATGACAATTCAAACTACAAAGCTGTTAAAATTATTCATATGAGCTTACATTTATTCATATCAATTATTAATAAGAGCTTACACATGTAAATATTCTATTTTATGAGGAAAAAAATAAAGACATGAAAATATTAAACTATGAAAACAAACTTCCAGACAGGAGAATACAAATGCAAACACCTACATAATGTATTAGAAATTCATACAGCAATGATAGGTTAAGAATTTCAAGATTATAATCAAAAAAATATGACAAAATCAGAATGTTTTCAGGAAATGATTGTCATGCTTTATCAACTATAAACAACTCATCACAGTCCTTCCTCTACTAAGTGTACATCTGCTCTAAAATCTAAATAATGCCGCTGTACACAGAGTAGCATCATAACTTCAAAAGCCATAGGCAATATTTAAGGTGGGGAACAATATCTTCTCGGAGGAGGGAAGTAACAATATAAAACCCAAATCTCTCTTTGGTATTAACAGTGTGGAAAGTACAATTTCTGAGGAAATATTAAATCACACGGAGAAATCTTTTAAACAGAAGTAATGGGGAAGAGAAATGACAACCCAGAGACTACTAAAGAAATTATGCTTAGAATAAAAAGAAAAGGGTGCTTGAAATGGGAGCAAAAGATACCACATGACCAGCTTCAGGATGTCAGGCTCCCACCCCAGGGTAGGCACACAACTACATATGGATGGAAACAAAACTGCAGTGACTGGGATATGGAGGGAAAAGTCACATGAATGAAGGAGGCAGTGTATGAGTAAAAACTTACAGTAAAGATAGGGAAGAGAATGTCATTGTGACAGCACCAACACATAGGTCTCTAATACAGAGGCAGATAAGCTTGGCTTAAACTAGGAATGACTTTTTTTAGGGTATTCATTAATGAGGGTTTTCTCTGCACTTAAGGATAGTATTCAAGAGCAAGGATAATGACCAGAAGAGGGTGAGCCCACAATTACTGTGAGCTCTAAATAAACTCATGGGTTGCACTCAGCTGTGCTAAAAAAGCTGGCTGATGTTCTTGCAAAGCCATTCTTCAAGAAAAGTCTTGGAGGTTTCTGGGAGTCTTAGGAGATGTCTGTCTACATGGAGAAAGTAATCTGGCTAACTACAAGCTTTACTTTGATCCCTGGGACAACCAAAGAGTTGGTTCTTTAGAAGGACATTCTGGGATATGAAAGAGAAAAAGGTGACGGGGAATTGTTGTGGTGGTTTGGCCAAAAGTTATTCAAGTACAAACCACCTGGATACCTTCTATTATAAAACGACTGAATTTGCAGACATGGAGAAGGCAGAAGCTATCCTTTAAGTTGACTCCAGCAAGGCATCCAACACCTTCCTGCAATGTCCCTGTAGACAAGCTGGATATGGGGTGCGTGTGCCGCCGCCAGTTGAGTAAATATGGATGGAGTGGTCGGGCCCAGACGGGGTGGCCACTGGGTCATACCTTCCTGGAGATTGGTGCCCTGTGTGATCCCACAGGGTCTGCCCTGGGGTTGGTTCTGTGTTACGTCTCTGTCTGTGACCTGGAAAGGTGACCAAGTTCATCCTGTCAGGATTGCAGGGGGGCACCGAACCGGGGCAGCAGTCAGGCCCGTATGCATGAGGGCAGGACTTCTGTACAGGTGGTGAGACGAAGAGGCCAAGGGGACCCTCAGGTGACCATGGCAGGTACAAAGGGCAGCCCTGCCCTAGACAGGGAGAGCATTTCCAGCTGCCACAGAATAAAACCCTGAGCAATTTGCCCTGATCCACAGCTGTGTCTGCTAAGCACAGAGTGCTGGACTAGAAGCCTCCTGAAGTTTCCATCATCCTGAATGTCCTGCAATGTTACAACCCATTAAGTATCCATTTCTCACCAGATTGTTTTTGGCAGAAACAGCAGCATTTTTTTGGGGTTTTCTTGGCAGAAATCGAATTCCAGGCAAAACCCCAAATTGTTGCAGCACAGTATGCACCTGACTCAAAGTCAAAACAATGTGTTTAGTACAACAGAAATAAAACTACAAAAGTATTGGGAGTCCCAAAGAAATAAGTTAATGTACTGACATGTTGGGAACTGTTCTTGGGTTCTGATGCTTGAGACTGCAAAGCTCAGAGTGTTCTGCCTTGGGACTCCAGTCTTCTGTACCTGTGTGCTGTTCTAATTACTGGCTATCAAATCCCACACTTATCACAATGGTAAGGATGGTACACTCACTCTAGTGAAAATGCAACCAGAAAGAGAAAGAGAAAGAATGCTAGGTGGACATGACTTTATTCTATTACCAAGCTCTGCTCCACAGATTGTCCAGGTCCTCCTAGGAGACATAAATGTGGCTTTTGTTCAAAATTCACAGGTTAAGTTAAGAAAGAGAAGATGATATTTATTCAGATTCAACGTGCAGTAAATTCTGTGTCTAATAATTAACAATTTCAAACTTTTATAATAAACTAACTGAAAACAGAAGACTGTTCTAATGTCTTCTAGGAACAAGATCTGAAGGAAAAGAGCTATAACTAAAGAAAAAACTGTATTCACAAAGTTAACAGGCTGCATCCACACACTTTTTACAACATCACTACGCCATTTTCACAAAAAAAAAATCCTGATCATTGTTTATCTCACTTATTACTACTTATTTTTTTGGTTCAAACTTTCATGTTTTATAGTAAGCCAACTCAAAATTAATTTGCTGTCCACAAAAATACTGTCTATTTCATTTTTAGACCATTAAATTTTAGACACACAGATGACTTTGGAAACCACACAAAACAATGATCCCAATCTTAGAAATGCAGCAAGCTTACTCCCAATCTTTAAAACGCAACAATCTTGCTAAATATTTGCTAGTGATAAACATGTCCCTGTATCTACAAGCGAGTGAAAATCATGTGTTTTATGGGACCACAGGAAAAATTATGCAGGAAACTGGTCCGAGATCCTGCTTCTTTAAGAAATTACATGTGCAAAAATAAGATGAGAAGATTATCATGAACTTGCATGAGCCTGCCAATTAAGGCATCAGTAAACTGAGGCACAGTGACAACTAGAAGAAGGCAACATGTAATTCTATGTCATAGAAGTATAAGGAATGAGTATACAAGGAAAAGAATGACATGTCTCTCATATACAGAAGCAAAGAACAGCTAGACCAAAGAAAGTTAAAGGGCATACCTGGAGAAAGATTGCAATGGCAACATAAGAGCTTTAAAAACCTAGATTACTGTATTAAAGCAGAAACAACCAGTAATAGGTTTTGGAAGAAACTAGTCATTGCTAAAAAAAAGTGAAAGAAGTAAGGTTAATGCAGGTCCAGGAATACTGAGCACTTGAAGGTCTTTAAGGAAAAATATTACGTATAGGAGCAGAGGAAGCCCATTACAAAGAAAACCCTAAACTGGAACCCAAATTCAAATGCAAACCCCAAGGATCACCTTTCATAAATATTATAACTCTGAATTAAGAGTGATAGTCAGTTACAACCAGAAGCCAGGCTTTTTGCTCTTTCCAGCATTCTCTAATTAAATGCTAATAAATTTCTTTTTATTCCAGCTCTCCCTACTGCATTGACATGTCCTGGATGCAATGAATAAGACCTATAGATTCTTTTATGTGTTATGGAAATGCATGAACTCATTGAGTGACTAAGTTTCTGTAAACAAATGTGTTGAGCATGCTTAACTAGATACTAAAAAGCAGTAAAGCAGCCTTGCCATTTGTTTGTCCACAAAGTAATAACTTTCCACTGTTTTCTGAAGCCCTCTTCACAGGTTAATTTTGGTTTGGGCTGACAGAAAGGCAAAAGATTGAAGTTTGAAATATGCCTCACAGGATATCCAAACAGAGGTGAGTGGTAGAAATGCAGCCAATTTTCATGCTTACAGGAGTTCAATCAGTGTAGGGTCAGGCAAGACCAAGTTGCTCAAATACAAATTACTTCTATTTTTAAAAAAAGTATTAAAAAATTTTAATATAAATGTGTTCAATTGCATAACAGTCCTGACACTTCCTGGTTTTGCAATTGTATTTACAATAGCAAACAAACAAAAAAATCTAATGGTTCCCCCACTGTCAAGAAAAAAACACTAAAGTACTAAAAAAAAAGAATATAGTCTCATATAAACTGAATAAAAAATTTAGTTCTATTCTTGGCCCAGTATTTTGTTCAGTACAGAAAAAAATCTGCAAACATATCTCTTCTTGATTTCCATTCTAAGCTACTAAAATGAGATACTAACGCTATATTTTTCAAAATTGTAGAAACATGAAGACTGACCAATATCTGCAAATTATATGAAACCCCCAAACAAGACAAAGAAACAGGTCAAATTGAGTCTAATTCTTGATGATACTCTGGTTACACTTTCTCTTTTCACGGCAGGAGGATAATGGATATAAGGTCAATGTTCAGTTTTTAAAAAAATTAGTACCCATTACTGTGTTTGTCCTTTATTCACAACAGACCCAAATAAAGATGAAAGTTCCAAATCAAAATGGTTATGGGGTCAAGGATAACCTGATTTTAGAGTATAAATTTAGAAAACAGACACATGGACGTTCACACACTTGTGCGGAATCTTTTTTACTTTTAGTAACATGTAGTACAATTCAGCTCTTTTTCATGACCATGGTGCACAAGTTTCTGTATTTCGTTTTTGACACCTCTCATCTGCAAGGCTGTTGCATATAATGAGCTTTCATCAGTGCCTGTGGAGCTTTTAGGATTTCTATGCTAAAACAAGTGACCTATATTATGAGACCAGTGTCAAAGAAGATTAATGAAGATATACAGATATTACCAACACCTAAGTAATCCATTAATTCATCCACCACAACTAATGTACTTGATAGAGTACATAGAGGGTCCAGGTTGCAAATCCAGAAAAGTCTGCTAATGACCAAAAATAATTCCAGAATGGTATTCCTTTAAATAGGTCACATTTGCATCTTTGTTTATAAAAAGGGTTGACTTTGAACAACAATAACTTCAAGAACAGAGGTGCAGACCTCATAAAAAATAAAGATATAAAATATGGTCTTTACCACATTTATCATTACATGAGCATGTGTGTGCATTAGTGGCCAAAATAAAATATAGGTGCCATGATATCACTGCTCTCTTACTATTTGCAGTTGCTATTATAGTTTATCTTAGCTATATGTAAACCTTTATAAAGCTGTGTAAACACAACCACATTGATAAATACATGACAAACATATACGCTGTATCTTTGACCATATATATATGTGTGTGTGTGTGTGTGTGTGTGTGTGTATACACACTCACATGAATAATTATATGGCAATGCACAGATGTGATCCAACAAAGAGAACTTTATAGACATGCATTCCATAGATGTGAAAGATCAGATTAAAATTTTTTACCAGGAAAGAATTTTGCTGAGTGGAAAAGTGGAAAAGGCTGACCAGATTAGAACAGCCAAGACAGTGCTACTCTTGGGGTTGAGGGCATTTTAAAGGATTTCGTGTGGTTGTATCACAGGAAAATAAATTATTTTTTATAGCAACTGATAGTTTTGCACAAGATGCCTCATTGAAAAGAGAAAACTGGACATTTAAGGAATTGCTCAACCTAAAAACTGTAAGTCCATTAAAGGGCCAGACATCACTTGATGATGGATTCAAGGCTGAAGAAGGTGTTAAATTCAGGTGGAAACATTACACCTCTGAAGTATCAATCTGTTCTTCTGTGATTCTGACTGCATACAATCCAGAAAACTCATTCATACGAACTACTATGACCATCTCAATAACTTTTTTTATTCTAATCCAATTCTTACTTATCAGAAAGTAAGTATATATACCAAGACATTCCTATCACACACCCAAGAATTGTTGACTGAGGTGGGATATGTTTTCTGGGAGGACTGTCAGCCACCTAGCACTTGTCATATCGAATCAGGCAGCACTAAAGCAGTTCAGCAGGAGCTGTAAAATTATAAATGAAATCTCACTGTAAGAGCTCAGTTTCCTAGTGCTCTTGATATTTCAGAGTTACATTTGACATTAACGGGAAACTTAAAAAACACCTCAACATATAACTTGTGGCAACAAGGAAGGCAGACACAGGATATTCATTTCCACCCCATGGACATAAAGACTAATATATGTGAACTTTGGAAAACCTGTAAGGGTAAAATAATTTCTTTGAAACAGCAGCAGTTTTGTCTGTCTGCACTGGACATGATGACAATGATTTTTTTTTTAACATAAAGTCTGTACTTACATTAGAATAGGGTATATAATACATGCTAGAAGTAAGAACCTTTTATTCATTCTGAAAACTGTATCCAAAAATACTCTCTGATGTTTTTGTGGTTTTGTGTTATTGGAAACAGAGAATAGTAATACTCTCCTAGCCTTCACACCATTCAGATTTACAGGACATCTAGATCATATCCCATTGACTTACCTTTTTTTCAGATTAATGAATAACTATCTCTTCATACAAAAGATGGTCCACATTTTTGCCCTTCTCTGTACTCTTTTTTGGTGCACTCTGGTTTTTTATGGTGCACCTCTTGAAAAGAACAGTACAGGAGATACTTAAAGGGTGAATTTATATTGTGGTTTGTTCTGGTCTCTTCCCCAGAAGACCCTATGAGTCTTCAGCGTCAGTGTTTCTGTCACACTACAGACAACTCTGTTAACTAGGATCATAAGGAGGCAACTGAAACCATGGGCTAAGAGAGTCCAAGACCAGAGTCCAAGAGAGCACACTGTGATTTTTGATGTAAGGACATTCAGTGTCTCCACAAAAATGCAGACAAACCTGAATCAGCTTTTGTTCAACCAGTTAAACCTTGGTTATTGGTAAAAGCTAAGATACAGGTGGACTTAGCTGTTCCAGTTCATGCAAACCATGTAGAATTCAGACTGGTCAGTAGATTAACTCCATGCAATTGCATGGTTCCTAAGGGCCATTTGTAAGGTGAGGTACAGAGAGAGTCCCAGCTATAGTGGTATTATTGTGTATTGTTGGTTTTGACCATAAGATCCTGAAATTTGTGATGCTTGGGAACAAGTAAATAGATGATGGATCCAGATGTGTCTGAATTCTGTCCTTCCCCACTGGAAACAAACTTTTGCTTTGTTTGAATGATCAATTTGCATCTGTTATGTGATGGACTGTTTTGTCTCGATGTGTTTAGTAGAGTTGGCTGAAAGCTTCTCAGCTATGCAGGGAAAAGAACCAAAATTTGACACATTGCCCTATAAATAAGGGTATTGGCCAGGTGTCTTCTGCAATAGGAAAGAAAAATACTTGGGGGAAGATTCTGGCTTGGTATCCCTATAGTTGTGGTGGAAATGTGCTTGTATGAGGGCCAAAAAGATCTTCCCTTTTTCCACAGCAGGGTACTTACCTTCTGGCCTGGTTTTCTAGAGCTTTGGCAAAGGGAATAGAGGCGCTGGAGCTCATGGTCATTTGGCCATGTCTGGTTGCCTGCTGCTCTAGACAACTGCTTGCTTTGCCAGTGGCTGTAGCTGGTCCTGCTCTTCATTTCCCCCCTGTATGTTGACTCCTGGCTCAGATGGCCCAGAGATACATTGGTAAGGCTGTAGGAGCCTCGTGTGCCAGTAGAGTATTGCTAGCCTGAAAATGTCTGGGTCAGAATGGGTACAGAGGGAGTGTTTTTCCAGTTTAGGGAACCATTTGTAGTTTGAACTGTCATATTTTGCAAGAACCTGTCATCACTTTTTGTGTCATAGGCTCTCCAGCAATATTTTCCATGTGCAAGACTGATTCTCCCTCACCCCCTTTCTGCCTTGTTTCTCTTGGATCCATCTTCTGTTATTCTTAATTCTTTCTTAATTTAAAATTGCTCAAATGGCTGAGCTCTCATTGGAAATAGTTCAGCTAATCTGTCCTGGAAAGACAAATCTCTCTGTGACCCAGTGACAATCTCCAATGTCTGCCATCTCTTCACTGAACAGAGTAGATACCATCGCCTATTAATGCTGGGAGACTGGGCAAGTGCGTTCACTTTCACAGAGAAAATTTTTATAAGTAAATGGAATGCCATGGAAATTGATAATGACAGAAAACCAACCAAAACTCAGTGAGTCTGGTTTCTGTATCTCCAGATTTTCTCTTCTTCCATTTAAAATATGCAGAAAACACTCCTGCTTTGTCTCATCAAAGCATTAAAAGGCTTACCTTTATATTTACATGGTATTTTTTGGCAGAAAAATGTTGCAGCTGTATATGGCTCTGAAGCCAACAGAAAACCTAAAAACCCAACTCTTTTTTCTTCTCATGCTGGTCTAATAAAGTCAGTGCAATCACCAGGATGCCAGATATAAAGGCAGATCTTACCCAGGTCTCAGTCTGGATTGGTATACATTGGACAACTACTAAGAAAATTCAATCTGCATGGAATTTTAGAAAATGAAGACAGTGAAGAGTTCTACTGAAACCTCTCAGCATGGATAAACACTATCTTAATATTTTTGCACAAAATACTCTCTAGTTCATTGTACAAAATAAGATTAGTGTTAAATACTTTAAGGGATTGTTTTGTATCTTTATAATATTATTACTATTGTTTCAAAGAATGATTATTTTGTATTTATTTCTATTATTCCTTTAATCCTCATGTTAACGAATTTTGCCAATAGTACTAAAGGTGTTTTCTAAAGCAAACGTTTCATTTGCAGAATTTCAAGCAAGAGAAAAAATGGAGACAATCTAAATTTCACGGACTAAGTTTGAAAGGTTTCTCCATTTACAATACTCTACTGGTTATAACTATGTACACACAAGTAGAATCACAATTTTAGTACATAAAAAACATAAGAACTACTACTGCAATTCTCTACTCAATTTAAGAGTTATGTATGTCAGAATAAATTCTCCAATTAAAATGTTTTCTTACATTTCTTGGGTTATTCCAGTATTTGTTCAGTTGAGAATATCCTCCTGAAAGGGAGAAATTTTTTTTTTTTTCATTTGGGATGACTCAGAGAAAAGTACAATCCAAAGAGACCTCAGAGTCATCCATCAATCACATTCTCTTAACCCAAATTAGCTGTACTTACCCCTTACTTGACTGACTAAGCTACTTCACCCAGATAATTTGTTCAACTAGTTCCCTACATGCATAGTTACACTTTGTTTTTTAATATATTATAAAAATCGCATGGTAGTTTGATTTCATTCTGCTTTTTCTGACTGACTATAGGAATGAGGCATGCCTTAGTGGAAAAGGTTTTTCTTGCTCCCAAAGACAGCTATACAGCTGTGCTATAGACAAAGTACATATTATGACTTACATGAACAATTCTACTTTTGTCCTATTTTAACTTTAAAAAAAAAAAAAAACACCAAAAACAAAAAAAAAAAAAACAAAAAACAAAAAACAAAAAAAAAAAACCACAAAGGAAAAACCCCAATACTTTATAAAGCTAAAGAAAGCTTTAGCTTTAGAAAGCTAAAGTTTGGACTACTGTATCTCTGCAATGAAGCACAGAGCCCAGGTTCTTCTTGTTAAAGAGTTATTCTGAAAGAATAATATCAAAACCATCAAAAGTAGAAGGTGAAACTCCCCATGAATCAAAAGCTTGATACTGATGAGTGAGATGGACATCTATCTTTAGCAACAAAATCTGCTAATTCTTGATAGCCTCAATCAGCTTCCTAGAGAGAATCAGTAATGTGGATTCCTGTTTTGCTGTCTTTCCTCTTATCATTCATTTATAAGGCATAAGCTAGAGCAAAGTACCTTCCTGAGTTTTGAGGCATGAGAAAACCAATATTTCTTCCTTATTTTATCTTAAAATGTAGCTGCTGAGTTAGAATTTTTTGCTGTTCATCAAGACTAAATTATTTGTTTGCCTCTTTCTATACTTTTTTTGCCATCTCTAGTTTATGATCACTGATAGCATGTAAGAAAGGCAGAACTTCACTTCCAGTATTATATTTCAGTACATTAAACCTGACCGTCTTCAAAAAAATTTCTAGTAGCATGTCCAAACAGAACTCTCCTCATCACTTGGCTGTTAATCCTTGGCTTGGTCCGAGACATTAAAGAGTATGGAATCTGAAATAAGAAATCTTTCCTTTCTCAACAGAATAAGCTAATCATTGTCCTACAGCTGCAGAAGATATTTTTGTCATATTTTTAGACACTCATTTCCTTTACTGTACATGATGCAATATTTTGGTTGCAGAAACTTGTCATGTGGCTGGATGTATTAGCCTGTGCCAAATGCTAAAAGTTTATCGGTGGCTGGGCCAAGAAATTCTGAAAAGGTACCACAGTAACTTACTGAGCAGGCAAACACCTTTTGCTGTCTATCCCATAAAATTATGTTACTGAAAAAAAAAGGGATAACTTTACTAATCCACCACAGGATTTCATTTAGAGGGTTCAGATCTTTAATTCTCTTTGTTCCACTACTAACTTTGGATATAAACCCATTTTGTTCAACCCTTTTAGATATATAACCCTCTTCCCTGGAATGAACTGCAGCAAATGTCAAAGGTTTCTAGTTGTGTGGCACGGCATTTTAAAAAATAGACTACGGCTATCAACCACAAATCTTCTGTAATCAAAGCTTCCTTTATTTTTTTCACACTGTCCATGAACAAAAAGTCAGTCTAAGAATGATATGCTCAATGAAACAACCAATTAATAAAACTGTAAAGAGACGTTACTACTAGTTACTGTTCAAAGACCATTGAAAGCATGTGCTTCTGTGCACACCTGCAGCAAACAGGGCACACTATTTGATTGCCTAAACACAGAAATTAGATATACAGGACAGAACAGATAATGATGTTTCCTGATACATTTCCCTCTCTCAAAAAAAAGATGCCATAAATGACAAGGATTCTAAACAAAGAAAAGAGATTTTATGCCAGGCCCAAAGAACATATATTGGAGAAAAGGTGAAAAAGGGTTGAATTATTTTAACCAAAAAGATGTTTTAAGTGACCTGGGAAAAGCATTAGGGGACATTATTCTTCATATAGCAGGAATAAAACAATCAAGTAATGATGAAACATGAAATCTTTCATCCAGATATGCTGCACATATTCAACTACATATACTTAGACCTCCAGAGTTTTATAAATATATATACAATTAAAAGTTACAAGGAAAACAGGTAGACCTCAATTCTCCTTTCTAATGGGAATTATTATTAATAATGGACTTTGTCAAACTGCTGTACCTCTATTAAGAGTAACTTCATGTTTCTTCAGTTTGTTCCATGTACTTTTTTAAAACTAAAATCTCAGATGCAAATGTCCCTACAGGAATTTGAGAACAATTAGGTCTGTTTATGTGAAAAAAACTCAACATGTGCAAACTTCAAAAAATAATGGCAATATATCTACAGAAGCAATTTTTTTTAAATTTGAATCTATCCATCTAGTACCATCTATGCATCTGTCAAGTTCATTGAAAAATCTTAAATTGAGTTTTCCTCTCTTAAAAAAATTTCACACTTAACTATGTGTCCAATCAGTGTTAATGATGGCCACATGGTTGATCACAGAATTATGCAAGAAATTAATGAAAGTCAATAAATCAAGTGGAATCAGGGGAATATTTAGAAGGGCAAGCCTAGCATCTTCAGCAAACAAAAACTGCTAAAATTAAAAAACTGCAGCTCATACCTTACTGAGCCATGACAGCAAGCATTTGTCAAACAAAGGAGAAGAATAACCTTAGAGTAGAGACAGTTCCCACTTCTTAAATTCTGAGTGAATAGTCTGGTAAGTCTATATAAATTAACTAAAAAGATCAACAGAGGGCAGAACTACTGAAGGGAATACACAGGCAAAAACTAGGATTCCAAATTCACTAAAACAGAGATGAATTTAAAATGCCTGGACAAATATCATATGTACAGACAGCTAGTAAATCTTCCTGCAAGACTGCAAACCAAGCTAATCACTCCAGATCTGGCTTAATATTGATCCTTCAGTACCTTGACAAAGAACCCCACAACAGTATCTCTGAATATGTTCTGAGGAATACAACAGAATACATTCCTGACCTTCTTGTCAGGTAAAATAGTACATCATTTGGAAAGATAAGCCCTACCATTACAGTACTTATTCTTGAATACATTACTATCTGTCTATCTTAGGCCATAACAAAGTTCGATACTATCACAAGCAAAGGTTTGTTACAAAGGGGCACTACAGATTCAGTAAAGCTGCTGCAGTTTGTTCATAAGTAGATTTACAGATGTTGTTATGGATAAAAAATTGTCTTTAATGTGGGATGAAAATTACCCCAAATGGCAATTAAAAGGAAGCAGACCTTGGCTGCAGAATACAACTAATCATTGTGGTATACATATTGCATAGTTGTTAGTCCAGTTGTTGCTCTAACTTTATTACACTGCATTCCCACAGATATCATGTGCAATACTGACCATATAAAAACCAGAAGAAACACTCTGCCTGAACATGGGAGATTATATGAAATATAAAAAACTCCAATATTAATGAGAAAATAGATTGCAAATATTGTTGGCATTTTACTTGCTTCTTACCCTCTAGCCATAAAACTTTTAATTGGCAAAAAAAATGACATCACCAGATTATGTGATAATCAGGTAAAGCAATGAACATTTACTGTAAGATGGAGCAAAAGAATGTAATTTGGGGCTAGGTGTACTGAAATTTTATTGGTTTAGTTTGGTGGGTTTTTCGTTTGTATTTTTTGTTGTTGTTGTTGTTTTTTCTGGGTTTTATTGTTTGTTTGTTTGTTTTTAGTTTTTGTTGGTTTGTTTTTGGTGTTTATTTCTTTTTTTTTTTTCTCTTTTTTCCAGTTTGGATGTCATTAGAAAATCTAAAATATGAATCAAATAGGAAGCCAAGACTAGAGTGCAATGCTTCTTTTGACTCCATTCTTTCAAACACCAGGTATATTACCCTACAAGTATCATGGCACTAATTTGTGCCACTTCTTCATTGTCCTTATTAAACAGAGAAAAATGAAATCAAGTAAGAATTATTAGTTACCCAGTTATACAGGACTGAAGCAAAGCTCTTTCCTTACTAGACAAATACCTCTATCACAGTTATCAAAAAAAAAACCTACTAAAACAAGCCAGCTACTTCTTTTTGGTGCAGTACCTCTAATGTACACCTATGGAACTGGAGGCTTTTGCCTGAAGGGACTGTATCTCACCTATCATCTTGGAACAACCTCTTGTCTGTTGTTCTAGCAAGTTTCCATAGATACCTGCATTTTTAAAAATACAGAAACTGATCATAAAGTTCTTACACTTTCATTCATCTACATAGTAACCCTCAGTGGAGACTTTGCTGGCTATCACAGTAATAGCCACTACAGACCAAAAGAAAAAAGTGTGCAAATGAGAATGCTTTCCAATGTGTAACAATTAAACATTTAAACCTGATAATAAATAATCTATATTACTTTTGGTTTTGGATGTCTCTATTCTACCAAACTTCCAGAAGTTTAAAAAAACTATTAAAAATTCACACTATAAGAAAAAAATCAAGTTAATTTTTAGGAAATTTTATTAAGTTCTGTTGTGTACAGACTGCCTAACAACCAATCCATGATCAGGTTCTTTGTCTTATGAATATACATGATGCAGCATGATGAAAAGTGAAATAAATGCAGAAGACTAAGAAGCACTAACAATAGAAGTATCTAACAATAATCCTCCTAAATGAAAATATAGCTATATGTTAGCAAAGAGTTAATGTAGAAGGCCATGGAATGAGAAATTGCCTTTAATTGTTCCTCTTGCATTTGGGAAAACTATAACAGAAATTTATGCATTTCAGTCCTTCCTGCATGAGCTGGGACTGAATTTTCTTATCCCAAGTAGGGTGAGAGATGGGGATGAGATAGCTCAGCCACTCTCAGGTTAAATAAAATCAGTATCAAGAGGTTCTCTGTCACACCTTTAATACTGCAGCAAAGCCAGTAACCTTTCTGTTTTATGTCAGGTCCCATATGAGCCAAGAAGAAAGAGAAAGGAGATGGAAGGAGAAGGTAGGGCAGGACTTATGTAGTTGATGTACCAATGCATAATGCAGTTTTAAGGCTGAATCCTTCTGTTTTCAATGTGACATCATTCCATCTGGAGGCATCAATTAAAAAAACCCCAAACACTGTATGCTCTTCTTGTTTATAGTTTAACAATCTCTAACTGAAGTCTATTCTAGCTGTATAGACAATTTCTGCTTCCTTTAATAAAATCCATTGCTTCCTAAAATCAAAACAAAAGCCATCCTGTTATTATAACTATTAAAACTATCTGATTATATTACCTATCTATAAAAATTATCTGTCTATAAAAATTCCCATAAATTTTGTCAAACTATCACTAAAAATACAATTCTCAAAGCAGAATCAGCTTACTGGAAATGAACAACACTGAAAATATGTTGTTAATATTTTATTTTCTTTACAGCAATCTAGCAGTATGACAGGTTTTTTAATATGATGATTCATTGTCACATTAAAGTATACTCAGTGCTTTCCATGGGACACAGTTGAGGCAAATGGCAAAAGTCCATGAAGGAGTAGACAAGAGGAAGTCTGCAGAAAAAAAAAAAAAGTGAAAAGACAATAAAAATTCTCCTGGGACTTCAAGTCTGATAAGAGTTTGGGAACTGATTGGAATAAGAAAGACAGCTGACAGTGCTTTGTGGCATTTCTTTCAAGGACAAGAATCTCAGCCCTGTCAGCTGCAAAATGGGCAGACTGTTCATCCTTCATCTCTGAGCCTGCATGTCAGGGTGCGAATAAGGGGTGACATTTCTACCTGTTTCCATGTTCTTCCCTCATCTCTTTTCTTTTTCACTTATATACATTTACTACTGTGTTCTTTATAGGTGATCTGAGATTGGAGAAGCAGTGACATGTACCAACTCATCCACCCTGTCTGATCACTGCAAAAAATTGTCACATTGTGTGTAATCCAGCACAACTCTATGACAACAACTGGCCTGGAACAAATCCTAAATCAATGTCTACATCTTGGTAGGCAAAATTAACTCTTCTACCCAGAAAAACTGCAAAGAAAAACCACCCAGCTTCATAAACCAGTAACCTTACATTGAGAGATTTCCACAAGCAACAACTACTTTCATGCACACAAAACCTCTTTTTTTAAAAAAAAAATATTATGCCTTTGACTGTTTGTTTTTTGGGTTTTTTTGGTTTTTTGTTTTTTTTTTTTTTTTTTTTTTTTAGATTGCCCCTACATATATTATTAAGAGAATGCTGATGAATAGCTTTCAGTAGATGCCATACTAATTTCCTGATACAATATGTGAATTACACTACTAAACCAATACTATACCAATATACAAGGAATTCTTAAGTCAATGGTCTAAGGTACAAGGTCATGTAGTAGGCATATAAGGTATACGGTCACATAGTCGTGTAGTAAGTACTACAGAAATAATAAAAAAACCCTAATTGCCTTACAATTTTGTTCTAACAATTCATGTACTTGGTTCTTCCTAATAGGGTATCATCTCTGTCTCTTACTATGTCCCACAGTCACACAGACAATGAGAGACAAAAGTTCTTTATTTCACATTTAAAATCTTCAACACCAAAACTAGAAATATGAGTAAATGAATGGTACCAGTTTAGAATGTGCTTTCTTTGAAAGTTGATAGTGAGGAAAGTTATTATGATTTTCTTTGGTCTTGTGCTTGTATTCATACATTATTTAGGTGGCTGGCAGAGTAGGGCAACTTCTTTGTAGTCCAGTCACAGAGCTGAAATTAGCTATTTACTTTTAGTATACTGCTGCTAGAGAAAAGGAGTATTGAAGTGTCTCCAAAATGTGTGGTGTTAATTTATACCACACTGGTATGAGTAAAAAGGCCTTTAATCAGCAGCTCTGTCATGCTCAGTACTCATTTAGTCAGCACTTGATCTGATACCCAGGTTTGAAGCAAGTATCTCAGGACTCATTAAAAGCAGCAGGTAGATTTGAATATTCCCTCTCCACAGAACTAAGAACATGTCAGTCTTGGCAGGTAAAGGCAGGGTTGTTTGTGCATTTTTGATATTTAAATTTCTTCTCATTCTTTCTCAGCATACACCATCATAAAAGATTCAGGTCTTAGGTAGCTCCTCCAAACTTGCAATTTCCCTTTCAAATGAAAAATTGACCTCTAGCGGGTTATGGTAAATATCATGTTCAATTTCCATATGGCCAAGCCAGGTAGCAGAACAATCAGCACACAGATTTTGGGAACCCTGATGCTTTTCAGCTGTTGCCTGGATTTAACATTTCACTCCCTCTGTCCCTTCTGTACGCTCTCTTTCCTCTTCCTTCTTCATCTTTCTCTCTCTTTCTCCATCTCTTATACATCCATGCACACACAGTCAACTGCTGTTTATACAGCCAGAAAAATCTTAGCATAACAGCACTGAATAGTAGGAGAAACATGTCAAATCAAAAAGTCCTTGCCTTGCAATCTGATGATACTGCATTACACACTGTATCACACTAGTACAGACTCATGGCAAGTAAGTACTGAACAGCAAGTGGTCCTTGCACCCAAAATTGATTTATATTGATAATAAATCTATACCATAAAAAAATACTAATAATCAGTTAATACAGCAAGATAAGTAGGCACCTTGGCCGTACTATGTTAAAAGTTAGAAAAAAAATCTGCCATTATTCTTCTATGTATATGTAACCTTATACTGATTCTTTTTCATTTTATTATTATAACGGATGATCTGCCTGACTTAATAATTAAACTTGTGTCTCACAAAGAATTAAATATGTGCTGCTGTTTCCACAGTACATTGTCACCAGTTCTGCTCTAGAAATCAGCCAAAAGAGATAGGCAGAAACATTGTATGTCATTTACTGGACAGAAAGAAAAACAGAAAAAAATCATGCAAGTGAAATTTTCCTGCTATAAGTGCATTGGTTTAATTGTTCAATGACTCTCACAGGTACATTTTGGACCCTTGTCATGCCACATGGATCAGCTCTGGCACTTCTCCCACTCTCAGGTAAGCCAAATGGACTCACAAACATCAAATAAAACAATTTTTTTCTTGTCAGGTTAACATCCTGACAGTTTAGAAAGATGAATCAGTACACTGAGTAGGCAAAAAAGCACTGGAATCACTGCACGGGAAAAAAGCCAGCATGGAGCTTGGTGTCAGAAAGTAGTTGGCAGAGTACATGAAAGAGAAAGGGAAGCCTTTGACAGTTGTGATTTGTTAGATCATATCTGCCATCTTGTGAAGCCTCACCACTAATTAGCACAAGAAAAATTGCATGAAATAGAGAGGTATATTCTTTCATCTTTCCAGAGGTCACCTTACAATTTCAGGTCTCACTGAGAAAAGATTACATTCCTGTAAGATTAATGTGTTCAACTATATTTAGCTCTTCAAAGAGAATTAAAAGTTGTTTCTAGATTTAAAAGTAAAAGGTATTCCCCAGTTAATGTGACAATAAAATCTGACACACTTAAATAGAAAAAACACAAGCAGAAATCATGGTTTGATAAAATGTTAGCGGCTTTCTTTTTCTTTTGTGTTTTTTCTCTGCCTGCCTTGTTCCCAGATTCATCTGCATGCTGCTGCCTGTTTGACTGCAGTGATGGAAAACGCTGTGGGTAGGAGGACAGGAAACTATCTCCCCTACAGACCTCAGTTCTGAGCAGTGGCAGGAAATGAAGATATTGAGAAAATCCTGCTCCAAATGAAAGCTGAACCATTTCTTCAGCACCTTGTTTGTGCCTCCACCCCTGCATCTGGCAAGCGGCTCCGGCTTCTCTCTCTCTCAGGCTGCATGGCCTTCCCCCTCCTCCACCCAGACACAGCTGAGGGGGGGAGAGGATCTGATCCGCTCACCTGCCGGACTCCAAAGAGGAAGTCTCTCTGGGAGTGCTCTGCTTTTAACCCCTGTGTGTTCTCAGAGGCGTATCCAAGTCCCCAGTGGCCACACCAGGTGCCAATCTGAAATTTGGCCACTGATTGGTTTGACCATAACTTCCCAAAACCTCACTTCCGGGTCAAACCATGACATGGTGTTGGTGAAAGAAAAGCTTTTTTTTTTTTCTCTTTCTTTCTGTTTCCTCGATGTCTGCAGTGGTGATACAGCTACTTTTTAAATTATGGGAAGTCCCAACATACATGAATCTAAATACCAACCAAGTCTAAACTGGTGACATATTTTAAGGCCAGATAAATCTTAGACAGCAAAATATTAAGCAGAGTGGCACAGATGATGAAACCATAAAACCATGTTCATACTTTTCTAGGCAAATCGAATATGCTATTCCTGATTGCATGTGTGTTTTATGTAGGAATTGCTGATTACATTCCCTAGTAATATTTATGTTATTTATAATACTATTCCCTAGTTATATTTATTCAGATTTTACAATTTCTACCTGTTTTCAAGGTCTGAAAAAACCCTCAATAGGTGTCAAGGAACAGAGTTATGTAAACTATTAATTTCTTTTTGTATAATGTTAATATTTTGGACACAAACAGGGACAAAATTTCTGATCTAAAATCAATCTGAATTCTGGAAACTCACAGGTTGTATTGCATATCAGCAAAACTTTATGCCCTTGCTTAGTGGCAGCTTTCCTCATTCATTTTTTTCCATCACTTTTTTATTATGCTCTTTTTCAAAATTCTCTGCAGCTAGTAGGAAGCAAAGAGAGATGTTCATAGCATTCAGAGATAGCTCTCTGATGCAGATCCCCCTTTTTCATTTGCCTGTGGACAGGCTTAATTTGCATGAACAGTGTAATGAGAAGGTTTCAGAAGGATCAGTGTGTCATTGCCAACCAAAACGAGGAAGTCCAGGTTCTTTCTCTAGCTTTCCCACTTTGAAGAATTTTTGTCGGAGAAAGCTGATCCTTCTCACCATAACAAGACTAAACGAACCTGTTCTATTTTTACACAGTAAAGCATGACAGATAGGAAAATGAAATAAACCTTTTACTCGGTTAGCATTTAAAATTTACTTGCTATGCTATCAGATGAACATTAAGAGTTGACATCAGGAATAGAATGGGTGGGAAAGGATATTAGCCCCCTCCACCCTCAGTCCTCCTTCTCCCATTGTAGTAGCCTGGAAATCAGCTAGATCCAGAAAGGGATTGTTTGAAACAGAAGTAGTTCTCATCAGCAGCTGGCTTTGGTGAGGCCTCCACTGACATAATGCTGGAGTCATCCTTGAGCTTGGCAATTGATTAGTATGTTTTAACCATTTTGTTTCTAACTATTGCCAAACTATCTGTCAGACACTTACTTCTCAGGGAAAGTTGAAAAGAAATTTAATTTCATAGAGCTTCTGGAAAGGTTTCTTCTTCCTCTTGTAGGCATTCTTTTCACAGTGCAAAGCCTCAGACGTTTGTATTCTTCCCTTTTTAGTTCTCCACTTGCTTTCTCATTAGTGGCGGATAACCCAAAAATTAACTACCCCTTTACATTCTTGGTAACCTACATTTACCAATGGCAACTCAAATTCATGACCTTCCTTCTTATTCTACACTCTGTGGCACCTTTTTTTCTTCAAATCCCTTATATTTTGGACTTTCACTTCCCACCACTCCTTTTCATGACGTGGTGCCTTCATTTGTCCCCAGAATGTAGTGCTGTAACAAATATTTGTACAGCTAAACTACCTCGTTAAGCCTCTGGTTCATCCCCAAGATTCAGCATCCTTCTGAAAGAATCTCATAAGCTATTTCTCCATGTTGTTACTACACAGTACCACAGAGTTCCTGGAGGCTATCATATCTCCTGATTTTCTTGAGAATTTGTAACAGTGTTCCTTAGGCAGCAAATTAGGAAGGACTAATTTGGGCTGGTTGAGTATGCAATTGTTTAATGGACCACTAACTAAGAAGCACATGTTAAAATATTTATGGCAATTCCTGTCATTCGCAGGAACTGGAAGTGCTCATCTATAAGATCTGAGCGTAGATCTCTGACTGCAGTCATGCATTGTCGCCTTCAAGGTGCAAAGCAAATTGGTACAGTGCATTTTCTAGCCTATGTAAATACATTCACCCAGTTAAATAATAAATTCCATTTTAAGACTGATTTATTTGAATATGCTATATTTGGTGTATTTTTAATCTTGAGCTGAGATAGTGATTGCTTCTCAGTATCAGATTATTTTAAAAAATCTAATAATTACTTATTTTTTGCAAAATAATTTTATTGTCTTTGTATACCAAAATTCTCCTAGAATTTTACTAGTCCTTTTCTTTTCTAAATATACTCAGAGTAAGAAAGTTTTTGGGTTTTTTTTGGTAAAGCGAAGCTTTCTATCTTTATACAGCATATTAGAGGTGAATTAATTTAAAAATCTCTGGCTAATTACAAGACACACAATGCTTCTAACCCTTTAAATACACAATAATTCTGTTTAATTTGCAGTAATTGTATTATCAGTGTTTTCCCCCAATGGTAGGTATTACAAGCAATGAGTTAATCACATTTCTGAGTAATCATTGTATTTCCTTATTCCGTTTAATTGATTGCTGCTTTCTAGATTCAGTAACAGTCTATCTAGGCTACCTACTGTCCACATCCTTGTACCTCATGCAATAGTTTTAAATAAATTATGCCTAATTCACAAATTAACTGTGCTGTAAACAGAACAATTAACATTTATTATTTCTTAATGTAGTACACCTTGTTAGTCAGCCCTAAGACCATGGAAAAAAGACAGAGCTAATATATATGTCTAACAGAACAGCTTCCTCCCACTTCTCATGCCCCTGCTTACTATTTTGGTTCATATTTAGTAAAGCACATGATTCATTTAAAGCCTATGAGTTGTTTGAATTTAAATCACATGCCTAAAAATATTGAGTATTGGTTCATGAATCCTGTGAATACAGAATCTAGGACTTGCATGGAAGAAAGTTAACTTTTTCTGTTAAAAAACTCAGAAAACAAACAAAAACCCCACAACCCCATTACTAATTAAACAGTCCAAGGGTAAGTAAAGTATTCCAGTCAATTTGAAATCATGGAGGAAAACAGATTATGATGCAGATTTAACAACTGCTTAATGATGGAGTATATTTGTAGTCATCCATTTTTCAGTCATTCCAAATGAGTGTGCTCTGGAATTGGATTTAGCACTCTATTTGCCAAGAATATCCAAGTCACAAGAGCATTCATCAAAATAAATGAGAAGCTGGAATGAACAGAATTTGCTCACTCTTCCTCCAGAGCTAAATGTATCCTCAGAATAGTGACTCCCTCTGCCTATCACAACTCATTGTCTGTGCCATAGTATTTAGTACTATGTTAACCATGAAGTGCTCACCCTCTCAAATGTGAATAAATGATTTTTTTCAAATCACTAACTGAAAGAAAAGCTCTGCCTAGATAAATGAAGAGAATTTTATTAGAGTGGCCACTTCAGAGCTCCTCCCAATACCTCCAGAGTCAGGAGAAATTTCTATGAACACCTCTGAAGATTATAAAATTGAGACCTGTGTGAATATTTTTTCCTTAGAGAAAATTTATGCATGTTTATTTTTCTGCTTTGGAGTTTGTTGGTTTTTCTGGATATTTTTGTTGTTGTTGTTTCGTTTGTTTGTTTGGTTTTTGTTTTTGTTTTTTTTTAGTTTTTTTGTTTTGTTTTGGTTTGGGTTTTTTGTTGTTGTTGTTTTGTTTTTGTTTTTTTTTGTTTGTTTGTTTTCTTATTTTGTTTTGTTTTGTTCTGTTTTGCTAAAATACCACTTTCCCAACAAATTCTTGCTTTTTATCTATAACTGACCAATTAACTTTAATTTTCTTGAACTGCCTGAATCATCAAGACAAAATCACAAAATATTTCTCCATATCTCCATTCTCATAAGATAATGAACCAGAGCACTTTTTTTTGAAGCTATTTCTAGAATTAGTGTTATATTTTTCTTTTTAATGTATTTTTTTTAAATGAGCAGTGACTTGAAATCACAATATCTATCTGACCAATGAGCTGTTTCCAGCTGCTTTAGCCTAGTCATGTACAAATATTTCAGGACACATTTAAAGCTTTTTTCTTCTTCCTAGCACCCCTTTCTGTGAGTCAATTTGCATTAGGTTTTCATGAACTAACAACAGCAGAGCACACCTCACACTACACGCAGAAAAAAATCAAAGTGCTGCTGGGGACTGACACAGCAACACTCACCCTTCATGTTGATCACCTATAATAAATCCACTCCACTGCAGAGGATTACAGCTCAGCAGAAAGGAGAGCAACAGAGACAAGATCAGCAACACATACTCATAGACGCTTCTTAGAAAGTCCATTTGACTGCATTTCTTTCATTCATTAGATCCATTAAATCAGTGCCATCCATTATAACATTTCCTTTCCACTTCTGTGCCTCATTTCACTGAAAAGCATGTCTATGTTTCTGGAAAATTCCCAGAAATTTTTCAAATAAGAAAGGATGATTGATTGATATGATACGATACAATATGATACGGTACAATATGATATAATATGATATGATATAATAGCACAAATGATGCAATCCTCTTGCATGCATCGAGTGTCTGTTTAGGGAGAAGTTCCTTGTTCTTGGGGTGGTTAGGCACTGGAGCAGGTTTTCCAGAGAAGTTGTGGATGCCCCATCCTGAAGGTTCAAGGCCAGGCTGGGTGGAGCTCTGGGCAACATGGTCTAGTGAAAGGTGCCCCTGTCTACGTCAAGTGGGCTGGAACTAGGTGATCTTTAAGGTACCTTCCAGCCCAACCCATGATCCTGCTATTTAAATTATGATATAAGTAAACCCATGGTACCCCATATTTTAATATATGAAGAAGGCAAGTGATGTTCTCACTTATTTTTCTGACAGAAGGAAAAAAAGTTATGGGAACTGCTGGCTTACCAAAGATAGTTAATGAGGTGTTGAAGTAAATGGATTTGTCAGATTTGTAAAGCTATTAACCACTCACAGGTCTAATGAATACGTTATACTCATAGGCAACATTCTCCAATAATTCATCTTTTGATGTATTTAGGCAGAATAAGGAAATCACAAATTATCAAACACAACATAATTAGGTAAGAGAGTACACAAGCAATTAAAAAGTCCAAATAACCTCAGTCAGAGCAATTTTGAAATACTGCAATCTGGATTTATGAGAATATTTTTTCTTTTAAAATTAGTCTCCATTAATTCAAAATGGATTAGTTAGTCACTCTTCTAAAAAAAGTTTTAAAAGCAACATCCCTAACACTTACCATGAAGATCAAAGTTCAAGAAAAAGTGCGGTCCAAAGTATAAAGATCATTCCTATACTTTTATTATTGAGTCAGTAGAAGATAACAGTGATTCATTCTCAATATAAGGACTTCTACTGGTTTGCCGAGGAGGACCATCAGTAGCTGGCACATGGCTAAGAAAAGCTGTCCATAAAAGCAGACACAGACAGCAGTTTGAGAACCTATAGTAAGATAAAACAGCATCAGAAGGTGGGTACAGGGAATGCTAGGCTCAGGTACAAAAGCAAAGGCAGACCTAATGCTGCAATTTTATACTTATTGCTTCTCTTGATGTCACTTGCAGTACCAAAATTTGGAGCTTAATTTGGCAAATTGGAGTTTGGTTGGGAAATACAGGGGTCTAGGTGTAACTCAAATTACTCTAAATTTCTTTCAGAGAAGAGAAAGGTTTTCTGCACTTTAAGCTGCCTACATCTCATTAGTCAGAAGTGAAAACAATTGAATTTCTATGCTAATCCACATTAGACTAAATTAACCACATGAATATACTAAAAACAAACCATGTTTTTTATTTGAGTCTATAATTTACAGTAACACTTCAAAAAATTGCCTTCAAGATAAAATAAAAACATTCTTTTTCTTTCTGCTGATAATAATTGATCAGATCTACTCTATATCCAACTAAAATATGCATCTATATAGAAAGTCTGACTTACTACATGAATGAAAACTATTCGTAAGTAACCTGAAGTAATGGTTTCTTGTAGAAGCTGAAGAAAACTTTAAAGCAAGCTGGAATCACATTAGTGCAGTACCTTATTACCATTACCTAATTTAGCATTCAGTGATTTTATATTTGCTTAAAAGAAAATCATTAACAAATTGCATGTCTCTGTAGTAAATGTACATTAAATATACATTAAAATCAGTAACAGTTTTAATGAATGCTTTAGACATCCAAGTCTTTGTCAACTTACTTTCTAAACAATTTGCCAATTTTTTTTTTTTTTTTTTTTGGGCAAACTGAAATTCCTACCTTATTTGATAAATATTCCTTGGTATAAATCAGGAAAAAAAAACCCCAAATATAAATAGTAAAATATGTAAAACTTTGATGCAGTGTAAACTAGACTTTTAACCAGATTTTAAATGTAATAAGATTAGCCTGTGGAGTAAAAAAACCCTAACAAACCATCCAAAACAAAACAAAATGTATTTGTGGGCACCATGAAAAATCTCATGTATTCAAAAATTCTGCAACAGAATCATATTAATTTTGAACTCCTAAAATTTAGACACATTTATTATATTTTTTATAAAGAGAAAGTAGAGGTATGCAATTATAACACACAAAGCTACTACCTTGAGGTCTGTAACAGGACTACCTCCTGCCATCCAGAAATTTAGATTATTGAAGTTACCAACAAGAATCGTGTACTTCTCTCTTACCTCCCAGAAGACCTGAACAGACATAAGCTATGTCTGCACAGCTTTAATTATGATCGCTTCTTGAAATGCAACTAACTATTAATGTTTCTTTTTTGGCTATTTTTTTTTCATTTTCTGTGGTATCATCCTACTACTATCATCAAATAAATAAATAAATAAACAAACTGTATGTTTTTATCAAACACACCTTATCCTGTACTTTTAAATATTTTATTTGCTAAATTGTCAAGTTTTTTTAATCAGCTATTACTATTCCATAATGGAATCTTTGCTTTTGCCTTCAAATCTAAATGATTTTTCTTATATTATCACAGCAAAAATAATCAGCTACATCATATAATTTTCCAGCAGAAAATCTCTCCTTGCAGTCAAACACACTTGGAAACTTCTGATGATCAAGTGTTTGACATGTCATTTAATTTTAATGAGATTTCACAGGTATTTCATTAGGAAAAGAAAATCCAGTATGTGGACTAACTTGTGCTATTAATGAATCTACATTTGTAGATACTCTACACTTTTTTCTTTTAAGTTTAATGATATTTCAAGAGATATCTGAGATTCAACCAACACACAAAATTAAAAAAAAATATATTTCATGATCATGGTTTGTCATTGCTACTGATGACTTTTCAACCCTAAAATCACAAGCCCAACAAAATTGAAGTCTCAAAGTTTCAAAATTTTCAAAATTAAAGTCTCTTACCATTTATTGAATGGTACCAGGTGTACTTAGGATGGAATGCACACATGATATAGAGCTCTGACATTGTCAGAATTTTAGAAAATTAGCATAATTAATAAGTATCCCAAATCAGAAGTACAGTCAATGAAGCAATTCCCCTCTTGGTCTGGCTCCTTACTGAGATCTCTCCCTTGCTTCTAGTCCCACATTTTTTATGTCTAAATCCATGGGAAACTGACATGGTTGTGGTTCACGGAAGAAGCAAGATGAGATTTGGATTCCAGGAATGTGTTTGAATAACAAAATACTGAAGCTAGGTAAGAAACTAAATAAAGGTAAAATAATAGTCTGCAGAGCTATGAATATATGAAAAATATATAAAAAAGTAAAAATCTTTTTGGCATCATTATCACCAGTAGTGAAATGACTCAACTATTTCTCTCAGGGCAGTAATTTCCTTTTAATAACCATTAATTACTAAATAATTATTTTAATTTAACCATGATTCTTGAGATAATCTCACCAACATTACCGGCAATTACAAAACTTCACATTATTTGGCAGTAGAGTTGGGATTATATTGCCCTTTAGACTAATTTTTCTTATTCTAGAAAACAAATATATCTTCTCAGAAAGTAATTGGTTCACAGAATTTCTACCCTTAGTCTGAGAATGTCAAACAGCCATTTACCAGAGTTCTGTTCTGGACACTTTGGCACTTGATTTTCCCATTTTTAAATAAGTAAATTAGGGCAATTTAGTGCCTAGAGGCATACCAAGTGAATATGAAATTTGGGATAAAAAACCCTGTACACAATCCCATGCTAAATTGTAGCATGTATGTGATGGTAAATGATGTGATAGAAGTTTAATAACAAAAGATCATAACTAAAGCAACTGTATTTATTGGGGTGGAGACACTGGTAAATAAACAATGCCTTAGTAGGGAAAAAAAGTTAAAAAAAAAGGCAAAAAAAAAAAGCAAAGGAGCTGATTTTCAGCACCTCTGTCTCTTGCAAATCATTGAAAATAATGAATCTGTTATTTGTTCAACTTGCAAAATTTTGGTTATCTTTCTCCTTAGCCATTGTGTGTGAAAGGTTAGACTCTAAGTTTAGATGCTAAATTTAAGTACAGAATAATCATGGTGAACAATAATTAATTTTACAGAAAAACTGAGAAGTATACTATTAAACGTTCAGACAAGCGTAATGTACTGAATTAAGCTTTGTCACCTCCTTTTTTAAGGTAAAAATTTAACAGAATATTTTGGGAATTGGAAATGGGAGGGTAAGGAAGGGAAGGAAGATTTAAGCCCTTAATTACTTCTTTGAATGAGCATACCATGAACTTCAATTGCCTTCACCTCCTCTGGGGTTAAAAGAGGTCTATTGTAGGCAATACTTTTATATTACATTCAGTCATATGGCTTCAGAAATTAGTTATGCTATGAACTGTCTTCATGTGTAGTAGTCAAGCATTTCCCCCTACTTTATACAGTGGCATCTCTGTAAGAAAAAAAAGTTAATTACCGCCAATAGTAATTTAGGGGGAATAATTAAAAGTGGTGTCAGAGAGTGAAAGGAAGATGATGCCATTTTCTAGTTAACTGGAGCATTTAAAGATTTGCTATCCTGTACTTTGAGCTTAATTAAATATATTAAAATTGGTTGTGAAGCTAATATATTCAAGTTATGAAAAATGATTAAGACTTAGCTTTTATGTATAAACATATTCAGATTTCTTCACTTACACAAAATAATACAAATTTGTGATCAGGACAAAAAGAAAGTAAAATTTAGAGTTTACTGCAAATGTCAGCATCATCATGTCTTGACTGTGCTCAGAATTTATTTGCGGTAGAAAGCAAAATTGCAAAATTACGGGAAACAACCTACATCCCTTATGTAGGTGATTATCAATAGTAATAATGTGGACAACAGCTGCACCACCTGCTAGATCAGTGTTTTGCTCTGCAATTGTTGTCCATTTTGAGGCTGGATTTTACTTGAACTGAACCCAGCACTGTATATATCTGCAACAACATGCTGATTATTAGCAATATCATTGTGGTCTCAGAAGCACTGTTCTCTAAACCACCATATTTTGCTAATTAAGTACAGCTTTGAATCCCATCTCTATGATACTTATAAGAGAGACATCCAATAAGTAGTCTTCCAGAGGCACATAATATTTGATACATTTGAATAATTTAATGCAGAGGAATCCATTGTGAATACTCATTTTATAAAAAGATATAAATGTTCCATCCAGACTAAAATCTGTTATGAAGTCATAAACCATAGCTTCCAAAAAACATATACAGTCTAAAAAAAGTCTTGTCTTTCAATAACACTATTTCAGAAATACAGATCAAATGAAAACATCTGATTAAATAACATTTAAAAAGAAATTCTGATTAAAAATATTTGAACTAGTGTTGACACGCATTTCTGTATCAATTTCCTAGTTGATATCTGACAGATATTGTTTTCTTTTCATTAAGTAATGCAATGTAATTTGTCAAAATATTAATGATTTTACTCCAATATTAATTAAGCATTTTGAATGTCTCTTTGACTATGAATGTTACAGTGGAATTTTTGACAACCGCTATATATTCTATACCAAGTGCTTATGCACAGAAAAATCTTGAAAATAAAATATGAATTTATTTTAGAAGAAAAAGGGGTTTATCTGTAGGGAAAAAAAGGGTTCAAGAGTTGTCTTTGGATGTCTGTAATCTGATGTGTTGGTTTTGCACCTGAGAAGTAGGTGTCTGGAAAAACATGCAGAGCCATTTTGTATTATGATTTGCACTGAAATCCAGTTCATTGCTGTAGCTGCTCAGGGTCTGGATGAGTGAATTCTTCACTGGGTAAAAAAATGGATCACTGGCCCAGACCAGAGCGTGGTGGTGGATGGAGGCAAATCCAGTTGGACAATAGTCAGAAATGCTGGTCTCCAGGGCTCAGTACTGGGGCCAGTTCTGTTTAATATCTTTGCCAAGGACCTGAATGACTGTACCCTCACTCAGTTTACGGATGAGACCATGTTGTATGGGAGCATTGATCTGTTAGAGAGTTCAAAGTCCCTGTCTTGTGTAATGTAAAGTATGCCATTTTTTCGAAGACATTACCTTTACATTTAGGGAGAATTTTGCGGCTAAACCAATATCTAAATTCTGGTTTCCTTTGCTTTATAGATTTTATGCCACTGACAATGACTTAGATCAGGTTTATTAGGTTATACTCTTTAGATTTACTTTCATAATTTTAAATTAGAGTTTGAGAGTGATAGGTCAGTTTAAATATGATGGCAGAATATTAACACTGACAATTAAAAAATTGATGATTGGTTACTGCATATTACAGCTCAGCAGTACAACAAACACTTCCACCTAGTCAATGTCTACACTACCAGTATTCATACAAAAACTTTGACTCCCTGAATGCTATAATTTCCTGTTCAGACAAATCCACTTGGATGAATTATAAACTAAAGATTAGTTCAATAATATTTGTCATGAGCTAAGTCTTTCAGCTTGTAAACTAGCAAGAGCATGAAAGTAAACTATGCTGTCAAAAGCTCAGTAAGTCATTTTTAAATTCATGGAGAGATAAATGGTATCTGAAGAAGTTTTAGGAATCATAAAAAAAAAAAAAAATTATCTTCTATCAACCGTATACTGAAATTCAGTGTTACTTGTTCACCTGGCCAATAAATTTATTTTCCGCAGAAGGCAAAATATGGATCATCTTCTCCCCCTTCTTCTTCTCAATTAATAAATAAGGGTGACATTAATGTCACTGCACTATAAGCCTTCTGCACTTAGCAAATGGTACCATGAAGAATTTTGCATGTAAAAATTCTACATTATTTTCTAAAAGATATACTTAAATGGCAGGCCCTTACTAAAAATCATAGTGGCTTTGCATGGATTTTTTTTTTTAATGCTGAGATTTTCTAGGGCATGTGACTTGAGAGAAAGGATTGAAATGTGTTTTCTTTCCCTGGCTCCCCACAGTAGTGTTTTACAAAAGAACTCACTAAAATAACTTATTGAGACATAAGCCTGGTTACTGAGTCCAAATATGAATCTGCATTGCTTTTCAAGTTCTACAAAATGTCCCAAATTTTAATTTTATTTGTATTTTTATTCTAGTACAATTGTCTAAGGTACTTCATAAAACATAAATTGTCTTGCATAAGATTTAAAAAAACCTAATGCAACCATGACACACACAGTCTCTACACCAAGAGAGAAAAACTCATTTAGGTAACCCAAAATTACTCCTAATACTTTACTAAGGAAAAAAAATTAAAAAGCACCAACTAATGTATTTTATACGGAATTAACTTTATGGTGAACATTTGTCCCCCTGTTTGAAATTTCTGAACAATCAGCTAAATTCTGTGCACTTACAATCTAGGAATAAATTTCAGGAATTATCTGTCACATGTTGTCATTAGCATCTAGACATAGTTCTTACATCTGTAGGATTTCCAAGAAATCTCTCTGTACTTACAGTCATATCCAAGGGTTCAGTTATGAAAAATTTTAAGCATATTAAGCAAACTGAAAATTTTAGATGAGATTACTAAAGCAGCATATATAGAGAGAAGAACCTTAATACATAATGTTTTTCATTTCTGAACACCAGCTCTCTTTCAAACTAATCCTCAAATGTTTCATATAATATGCCACAATTCTCTTTGTTGTCATTTATGGTTAATAAGTTTACTCTTCACATTCCCCATCTCATGTATGTGGAATCATGTTACCCTTCACCATAACTGATTGCCAGAGCTTTAGATTTTTATCACTGTGGAACAGTGGGGTCTAGAAAGTGTCAGACAACATTCTTGAAATGACATAATATCTCTGGCATTGACATAAAAAATGCTAATTGGTGGAATATACAGATATATTCAAACTTTACAGTGAATTCCTTGAAAAAAAAATCTCCACAACAGTTTACATGTGTACTTTAAAGAGTGCCTGCTTTTAATCCATTGAAGGCAGGTTTTGACTTCTCTGAAAGGCCATAAGTCATGCTTAGTGCTTTCTCTATAGTTCTCTGCCTTTCTCTTCGGCTTTATTCCAAGGTCTCCTCTAAAGTGTCTTTACTCGCAAATCAGGTCTGCTAACAGTCTTAGAAATACATGAAAATGCTAATTAAACCACTGAACTTCATGGAGTGAATACTCCCAGTATTTTTGTGATCATGGGTTTTACACCTTCATTCGCCTGAGATTCTAAGTAAACTGAATCAACCAGCACACTTATGCAATTTGGAAAGCAGAAACATAGCTGACAAAGTATTTATACTTTTAATTTCTCTCCTTAGAGCAGAATCATTTGGGCCATGGAATGACAAAACAGAAGATTCAGAGATTATACCAATTTTTCATGACATCACATCGTGGTCTTTTCTAAGCCTATATTAGCACTGGCAGACATTTCCATAACCGTAGAGTACTTGAGAAGGTAATGAAGGAAATATGCTTTATGTTTAATTCTCAGTACTGCTGATGCTGCTAAAAACACAAATGTGATTAACAGCAACATATTTGAAACTTCCGCTCAATTACAGACTTTTAGATATAGCACTGGACACCAAAAAAAAAGACAAAACAAAAAACAAACAAACAAAAAAAAAAAAACCCGCAAAAAACAAAAACAAAACACCAAAACAAAACAAAAAAAAAAACCAAGAAAAACCTAAAAACAAACAGACGAACAGAAACAAAAACAAAACAAACAACAACAACAAAAAAAAATCCAGGAACTATTGGCCCCATGGTCCTGGCACAAAACTGTGCTGAGCCAAACTCAGTTTAAGGAAAAGTTATAAATATTTATACTGGAATATACAGGGGAAAGGGAATGCAATAAACACCATTGCTGTTGCCTGTTTCTGTTTCAGGCTCATATTTCTATTCCTGTCACCCTAATTTCACAGTGATTTTCTGACACAACTCTCTTCTTTGTTAGTAGGTAGTTTTCTTCAAAGAATATTGACTGGCAGTAGCTAAACAAGTTCAGTCATGACCAAAAGAAAATACTTTGAAATAATAATGAGCATCATCATAACCACTCCTATTAGCTCATTTTTTTCTGGTTTTTCTTCCTTTACAAATAAAAATAACTAAAATCTAGTAGTGTGAATAAAAGGGAAAAAAATAAAGGGAATGTAGTGCATTTTTTAAGAACATCAAATTCAGTCATTAACCCATCACTGCTCAAGTCCGTTAAGCCATATCCCCAAATGAACATCTAACAGGGGTAGTGACTCAACCCTGGGCAGCCTGTTCCAGTGCTTGACAACACTTTCTGTGAAGATATTTTCCCTTATATCCTATACAAACGTCCCCTGGAGCAGCTTAAGCCATTTCTTTTCAGCCTGTCACTAATTACCCAGAAGGAGACACTGACATCCACCTCTCTGCAACATCCTTACAGGTAGATGTAGAGAGGAATAAGGTCTTCCCTGAGCCTCCTTTTCATCAGAGTAAACACTGCCAGCTCCTTAGCCACTCTTCAGAAGACTTGGCTCCAGACCTTTCTACAACTTTATTGCCCTTCTCAGGACATGACCCAGCACTTTAACGTTTTTATTTTAGTGAGAGATTGAAAACTGAACACAGGCTTCAAGATCAGGTCTCACCAGAGCCAAGATCAGGGAGATGGCCCTGGTCCTACTGGTCACACTAATGCTCACTGCCTTTCTTGTATGAGATCTTTTTTTCTCTTAAAAAACAGGGGGTGGTGTCATTAAGGAACAGGAGTTTGACTCAATAATCGTTGTGAGACCCTTCCAACTCAGGGTGTTTTGTGATTCTGTGTAACATTTTTGCCCCTTTTTTGGATACAATGCAAAGCATGCCTAGGTGTAAAAAGTCTGATCCTGCCTCTTAGATTTTCAGGAAATAAAATCTGTTTTGTATATTAGAAGTCTGGTTCTCTGGGGGCAAGAAAAGTCACAAAACCAAGCTGTCTAGGCATTCTGACCACCACCTTGATGTGTACATTTTCTTGACACTTCAAAGGAAATGAGAAAATTCATTATATGTGGAAGCTAAGAGGATACTGTGGCATCAATTAAAAAAAAAAAAAAAAAAAAAAAAAAAAGAAGTTCCTGGCAGCCCTAATGAATACTCTTATTTAAAGCAGATTTTATATCCCTGAAATTATTCTCAGATTTTGCAAGCTTTTTCTGCAAATCCCAATGGCATTGTTTCAACAATGGTCTTTTCCCTGCCATTGTTTTAACACAGATAAATAAAGTCTCAATTTATTTATGGGCCTGGAAGAGTCAAGTTTCCTTTTCACAATGAAGACTCAGAATAATTTCTTAGCTAAAAGATTGTCCTTTTTTCTACACAGTCATTGCTGCCAAGAGTCATATAAGATCTGTTGATTTGAGAAACTGAAAAAGGAGTGCATCAGAATGCAAACACAAGGGAAAATTGGTATCTGCTGCTTCTCAAATTCATGGCTGATACATTCTCTGTTTGAAATGAATAACTCAGAAAAATGCATGTTTTAAAAATCAGAATGAAGCACATTTAGTATGATTTTATATTTTTGTGTGCTTCATTTGCAGACAGCATCTCGCTTTCTGTAACCAAGTAAATTAACCAGAACAATACAGTTAAACTACTATGAAAGAAAAAAGGTTTAATCACCTTGACACAGTCTAACAATCACTATGACAATTATGTGAAAGAGTCAGCTGAATGTTCAGCAAAATGCTGTTAATATTAGGTCTAAGATGCATAGCAAATAAGGGTTTCTGCCAGTATTAAGAATGCAAACCTAGTCAGTCAGTTAATTACCTAACATGCAGAAGATTCCATAGCTTATCCTACATTTCAGATAATGACAGACTTCTTTCAGTGAGCAGTCTGCCTTATCAGTACAGGTACTGCAGGTGTTTCAAATAGCGGGCTGATTGTCTAGTGAACAGTCCATTTGAACAACTGCAGATGACATAAAGAAAACAGAAAATTGCAAGTCTCTCAGAAATAAAAAAAAAGAAAAGAATGCAAGCAGCTTCCTACCGTAGTTAAAATAATGTACAATGCACTTCAAATCCAATTGTAAAATACAATAAATCTTTATAATATGAAATTTAGGAAAAAAAATAAAACAACTTACAAAAATTTTTGAGACGGCTTGATCATTGCCCAGTGTTGCGAAGTCAACACATTGGAATGTTGTGGAATCTGAAGAGCTTGAACATGATTATTTAGCTCCTATTAGTTTGCAACTCTAAACAGCATACTGCAGTAACCATTTCAATAGATGCTTTCTGTAAAATAATGTTAGTCTTTTGGTGTCGTGTGACAACGAGAGGCACACAACAACGCCTATGATTTTTTTTAACACAAAACCAAGAAATTAGCCATCTTTAACATACCATAAGAGAAAAACCTGGAACAAAAATGCTAAAGAGTTCAGGTTTCAGTCATAGGTTAAGTAGATCTCTAATCTTTAGCTGTTTCAGATATGTGTCTATTTCACCTTCTTATATTGCCTTCAATATATTTGGATAGTTTCTTTAAAAAACATGTAAATTGAACTATTCCATATATTGTATAGATGCAGCATCCCAGCATGTCATGGACACCTTAATTTCTGTTCTCTCATATTTTAACCACAAAATATACAAACAAGGAAACAAAACAATCCCCTTTCTCCGCTTAACTCTTACCACTATCCAATGGATGTCCCACATACATTCCTTGCACTACTTTCAGTGAACTTCTTCCCTTTATTATCCTGAAATGCTGAATTTCAATTCCTTGTCACAACCTATACAGACTAATGTGTTTTTTACTTACAGTCTTTCAAACAAATACATATTCAAGACAGAGCTTCTCTGTGTTGTACTTTTCCCTCTAAGGAACTTCTAATGCAGCTCTCTCTACCCAAATTCATATTTCTAGAGTTTCATATAAATGAATTTTCCATCTGATAGACAAAGATAGCAATATTACTTTCAATTAGAAGCAGAATTGACCATAAAGGTAGCACAATTAACATGAAGTTATCAGAAGGAGAAAACAAGCTTGGTTTCTGACAAAGAGTATAACCATGTAAGCCTTATTCTCATGGAAACTAAGATTAAAAAAAAAAAAAAAAACCTTAGTAATTTCATATAATATAATATGATATGATATGATATAATATAATATAATATAATATAATGTCTTCCTGAAGCATCATCATTATAATTAAGAACATTTATGAAATGTGGAAAGGTGTTTAGAAATGCCTAAGTAAAATGGTGCATTTCATAATCATATAGTATTCAGTGAAGGAAGAATACATTATATCTTACTATAATACTAGGATAGAGAGGGGCCTTAATTTTAAAACAATTTCAGAGGAAAATAAATAAGAAAAAAAGGGATGAATATTTCATAATATTGTGGAATCTAGAAATACTAAATTTAAAGCTCATATAACCTGGTTTTACTTAAATACAGAAGGTTTGAGAGAACCTGCAGTCCCTAGAACATGAATTACCAGAACCTATATATTCCCATTTTCTTACACTTTTCCTTACCTGAATATTTATGGGGAAAATCTAGGAACCTGAGACAGGACAAACTGCATAATTGATCTCCATGGTGGATTCTGAAGTCTGAGACAGTGTTATGTCATGTGGCTGATATTCTAGAGGGAAGAGTTGCAAATCCAGAGGGGCCTTGACAGGATTGACAGGTGGGTTTGCACAGCCTTCTGAAGTTCAGCAAGTCCAGGTGTCAGGTCCTGCACAGGCATGAGAGCAATCCCAAACATGGACACTGTCTGGGTCATGAGCCGACTGAGAGGTGTCCTGTGGAGGAGGACTTAGAGGTGCTGGTGGATGAAAAGCTGAATGTGACCCATAAAGTGTTCTCACAGGTCAGAAAGCCAAACGTGTCCTGGGCTGCACCCAAAGCAGCGTGGGGAACAGGGGAGAGAGGGGATCCTCCCCCTCTGCAACGCATTCAACTCTGGGGTTGCCAGGAGGATTTGGATTTTTTAAATTGAGTCCAGAGGAAGGCACAAAGATGATCAGATATATGAAACACCACTCCTGTTAAGACAGGCTCAGGAAGCTGTGTTAAACTCTGCATATAAACAGTTCCCTTGATTTTAAAGGAAACATTCCTAGGAGCAGTGTTAATTATCAACATGCAAGAACTTCATGTAGCAGAGTTTTTAGACACCCACAAACTGGCTGTAAGGACTGTTGTTACCATAAATTGTTTCTTCAAATAGACATTTTTGCCAAAAATCCAATGAAACAAGTCCAGTACTCAGCATTTCCTGATTTTGAAGACTATGATAATGTGTTTTCAGAGGACCTTTTTATTTCAGTAGCAGATCCAAAGAATACTGAAAAGTCAGGCAAAATTTCTACTTGATTTTCATAGACTGAACTGAAGAAAATAATAGAAATACTAGATAATTTTTTTTTTTTATGATCTTTGAACAATCTTCATAAGTGACTGCAGCAATGCTCAGTTCTTAGAAATATGAAAGTGCATCTGGGTATTTAAGACTGCAAATCTAAAATTCCAGAAATGCAGTACAGGAAAAGTACAGGAAATCTAACTTTTAATCTACTCTTTCTGGACAGCAAATTGATCTTTTTTTTTTCTTTCTTTCTTTTTTTTTCTTTTTTTTTTTTTTAAGTTACTTACGTTTTAATAGTAAAATGAGTTTTCATTTGACCATAAGTTTATATAGTATGACTTTGATTGAGCAGTCATTACATTCTCATCATGACTAATGACAAGTCTAGTCTGGACTCATATCGGTATCTCAAAAGTATATAAACTACTTCAATTTTAAACACCTGAATAAATATTATTAAACCAAAGCATCAAGAAATACAGGTTACAGTATTTGTAAAGGAATACACTAGACTGATACTCCAGAAGTTCCATGGAGTTAATTTCTTCTCAGATCTCAGCTGAGGTCTGTCAACTTCTCTGAACATTCAACAGAACTCAAAAGTAAAAAGGCATCTGCAGTCTTCAGAAAATCCTCAGACCTAAATCCCTTAGAGATTTTCTGGTTTCTGAACTGCATGCACTGAATAATTTTTGAGATTTACCCTTGGCACTACTGAAATGAAGGCTGGAATTTCAAATTATTCTAGCTGTTGTAGTAGGATTGAACTCTTAAGTTTTAGACCTCTTCAGTTTTTTCTATTATTATTCACTCTGATAAAATGAATTAATTTTTCATCTATTTATAGGTTTTTAAAATACATAATATCCTGTTAAGTTTTCCTGAGACCTAACACTTAAATAAACAAAATATGTATTTGAATACTGCTTATATTTCTCAATTTTTCGGTAGGAAAAAAAAATTAGTCTAGGAAATCAGAGGCATAATTTTATTAAGCCATCCCCTTAAAACATGTCAAAAATGCTATTTATTTATTAATATTTGAACAGACCAACAAACCTCATATTAAGGTGTATTATGAAGCAACTAGGAAGTGCAGTGAAAGCTTAGGTACTTATTTTACCAAGTTAATTCCAGACAACCTATATTTAATAAGAAGCACATTTGTACAAAACTGTCACAAAATGCATAAATGGGAATAAATCTATTTTTGCAGTCACATTTCGTTTTTCTTATAAAAGCAAATATGAAAATGTAGTCTGATACATGAATAGTAATTTGTTTTCTTACTCAAATGTCACAGGAATTTCTATGAGAATACCTGTAATTTTCCAAAGATGTTTGGAAGTAAATCTAATTTTTGAAGTCACTACTGCAGAAGAACAGAAAGTGAGTAGGAAACAGGATCAATTTTCTTTAGATGTTGACACTATACAAAGAAGATTCCCATTCTGGGGGTGTATTCCTTGAACTGAAAAATTAATTTAGGTTTTGCAAAGAAAAAAAAATTAACCAGAAGGAAATGAAACAACTTTCCAGGACCGTATGTTGATATGTACATAGAACCATGATCTAAAAGTCCATCATAGTTCACTATTCTACTGTTCATTCCTGTATTGCTCTCTATTCTTCTAATTAAAGACATCAACTTGCTTATGCTTGAAGCTGTATTTTAAAAGTAACATGTCACAGCCTCCCAGTGATTCAGATAAAGACATTCTGTTTTTCATCTGACGACGTCTAGATTCTTGGTGACACTTCTCACAGGGCTGCAGATTGCTCAAGTTTTATCTCAGAGAGAAAAGAGGCAGAACTGATACAAACAAAGGGGTTTATCCTCCCTTTATTTTATAGTTAGTGTTTTCTTATATGGAAGTCATAGAGCTTACTCTTTCACCCCATCTTAAAATTAAACCTTACTAAACACACGTATTTGACACAAGGAAAGAGGACAAGGCAGATACCTGCCTTAAGAGAAATCAGAAAAGTATGAGACTAATTTTAGAGTTTAAACCACAATATTATCAATTTGAAACCATTAACAGTTTGTCCCCAGAAGAAAGTATTTGTAACTTTCACTTATGACTGAAGAATTTGTAGATCTCTCCATTCTACAGTATTAGTTTGGCTTTTAAATCAGCTTGTCATAACCAAAACAGGCTACTGCTGTTCCTTGGTTCATAGAGACGAGATCCAGAGTACTAACAGAAATTTTTTAATTTCTGTTATTTTTATCTCCATTTATCTCCATTTTATTTTTATCTCTATTATTTTGTGTCTCAGAAGTGAGAGAGCATGACAGAAGAAAACAGGCAAACAATGGTTGCGTGAGCTCTTCTGAGACCTCTTAGTGGCACTAAGTTACACAGGGAAGGCCTCAGACCACCAAGAACATCCAGAATTAGCCCTAATCAGGAGTTCACCTCCATGGAATGATTTGCAACAGCCTTGCCGGATTCATAGGTGAAAAACCAGGTTTTGCAGTCTTACAAAATCTAGGTCATCATTGTCTATCAAAATCTGGATTATTGCTTTTTCTAGTAGGTTCTGAACATGGCTTTGGCAGATTTTTGTACTCAGTGTTTGACTAGAGCTGGACCAGATTGTCACTGTAGGTCGTTCCAGCTGAATTATTCTGTTCTATTCTGTTTTATCCTATCCTTAATAAATTAAAATAGTAACCTTCAAGATGATTACCTAAAGGATATATTATTCTTTCAGATAATTGTGAATTAGTTGAATTATGGCACTTCTCAATTTATTAGTTTGGTGTCCCAAGACTGACATCAAAAAAACTTGACTATGACTTTTCATGTAAGATTGTTGACTGTTCTGTTTGAGTAGCAGAGGTTTAGATATCTTAGAAGATGTTCTACTTTTTCCATACACAAGCAACTAGTACTATTAAATATATTTAAGGTGACTTTTAGAGTAGACCTAACTAGAGATCACAACATATTTTCAAAATTTTTGGGATTAAAATCAAATTCTGTTTTGAAATAAAATCCAGGACCTATTAGGGAGGCACAAATGAGTAATTTGTACTTTGATACCTGTAGCAGTTTGACTGCTGGCCAAATCCAGTGAACTCACAAGAACCATTTACTACATTGATCTGGAGTAGGACTTCTATCAGAATCCTACCAGATGGTTTAGCACAGGAAAACTGGATTTCTACATTAGTTCTGAAATATCAAATACTAAAAAAAACTTTAAAAAAAATTCTGCCTGTTTAGCCACAACTTTCTCTTAAAAATTTGAAAGAAAGTATTTCCTTTTTTACAGAGAAAGTTCCAAAGAAAGGTTGGGAAAATTTCCATCAGTACATTATTAGAAAGAAAATACAGATAAATCTTGCAAAATCTAATGGAATTTCACAAAATATAAAAGTACAAATGGCAGATACATATTTTGATATTTTCAGTAACACAGTCATGACACCTCCCTTAAGCAGTATTAGCCATGTCATTATGGATTTTTAAATTAAAATGTGCTTACCTTACCGTGTGTTTTCTACAAATTTTTCCTATACATATTACAAATTTGCAGAATTGCCTTTATGCTATGTTCAGAAATGCATTATTTTTGTTGCTGTTATTTTTTTATTTTTTTCTTCTTGAAATGTGATTAGTACAAAGGATCATTATGTTAGGAATTGTCCATACTGGTGAAGACTAAACACAAACATCACCAATTATTTAATCATCAGTGTTTTGAATCTCTGCTGTTTCCTATTACAGTGACTGTCTCATAATTTATTTAAATCACTGATGCATTTCTACTGTAAAGAAAATGGAGAATGTGAAATTCTAATTCATCTAAATCACTGTAAAACTAGAACACATTGTAACATGATCTCAAATATCTTCATAAAACTGACACAAATGCTTACTGAAGTGATTGCCATTCTCTTGCATGAGAGAAAATATAAAAACCATTATAATAAACTTTGAACACTTTATGCAAATATGAACACTAATACAGAAGCAATTACAAGGTAGAATAAATTGAATAGATGACTTCTACTTTTGACAATTCAGTATTTCTGTAAACTAAGTGCTACTGATGTGACAGGAATAATAATTTTTCATACTTGGAAGCTGGTGTCCTGAGAAAACCTCAGTGTGATTAGCAAGGGAAAATCTTCATACTCCTAATTTCTTATGGTTACCATAGGAGAATAAATTAAACCCAGCTTTTTTGGGGGAGGGCAGAAGGTTCCCCAGGTATTTAGAAAACATGCAATTACATTAATTCTGAAAAAAGTCACTTTGTCTCAGGTTCTTACAGGACATACAAGGTAAACAAAAAAGGATGTTTCTTGAGCTCTAATAATCACTCATTTCTCCTGTCCGTGGGCTGAAAATCATTATTCTTCTTTTATTAATTTTCTTCCATCAAATTACCTTATCTAAGGAAATGTATATGCAACAGAAATAGAAAATCCAAAAAATGCTATCTGCTCCTTTTTCTGTATACTCATCATGCCATCACCTTTCTGCAAAAATGCTTACCAGGTACTAAAAAGTCAGGGTGCGACTCTGGAGGTGCATTTATCATTGTACAAAGGGATAAAGAACAATACTTTTGGAAAATGAGCTTTAAAATTAACCTCTGAAAGACAAACAACTGATTATGGCAATTTCATGATACAAGAGAAAAGTAAAAACATAGAGAAATCAATGTGAAATCTCCAGGCTTCCTGTAAACTTACTAGACCTTAGAAGGGTTGTGCAGCTTCAATATTGAAGGTAGTTTTGGAGGCTTCAGGAAGATGAGGAGAAAAGATTTCAAATACACTGTGCTCTGAGTAACTCAGGAGCTTGTTTTGTTTCAGCTGTGGACAATCTCACACCTAAAAACAAATCTAATGTCAATGTCTTGTTAAGAATTTGGCACCCAATATAACCATCCTTTCCAAGTAGCACAATTCAAAACTACTGCATCTATCTCATATCACAATATTTTGTGTTAAGAAAAAAATCCTCATAATCTACAACAACATTGCCTAAAATATACATTTAATTATTAATCAAGTTTTTCCCTCATCACAGCCAGATTGATCTTGTTAGTGAGCTTGCATTCTTTGATATTTGGCCTAGAAGGAATTCAAAGTTGAAAAACATAACAGTAAAGAGAAATAGGGATTGCTGCTCTCATTTCTTAGCTACTATAAAAAGCTGCACCATCTTCTCAGAGGACAAGATGAAAATGGAGTGTGTATTAAAAAAAATAAAAAATTTATAATATAGCTGTCAATATAAGCCAGATATGAAATTTATTGGCTGTGTAAAGACAAGAACTTGGCCTTGTTGGAAAAAGATTGACTCACTTATGAGTATTACGGTTGTAATATTATGGAAAAACTAGATTTTCATAATTCAGATGTCCTTTTCGCCTCTCAAGTTCAGCTTAACACATTGTTAACAGGCATTTCCTTGTAAGACACAGTAACTTCTTGTAAGACGCAGTGATTCCACTCTTGCTGAATGTTAAGTATGTGATATGCCTGGTCTGCATTTTCAATGAGAGCAAATGGAGTGCATAAACCAAGACATTACTGCAGCTCTTGATAAGAAGACTGCCAACCTAAGAGCTATAGTCAACATCTTGCCCTTTACTATCTTTTCTGTAAAGGTTACTAACATCTCTTGGGACTTGTTTCAATGCAAGTGAACTGTTCAACATTTTCTGCAAGCTTGGTCATTTCTCTTCTAGTTACTTCATCATCTGAATCAATGACAGGAGAAAGAGGCACAGCAAAAATGGTAAATAGGCTGTAATTTAACTCATGCCAATTAAAGAGCTAGTCCTGACCAAGAAAATTATACAGAGAGCATATGAGACAGAAATTTGTCTCATTAGCAAACCAGATGTATTAGGAGGGTTTCAAATCCAGATATTTTAAAATATCTGTATCTTGCAATGGAAGTACATCATTATCACCGTAGTGAATCCATGCGCTCATTGATGAAGGCTGAAAAACTATTAAGGATTTTTTTCTTGTTTGCAGTCACATAAAAAAAAAAAAAAGTTTGGACCTCTGTACAGTGGGTAAGAAAAATACAGGTATTTCTCATAAACTCTGAGAATAAGTATACATTCCACTGACATTTCTGGTACACAATTTTTCTGTTATATTCTTATCATTTATGTTATAATAATGGTGTAAATTACACAAAATGCAAACATAGCTTCTCAAGAAGATATTTGAATAAGAAATTGTTTAATGTCTGTTTAGGTTTAACGTGTGTTCTACTTTCCCAATCTTTATAAGAGTCAGAGGTCCAAATTAAGAGGTAAAAATTTTGCCCAGGTACTGACATTTCTTTTTGTGATAGAGTAATGGGATTGAATTCAACTACCTGTCTTGTCATGCTGCCTATAAATAAAATATTATAAAAAACCCTTATTCTTCTCTCTTTTCCTCTTCCAACTATAATTCAAATATTATTGAATTGTTAATATGGAAACTTATGGTGTTTCTCTTATTACATTTGATTATAAATAATTTATCCAAATAATTTTTTTCTTCAGATACAACATTTTCAAAATAGCAAAAGATATTTTAAAGTTAATGTCTCAGATTTTATTTTTCATCCATATATTTGTAAATAATGTTAGTTACTCCATTTGGTGCCTGAATGCAAGTCACCAATGAAAAAGCATTATTTCAGAGAACTTACATAAAGCCAGATAAAGGCATATTCCCAGTATTAAAACACAGAAATAAAGGATTGGAAAGTTTATACAGTTTGACAAAGGCTATGGAGAAATAGATCCAATAACTCTTGGGCATATCCTGTAACTACAAGACAATCCTATCAGCTTTCCTTATTAAGCACAAAATAGGGAAGAAAAAGAAGCACCCTAATGTTGTACAAATTCAAAAACTATTGTGTGGCATTATATGCTCCTGGGTTTACCTCTCACAGTCTCCAGTAACTCCTGGTAACTAAGCTTTCAAGCAAGAAGTCTCCAAAAATGAGATTTTTTTAAAAAAGCACATTCAGTTCAGTATGAAAGTCTACAAATATCTAAGCTCTTTTCTTCTAACCGGTAGGGCTACAGTTCTAACTTTGTGAGATCTACTGCCAATTACAAGGCTTTAATCAGTGAATTGAATGGAACAGCTACAGAACTAAATAATGCAGAAATAATACTACAAATTATATTCTCACATTTCGATTTTTGAATAGTTTCCACTGAGGATTTTACTCCTGTGTTCATCACTAGATGGACAGCCTTCATACAGTTTCTCTATACAGAAACTGAGGAGCGAAATTACTTAGTTGAGAATAGGTATGATGCAGAACACAGTGTAACACCAATGACCAAGGAGTATTCTATTTTCCTGGCTATTTTCTGTTTCAACATCATTGGACAAGATGAAAGAAAAGCTTCCTCTTTGCATTAGTGTAAAAAAAAAAAAAAAAAAAAAAAGGCAACAAAAGAATTACTCATTGCAAAAGCTGAAACAAAAGACGAATATTCCCTTCGAAAACAGACATCAGCCCAAATATTATTTTCCCAGTCCAGGGCACTTCTGGTCAGCACAAATGCTGTTGTGTTTTCCAGGAAGAGGAGGAAAAAGACTACTACATCGTAGTGTATGTACACCCATCTCTAGTGACAAAAAGTGTACAAAAAGTTTTCTTTCATTATCTCTTTGTTACCACTTCAAATAATTATGCTTATATCTGAAGAAGGAATATTTGTGTCAAGGCAAAAATCTGCCATGAATAACACAGCTGTGTTTTGTTTAGGCTAAAAAAAGAAGTTTTTCTATGGAGAAATACTGCCTATAACCCCCAGTCATTCTTGTTCATTGCCTTTGAATCTTCTGCAACTGGACTACTCTGTAATGCAGCACTATGACTTCCCTCACTTCCACTTTCCCACATTTGAAATGAAAAATTGATATCTTTATGTATATTAACATCTTAACTTAAGAAAACAGTGATAAATTAAATGCATTTCACTCTATTTTTACTGGAAGTCAGGTTTAATGCCACTAGCACTCTCATTCAGGATGTTTTTCTATACTTTAAATAATATGGTCACGTTCATAGGTCATGATTATTTAAAAACTCAACATCACATATTTCTGTATCAAGATGAAAGTAATTTTAAGATATGTTATTTTGATGGATTAGATTTATTCAAAATGTTTCAAAGAAGCACTTAAGAAAGATTCCTATAAGAAAAAGTCCATCTACGCTTTCCAGTTTTACACACTTATCCAGTCCAAGTTTGTGTTGAAACTCAGTGAAACTCATTAATAAAATAGTTTACTTGAGTCATATAATATTTCTGTAAATAGCGTTGTGAGCTACTCCCACTTGACTGTTGTTTTCATTTATGTAGGCCTACTTGTACTAAGGTGACTACAAATACTTGCAAATTGTACCGACAAAAAAAATCTAAATGTGTGTGCTCGCAGAACCAGTAAAAAAAATCACAGTGGTCATTAAGCATAATTCTTTACAGAAGGATATACACAATTTTCAGCTTCACATAAATAGCAATTACCCCTCCCCACCCCCCACTGACAGTGTGTTGGATTCTGCCTACAAATTACTATTTCACTATCTGCTTCTTATGCAAAGCAAGGATTGCAATACTTGCAATGCTTGGTTTCTCTGTTGACTGAAGATACCAGTAAGAACAAGCTCCAGTACAGACATGCTGTACAAGAGGTGCTTTCTGGGGAGCTTTGTAACACTGCTTTCGCAGAAGCCTCGTTCAGTTGGCAGGTCATAGTCCGGTAACCAGGCTAACTGAGACAGATTAAACTCCTCTATGGTTAAAGATGAAAGTGTCACTGCTGCAACAATTTACACATATAGGAAAGAAAATTCTTTCTCCTCTGTGTCAGGTATAAAAGGATATACATACATGAACTTCAGGGAATTTTGACTGAAATCAGAAATCCTCCGAAGAGTTGCTGGAACAATTTGATTTTTTTTTCCTCTATGTTAAGGCAGATTTTTTTCTAAAGGGATGTGGAAATACTACAGAAATATCTACAGGATATGTAGCTATACCAGAGAGATACCATGTACAATAGACTAGGTATGTTTCTGTAAAGGGTACAAAGGTCCCCAGAAGGGCTGTGAAAGGTTCTGTGAAAATTTCCCATATCCTGTACTAGAAATAGTTACAAATATTCTGTTCACTAAACAGAAACCTCTATCACTAAAACACAACATGATTCTGTGCTAAGCATATGCCCCCATCTTGATTACCTGGTTTTAGCCAGGTATTATAATTTTATAATATTTTTTTCTGTAATCTAAAATCCTTCCTATTCAAGAAATATTTGGGTGAAAATTAAAATTGTTTTAATGCAGACATTATTAATAAGTCTTCTATTGTATGCTAAAAGGTTTCCTTTTTCTAGCATGTTTTAATTTTTTATAAAATGAATGTGCTCAATATTGTAAGCTCTTTAAAGATTTTATTTTATTTTCTCTAGTTGCTGCATCATGTTGCTATTCTAATTTTCTCTTTTATAGGCAGGCAAAAAATGTTCATACAGAGTCTCTGCAAACACTTCAGAATAACCTCAAAAAACACATGTTCTTTAAAACATGTAAAAGAGAAATATTTTGGTTTCTGTGGAAAAGATGTGGAAAACCCAGTTATTTCTCTCTGACACTTTTCCTACTTATATTTATTGCTGATTTTTTTTTTTTCCTGCATTTGGATGGACTGCCTCCCAAGTATTTGCATAAAACAAAGGTTCCTAGTAAGGTCTTAAGCCTCCTTGTGACAGAGCAATTCAGTACAGCCACTAAATCTGTGCACAAACTACAGGCAAATATCAGCCTCAATTATCATATTACTTGCATTTTCCAAAAGACCAGCAATAGCTGTATCCTGAGATAAAAATGACACTGTCAATTAATTGCAACATCTATGCAGAAAATGATGTGGTGTTTCCTTATGATAACTACTATCTAAGTAATTGTGCTAGAGATACCCATATCACAGCATCACATAAAAGACAGGAGTTTTGTTTCAAAGAATACATGCCATTTTCACTGCTTATTTTGAATGATTAGTTAAAATAATTTTTTATTATTATTTTATCTAAATTTTAATTGCTACATGTTTACCAAAAAGAGCACAAGACAGATTTCAGCAATGCCTTGAATGATCTCTGGTTTTGTCTTTCTCTAGCTCTTGAATAAATTACTTATGTGGGCTTGCTTTCAAAATTCAATGAAATTAAGTTCCTGAATTAACTTTTGTCCATAAAAGCAGGCTTGCCTTTTCACATTCTCTTGATTTTACCATTGCTACTGATTTGATTAGAAGAAACTTGGTGGAATTCTGCATATAACAGAGAAAAAATTGCCCTATGACTGCTGAAGCCAATCTGAAACAAGTGAAGGTTGCTTTATCGGTGCTACAAAAGAAATAGGTTGGATAGGGAAGAAAATAAATTAGGACTTTGATGGGCCTTTTTTTTCACTGTGATTAAACCTCCTACTAGGAACATGCAAACAAGTGACAGCAGAAAGTTAAACACACTTTTAAACACAGCAATAGGAAAACCAAATTTCTTTCATAGTGAGAGTTAGGAAATAAGGTGAGAATGCGGTAATACAAGTATAAATCCCCAGTCATATGGAGCCATCCAGAAAGAACAGAAAACAGTAACAAATTACATTTGTCTTGAAGTAATTAATATACAACTAAAATTTACTATGAACTCTGAAAATTCTTACAAAATGAAGAAAACTATTTTTAGACTGATTCTTTTTTTCTCAAGGGTACATCAAAGATATCAGATTTAGTATTTCAAATACAACTTAATCATAGGAAGTTAATATTGCACAAAATAATGTAAGAAACACAACATATATTCAAATATGAAAGATGAGTAAAGAACAGTTCCTTGTAAGATTTTCAGACTTCCACAACTCAGCAACGAAACAGTACCAGTATCCTTCATCTCCAACTGGCCAGCCAGATCTGCCCAGGTTCCTGGACAAGATTCAAGAGATGAAGCTTCAGGAACCATTGCGAAAACATTTTTGGGACTCTTCCACCCCTGCTTTCCATTAGCATCTCTTTACTTTCACACACCAAGAGGACATGACAACCTCAGCTTTCAGGGTGAATATTTTTAGAATAGTAAAGATCTAGAGATCAGCATGACCTAGCTTTACTCATTTGAAAATTTGGTTAATTTATTCACTTGAGATCCTCTCATCTTCAGTAAAATTCTGTGCCTGAATTACTCTTTGGAGAGGATTATTGAGTTACTTCAATAACAATCAGGACTGCAGAACATACATTTTAGATGTATGCAAAACTCTAGCTTGCATGCTGGAATGCAACTTTCATCATAAAACTCCCATGTGTGTGAGTTGTCAATGTTGATTTGTTTCAAGTCTTAATAGTTTTTTGCCATCTTAATGCTCTGCAGTCTGACTCTATCTTTCAGCTATTATGAAACTTTACAAAGTGCCACTAGGACTTGCCCAAAAAATCTTATGCAAAATATAAAAGAAAATTGCCATTAGTTTACAAAACTCCACAGTACTGTTGAAAGACCACTACCAGCAAACTGTGCCTGCTTTCTGGCAGCAGTAATAAATTCAAGCATCCTGCTGCTTGTAGAGCTTTATCTGAATACACAATGCCAGTGCAGGTTGATCTCTTCAGGACTATGACGGTACCCAGAGAGTTTTACAATTAATATTATTATGTACTTTCTGCCAGGAATGCCCTTGAAACTATGAAATGTTCCCTGCTGTATCTGGGAAGGAGAAAACCACTGAGAGACAAGGAAGAGGAGTTCATTTGATAACCAGAGTTGTCTTAAAATGTTGAACTGTGAAGAAGCAAAATCCTTTTGAAGGTAATTGAGCTAGTCATTAGCAGTACTTTAACCAGAGCCATTTTAGAGATTTGTGACAGGTGTAGGAAAAAGCAAATAGCCTTGATATGTTCCTCATTCTTCCAAGCCTGCGGGATTAGGGGTTGCATTACCATTAGGAATTTAATTATTTTCAGAATCTTGTACTCAAAAGTTTGGTACCGCTCTATGAACTTGTGAACAGAGAAGCTACATTTTTATGTCTTTTGATCTAAGACAGATCTAAATCCATCTTAAAGAGGACACCCAGTCACCTAACTCAACTGCGTTCTTATTTCTAGCAACGCTGTGAAAAGCACTCCATGACTAAGCATTCCATTGGACGTAAAGCACTGGAGACTCTATCAAGTATGCTGCTAATGTCAAATCTTTACATAATGCTTCAAAGTTCAAAGTAAAACAAACCAAAACAAAAAGCAATCAAACAAAAGTATCCCAACCCACAAAAATGCCATAAATTGCATGATGTTTTTGCTAGACCATCCAATAGTATTCAGGGCCTGTCCTTAAAATTTTTTTTTGTTGAAGAATAAGCTAAAAATTATGTCTAGTCTTCTGTATTAAATTAACTGAAACAAAACAAATACATCTAATTATTTGAAAATTACAAAAAACCTCAGTTTTTATGAACATTCATTATTTCTTACCAATGTTAAAAATACTGAGAACAGAGGTAAAACCAGATGGTTCTATATGAAAGCAGTAATTATTGCATCAGAACAATGGTTCATATCCTCACTCTGAGAATAGCCAATACCAGCTGCTTTAATGAAAAGTACAATAAACTCAGCAGTAGGCTGTTACTACTTTTCTCAAATTGAAAACATCACAGAGCCAAGTAATTATTTTTTTCATCAGCAAATTCTCTGTAATAAACACATTCCCAAACTATAATAACTATTTTAAATGGCTGTGCATTTGAGCAAGAAAAAGTAATTATTCTTCAATAATATTTCACACTAGGTTTAGAAATACTCTAGTCATTACTAAGTCACAGAAAAAATGCACATGAATGAACAAGGCATAGTGCCCATATTTTCCACAGGATGCCACAGATTTCTTGGTTTTCCATTTTTTTGGGAAATCATTTCTTTACATGCTATTAACATATTTGGTGGCCACAAATGAAAGATTGGAAAGGTGAAACAATGCCACATTTTCTCTATTTAAGTCAAGCTACAGTTCACATCATCACTATTTAAAATTAAACATTGATTTAAGCTTCTAAACCAGCAGCAGGATCTTCCAAGGTGCTGAGCTAGACAGCCCATCAATTATAGATGGAAGATTGTATCAATTATTTCTGGAATTGGGGCTTTAAAAACATTACCCAAAACAGACAGACAAAGAAATCCATCATTCTCTCTAACAAAAACCGGAACCATTATTTGTGTCTATGCAGTGTGACCTGCATATGGTCCAGCTTCAGATGATCCAGTCACTAGCTTTCTCCAGCTATTTTTACATTTTTACTTTATGGTTTGAGGTTGGTATCTCTATGGCATCAGTTTTTCACTAAAAGATACACAACAAGAGGTTTGCAACCCACCTGCTGAGACTATTTGCTCTGTCTCTGTGTATGTGCACGTGTGGATGGCTTGATGCTGAAAGGCTGTTCAAAACCTAGTCTGTGCAGGAGCTCAGCTTCCTCATCCTCAAATATTCACTGGCCATACAATGTTCCTAAAAAACCTATTCAACACCACAGAGCCCCCAGTCTGTAGCACCATAAGCTACATAACTGCTTTTTCTGCAATAAGTGAATACTCAAGCCAAGTTTTAACCAAAAGCTGGCTTTTACCAAAATATTAATCATATGGGATAAACAATAACTTAGCTGATATTTTAGCCTAGCTACATTCAAACATTTTGTTAAAGGAAAAAGAACAAGTTATGCATATATCACACATACATATCTCTGCATATACACAAATATTTATACTATTGAACCTTAGTAACTGATGCGGTAACAAATTCTTCCTACTTGCCCTCAGAACAGAGGGACTTCTTATTTGGGCATTGCCAGCAATACACTATGAAGGGGCTGTATCCAACTGCTGCACAGCACAGGAAAATATCTTCCTAATTTCATTTTGCCATTTTCTTTTCTAAGTGATACAAGAGAGTCAGCGTTCAAAGAGGTATCAGTTCAAACTGTATCGTAAGAGTGAAAATATCCTTACAAAATTCTTATATGCTTCCCTGCAAAGCCACCCTATTAGAAAGAAACATGATTTCTCAGAACTTTTGTCCATAGTCTTAGCCTTTTCTAGAGCTGCAGAGTTTCATTACAGGTAAAACTGTTTGAAGATCTAGCTTTGAATTCAACTACTGCTTGACTAAACCAACCTTGTACAAAAGTAACGTTGCACATAAATAAATGCAAATAATTTTATACATTCGACTGACACCATTGATCTTAGAGATTCAGGAAAATGTTCTTGGCCTTACCATAATGCAAAGCGAATTCTTCCCTTCAAGAGAAGGTGCACATATAATTCTATCAACAAGTCATGTCCAGAAAGTTTTCTAATAAGGGACATAGGTTTGTTTTTTTTTGAGAACTGAAGCTAGGTACTAGCTCTCTAACTTCTTACACATCAATGTCACCTGGTATCTCCCTTGTCCCTCCATTCCAACAAGGGTACACACAGATTGATAGTTCCAGATGATTCACTAGCCTTTACAATTCTGAATATATTAGCTTTGGCAGATAGATATTTGATGCATAATTCAATATAGAGTGTATAAAATATTAGGCATGACTACTCAATTGAAGTTGCATAAATATTTCCACTGAAATATTTCACTATCAGCCACTTGTAACTTGCACTTCATAGGCTGTCACACAGACTCTTGGTCTAGGTCTCACATTGACAATCAAAGAAAAATTAATTTGCTCATCTTGTGTACAAAGGCATACACATACTCAGGCTCCCCTGACTCTACATGTTTTTATGAGGATTGTCACTGCACAGACCTCCCTCCCTGGAAAGCATTTCCCTACTCTTTTAGAGATATGAATAATAGCACACAGCATTCAGTACACTAGAAAAAGCAGAGCCTGAGGAAGGGTTACAAGTTTACTGAGGGGAGCATCCCCAATGTTGCTGTGTAAAAACCATCATGTAACCCATGCCATTCCCCAGGCAGCACCTCACACATGGGCCACCATCTAGCTATACAAACTACAATTCTGCTGTTGAGGTTGCATCTTTGATAGAGAGTTTGTTGCTCTGGACATGATTTAGTGTAATTTTGAATTGCAGCAGACACATTAAGGAATTAGATCTTGGGAGAACACAGATTTTTTCCAAAACTATTGTTTCCCTATTATTTTAAAGTTTGTGTTACTGAATACTTTAAGGAGCTCTCTTCATTATTAAGAAAAACCTTGACATTTGCGTACTCAAGCACACAGGAAGATCTCTTATAAATCAGTCATAGCAGGATTAAATAACTGATTGTTTTTTAATTAACGTAAATATAGTAGGTTTCTCTACTGCAATGCACAATAATGGATTGGTTCTGTTTAATGTCTTTATCAACAAACTGTATGAGGAGATTGAGTTCAAGCTCAGTCAATTTGCTGATGACACTAAAGTGTCAGGAATGTCAGACTGCTTGATGGTTCAAAGGGTATACAGGATGGTAAAAGTGAACTCCTCTGTAAATAACCAGTAATTCACAGATGTATCTTTGTAGAAATACAAGTTATATAATATAATTTTTAAAGACTCTCCCTTCATACTGAAGATTTTTTATATACAGTCAGATAATATAAATATCTTCCACTTCAAAGATCACAATTGCTCATCTTATTTTCAGTTTTCAATTGTCCTTTTCCTTCTCCCTTCTATCTTGTTCTTGTATTTAAGGGTTTGTTTCATAGAACACAGCCTATTTTCTAATTTTAAAACATTCTTCATTCTCATCTTCATTTTACATAATAAATACATACACAGTAGTTGCTTCTGTTCTAAGCTCAATTTGATTAAGTACTTCAGCAGAGAAAGCTTTATTTTTTTTCTTTTCTGACTGACATGCCAGTTTCTCATCAAATTTAGCTTTAAGAGCATATAAAACTTGCCCTATGCAATTATGTAATCAATCAATTACCCGAAACCATCCTAATGAATGGAATTCTAGCATGGGTCGACAGTTCCTCATTCTGTTTTGAAGCATGAATGTACACTCATACAAAGCTCATGCCTGCTCCCCATTTCTTCCCTGTGGCCAGTGCCATTCTACTTTGACAAGTGATTTTGCCCTTTACTAGGACTAGATAACATGAAAAGTGAGTAATACAAACCCATGTCCTTGAAAAGACATGAGGAGTCTGACAGGAAGTATTTTTTGTTTTAGTAGCTTGGTTAGGGCAGCTGAAGAAAAATGCTCTTCTAAGTGGAAGAAGGCTGTTTTGCTACTATCTAGAGGAAAAAAATTATGGTTTATGCTATGTGTTCTTTATTTAGCTAATTTTAGTTAATATTTTGAAACAGTTTAAAATGTCTTTAAGGGTCAAAATTTAATCTAAATATTTTGATTGAGCTTATTCAACTTTTGTTTTTATCCTGAATAAGAACTTGTAAAGAACTTACCCTATGCTTTTTGGAGTGGTTTTTTGGTTTTTTTTTTTTTTTTTTTTTTTTTTTTTTTTTTTTTTTTTTTTTTTTTTTTTTTTTTTTTTTTTTTTTTTT